>NC_041386.1:369817891-369908889 GCF_002162155.2 Triticum dicoccoides | reverse complement strand
CCTGGGCCTGGCGGGCCGCGGCGGTGGAGGCGGTGGCGTTGCCACGTGGCGTGACGGGAGTGGGCGGCGGCGACGTCTGGCGCGGTGCGGACAATGTCCGGTGCGCGGAGATGATTTTTAGGGTTTCGGAGGTAGGAGGAGATCCGAAAATCGGGGGGCCTTTAAATAGGCATAGAGGGAGCTAGGAGAGTCCAGATGGGGTGCGGTTTTCGGCCACGCGCTCGTGATCGAACGCTCTAGATGATGGAGCAGAGTTAGGTGGGTTTTGGGCCAAAATGGAGGGCTGTTGGGCTGCAACACACACGAGGCCTTTTCGGTCCCTCGGTTAACCGTTGGAGTATCAAACGAAGCCCAAATGGTACGAAACTTGACAGGCGGCCTACCGGTAGTAAACTAAGGCCGCTTGGCAAGTCTTGGTCCAATCCGGAAATGTTTAATCCCCACACACGAAACAAAGCTAGAAATGGCCACCGGAGGAGAACGAAGCGCCGGAATGCAAAACGGACAACGGGGAAAATGCTCGAATGCATGAGATGAACACGTATGCAAATGCAATGCACATGATGACATGATATGAGATGCATGACAACGACAACAACACGCGTAGACAAAACCCGAACCCGAGCAAATAAATATAACTTAACGCCGGAAACGGCAAGAGTTGGAGTACAAATTGGGAAATTGACATCCGGGGTGTTACATCGACGGCGGCGCGGGGCTCAGTGTCCTGTCTGTCGAGACGTTCGACAGCCTCCAAGTGCCATACGATCAGCTTCAGCCCACCAAGCCTTTCTCGGGAGTTACCAACGGCTCCACCACCCCAATAGGGCAAGTTCGTCTCCCTGTCACCTTTGGTCAGCGCGACAACTACCACACCGAGCTCATCGACTTCGACGTTGCTCACATATGTCTGTCATACAATACCATCCTCGGGTATCCGGCCCTGGCCAAGTTCATGGCAGTGACCCACCATGGCTACAACGTCATCAAGATGCCAGGAAGCGGTGGAATCATCACAGTCTACTACGAAGAAAGGGACGCGGTGTGCTCCCTCGAGCGCGCCTTCCAAGTCGCAACAATCAAAGACCCTAACAGCAAGGGCGTGTACCCTCTTGAGGCCACCCCCAAGAAGAAGAAGCAACTACACCGTGCAGGGCTGTTGGATCGAAAGTTTGTCTAGAGTGGGGTGATTAGAGTACTTGACCAAATAAAAATGTAGCCTTTTCCCAATTTTAAGTCTTGGCAGATTTTAGCAACTTAGCACAAATCAAGTAATCAACCTACACATGCAATTCTAAAGAGTATAGCAGCGGAATGTAAAACAATTGCCTATGAAGGTAAAGGGAGGAGTTTCGAGGGAGCAAATGCAATGTAGACACAGAGATTTTGGCATGGTTCCGATAGGTGGTGCTATATGACATCCACGTTGATAGAGACTTCAACCCATTGTGATGGCCTGGCTTATTAGGGATGATAGACTACTCATATCAATAAGGAATTCCTTCTTTTCTGGGAGCCCATTCAAACAAAACTCCAAAGTTAAGCGTGCTCAGCTTGGAGTAGTGTCAGGATGGATGACTGACCGAGAAGTTGCTCCCAGGTGCGCATGAGTGAGCAAAAAGTGCGCAGAAAAGACTAGTATTGATCTGTGCGGCCAGTCTAGATCCCGCCAGGAGTAACGACCACCGGTGGGTGTGTCCGGGGCGTTACAAGTTGGTATCAGAGCCGACCCTCGCGGTTACACGGATGGTTGCGGACAGGTGTGTGGTCATGTTGTTCATGACATTTGTGACCCGTCGTGGCACACGGCATGGCACATGTACTGGACTGGAAGCACAGACGTATGTGCCAAGAGGGAACATTCCTGTGGCCCGATGAGGACGTCGGTTCCTCTGAGTGGGGGTGTATGTGATGGCCTGTCTTATTAGGGATGATAGACTACTGATATCAATAAGGAATTCCTTCTTTTCCAGGAGTCCATTCGGACAGAACTCCATAGTTAAGCGTGCTCAGCTTGGAGTAGTGTCAGGATGGGTGACTGACCGAGAAGTTGCTCCCGGGTGCACATGAGTGAGGACAAAGTGTGCAGAAAAGACTAGTATTGATCTGTGGGGCCAGTCTAGATCCCGCCAAGAGTAACAACCACCGGCGGGTGTGTCCCGGGCGTTACACCCACGAAGGGTAACGGTTACGCGAGTCCACGGAGGGCTCCACCCACGAAGGGTCCACGAAGAAGCAACCTTGTCTATCCCACCATGGCCATCGCCCACGAAGGACTTGCCTCACTAGGGTAGATTCTCACGAAGTAGGCGATCTCCTTGCCCGTACAAACTCCTTGGTTCAACTCCACAATCTTGACGGAGGCTCCCAAGTGACACCTAACCAATCTAGGAGACACCACTCTCCAAAAGGTAATAGATGGTGTGTTAATGATGAACTCCTTGCTCTTGTGCTTGAAATGATAGTCTCCCCAACACTCAGCTCTCTCTCATATGATTGGATTTGGTAGAAAGATGATTTGAGTGGAAAGCAACTTGGGGAAGGCTAGTGATCAAGATTTATGTGGTTGAAATGGAATATCTTGACCTCAACACAAGTGTAGGTGGTTCTCTCTTAGAAAATGTATGTTGGAAGTTTAGGCATATTCTGATGGCTCTCTCCATGAATGAAGAGTGGGTGGAGGGGTATATATAGCCTCCACACAAAATCTAACAGTTACACACAAATGACCAAACTCAGTGGGACTGAATCGTAAAACTTGGTCAGACCGATTTGGTTCATAATGTGACCGTTAGGCATTTCTGTGGGACCGACATGTCAACTCAGTGGGACCGATTCCATTAGGGTTAGGGCATAACGTAATCTCGGTGAGACCGATTACACAAACTCGGTTGGACCGATTTTGGTAATAGATAAACAGAGAGTTGGTCAGGCAAACTCGGTGGGACCGATTCGCTCATCTCGGTTAGACCGAAACATTACGAAGGGGAAACAGAGAGTTTGCATTGCAATCTTGGTGGGACCGATCGCTCATCTCGGCTGGACCGAAACATTACGAAGGGAAACAGAGAGTTTGCAATCCCATCTCGGTGAGACCGAGATCCCTATCGGTGAGACTGAAGTGACTAGGGTTTCTGGTAGTGGCTATGTGAAGTGAACTCGGTGGCGCCAGATAGAAGATTTCGGTGGGGTCGAGTTTGACTTTTGGTTTGGGACATATGTGGATATGGGAAAGTAGTTGAGGGTTTTTGGAGCATATCAATAAGCATTTTGAGCAAGTAACTCATTAAGCAACACCTCACCCCCTTTTAATAGTATTGGCTTTTCCTAAGGACTCAATGTGATCTTGGATCACTAAAACTAAAATGAAGAGTCTTGTGCTTTGAACTTGAGCCAATCTTTTGTCCTTAGCATTTTGAGGGGTCCACTTTCTAATCCATGCCATGCCAATCATTGAGCTTTCCTGAAATATTTATCTTCAAATAGCATTAGCTCAATGAACTATATGTTGTTAGGAATTACCAAAACCACCCATGGATAGTTGCACTTTCAATCTCCCCCTTTTTCGTAATTGATGACAACATATAGATCAAAGCGTCGACAAATGATAATAAGATCGAAAAACATCGTCGCTTTGATAAGTATGTGATAAGAAAGAGCTCCCCCTAAATTTGTGCATTATTTAAAATTTGCTTTTGAATGCAAATGCATAATCGATTAGGTTCATGGGTTACTCTTCTATGTCACATACATCTTGGTGGAGCACTCAAAATGATAGAAATTAAAAGCATGCACTCATCACCAAGCAAGTGAATTATCATATATGAGATATAAAAGATGGCATCATTCAACCAAGCATTAAGGTAGCATATGATCAACCACATGATCACATAAGTATCTCACAAGGACATAAGGACATAAAGTATCTCACACAAGCACACACTAAAAAAGTTCAACCAAAGGCAAGAGAGATAAAAAGCAAGACACTCTCTCTCAAAGCCTATGATCTATACATATTTCTCCCCCTTTGGCAACAAGTTACCAAAAAGTTTGACAATGCATAGTGTTATAGTCTCTCAGGCTTGGTCTTCGGGAGGTGTTGTAGAGAGAACTCCAAGGACGAAGGCTTTGGATGATGTAGATGAAGCTGGTGGAGGTGGAGTGGGTGCTGGAGGTGGCACTGGTGCTGTAGCTACTGGTGCTGACACTGTAGCTCTAACATCTGAAACTGTCACTACATCAGATCTTTAACCTCGTGGCACACGATGAAAAGCATTAGTGGTTACCTTTCCTCTCTCTCCTCAGCTTCCTCCTGAAGCTGCTCAACTTCAGTCTGAATCTCAGGCACCTTCAGGTCAAGATCATAGAATTTTGTCTCCACAATCCTCTCTAGGCTCTCCTGATTCTAAGTCAGGGTGGCCAAGCCCTTCTCAATCCTCAGTGTAGCTTGAATCAGATAGCCTAACTGATCTTTCTTGCTCTTCAGGAAAACTAGAGATTCTTCTTCAACACTGGGCATCTTGGCAGCTTTCTCAGCCTTTGCCTTGGCTCTCTTCTCCTGGACTTCAGCTGATGATGGTTCTTCCTCATTCATCACAACAGTGTTGTCTTCAAATTTAGGATGTAAGGGTAGATGTTCCTTGTCCAGCAAATAAATTCCTGTGCTCATCTTAGAATTAATGAGCTCCTGAATATGTGGAGCATACCCACAACTCCTCTTTTGATCAGTAGCAGTCATCTTGATCGTTTCTACAATCAAACTCATAACTTTGAACTTCTAAGGAACATCAAAGATTTGCAGCATGTTGATGGAGTGTCCTATGATCATCTTGTGATCTCCTGACTTGGGTAGCAATGTGTGCCTTAAGATCTAGTTAATGGTAGGCAGACCAGACAACAAGAAGTGTACAGATCCAAGTTTGTGTGTTTCCAAAGCCTTATCATGGATCTCTTTGGCATGCTTGCCATCGAGTTCTGGTCTTTCTTCTTGGTGGCATACATATCCAAGTCATCTTCATGTTCTTCGGGGGCATTGATTAGCTTGCCCCATTCTTCAACTGTGGACTGGTACCTGGAACCTTCAGACATCCATACTATCCTTCCATCTGGATAGAAGTGGGCAGTGGAGTAAAACAACATGATCAGATCATCGTTCCATTTGGTGAGCTTTTGTCCAATGAATTCATCTACTCCACATGCCTTAAAGCTGTCATATACTCCTGGGAAGTTATCTTCATTCTCCTGGATGTATTCCCAATCGACCCATTTTATGTCACACACAATGGGCTTCTTGTCAAGCAAAATTTTCTCATAGAAGTCTTGTTGTTCCTTTGTATGGAACCTGTAGTCAACTTCAGTCGTCCTCCTAACAGCATAGGGATCAGACTGTCTCCACAATATCAGCCATGCATCTTTCCTGATGTGCATGTCCTCAGCGACTGGATGAGCATCATTATGGTCAGGAATTTTGGGCTTCAACTTCCTCAAAACATGAGAATCATCTTCCTCTTATTCAGCTTCAGGCACTGGGGCATTGTTCTTCTCCTCAGCAGGTATACTCCTAGTGTTCTGCTTGGGTTTTGGGGGTTTTTGAGCAGCAGCCTTGGGAGCAGATTTGGGCTTAGATGGAGCAGCCCCTGACTTAATTGCATCTCCCATAAGCTTCTGAGACTTGGGAGCTGGTGCAGCATCCTCTTCATAATGGAGGATCTACCAAGCACTCTGGCAGTGGTCTTCTTGACCCTTTCCTTCCTCTTCTTTCCTTCTCCAACAACCTCTTCAGTTGGCTTGGAGGTTTCAGCAGTTGAGGCTCTCACCTTTAAGGTTGGCACCCTCTTGGCAGGAGCCATCTTGTGCAAGCCAGGCTTAGTTGATGCAGTTGTGCCATATTCCTTCTTCAACACCTTGTTCTTGGAGCTAACTTCCACCTCAACAGCCACATAGTCCTCATCTTCAGCATCTGAGGTTTTCCTCTTCCTTGGCCTGGTGGCTGCCTTGGGCAAGTTGCTTGGTGTGCTCCTGCTGCCATCATCAGAAGTGCTAGAGGTACTAGTGCCCTCACTCAATTACACCTGTTCCTCTAACTTGTTCTGGTTGTCGCTTTGATCAGACATCTCTGCAAACTTACTGACAGTAGACCCTGTGAATAGATATAGATGAGGTAGAGTGGATGAGCATCACAAAGTGCAGATTTTTTGCAAAAAGGTGGCTTAAAACTTAGTTCTAGTTCTTCACATAAAGAATTTTGGAGCTACCGATTTGTAAACTCGGTGATACCGAAGTAGCTTTTGGAACCTAAACTAGTGAACTCGGTCAGACCGAGTCATGGTTCGGTGGCACCGAGACTGCTAGGGTTTCACAAAGAATCGAACTCAGTCACACCGATTTGCAGTTGTCAGTCAGACCGAAAGTGCAACTGCAATCGCCTAAGCCAAATCGGTGAGACCGATTTCTACAATTCGGTCGGTCCAAGATGAGTTCGGCAGAGACCTAACCCTAAATTTTCAAATCCAATCTAATATAAAGGATGTTTTTAGTGGATAGATTTATTGCGTACGTGGTCATGATCATGGTAAAGTAATGTGCTACGAATCAGAGTTAAAAGAATAGCACAAAGGATCAAACTTGTACCGTAATTCGGTGGAGTTCGCTACGGCGGCAACGGAGGCGTGGAAATCTGTTAATGGCGATGGAAACCAGCAGCGGGAGGTTGCTGGTGGCGAGAGGGCGATCCGGAGACCCGAGGCGGCAGAGCTAACCCTAAATTTTCAAATCCAATCTAATCTAAAGGATGTTTTTAGTGGATAGATTTATTGCATACGTGGTCATGATCATGGTAAAGTAATGTGCTACGAATCAGAGTTAAAAGAATAGCACAAAGGATCAAACTTGTACCGTAATTCGGCGGAGTTCGCTACGGCGGCAATGGAGGGGTGGAAATCTGTTAATGGCGATGGAAACCAGCGGTGGGAGGTTGCTGGTGGCGAGAGGACGATCCGGAGACCCGAGGCGGCAGAGCGGGGTACACGCGGGCTGAGAGGTTTCAAAGAAATTTCCAAAATTTCACTTGTGGGTTTATATATCCCGACCCTGTCGGTTTGACCGAGTGGAACAACTCGGTGGCACTGAGATGCAAAATTGCAAGAGGTTGTTGCAACTCGGTGTGACCGAAAAGTTCTAATCGGTTGCACTGAGATTGAAAACCTAGATCAACTTAGTGATCTCGGTGTGACCGAAATGGATGACTCGGTCATACCGAAATGCACAAAGAGGTTTTGGAAGTTTAAGTCTATGACGAATCAGGGACTCCAAGTGCTCCTCACATAGAGTGGTTCGAATCTGACTTGATCAAACTTTGTGATGTAGCATGAATAGAATTGAGAAGAGAAAAGCATAGATAGCTAGAGGGTGTTCTTAGGCATTCTTGTCCATCCATTTGGCAAAGGAGAAAAATCCAAACAACCAAAGCAACAAATAGATGTCCTCGAATGAGTAAAATATGCATCCAACATGCTCACACAATAAAATGACAAATGAAATATGTGAAGAAGCATGCACAATCACTCTAGCATCTATCAAGCAATCTGGCAATGACTAGGTCATCTATATATGAGTATATTGACATAGGAGTCAAATGAGAACATTTGATCATAGGTCATACTCATCATTTAAGCACAAGTGGGGTTGCCACTTTTACATAAAGCATTGTTGTGCTCACATCATTAGAGTTGCTTTAGCTCAATTGATTAGAGTAAAGCTCCCTCTAGATGTGATATCCCCTCTAAAAGGGATGAACTAACTTTGGGTTTTGTCGATGATGACTTCATGTAGGTGTTGAAGATATAGATGCTCAATGTTGATTTAGATCATTTGGAGCAATCTTTTGGAGTGAGTTGCACTTTGAATACCTACACGGGTTAGTCCCACAAGGAACAAACAAGGATATCCATAGACATAGAGTGATGGTCACATAGGATGATGTCCATGAAAGCATTAGGTTACATTTTCCCTTGTCCTACCAACAAGAGGGTTTGTGACTCCTTGAACTAGTGCAAGATATGGAAATTGTTTGCACTTCTCCTTGCCAAGATGGTAAGAGTGAAGTATGTTGGCGGAGTCACCCTCAAGAACTTTCTAGTTCTTCTTCTTAGTGATCCACACCATCTTGATGGGAATCCTTGGAGTTGTAGTCGTACTTGATGAACTGGAACTTGATGTAGTCTTGGGAACCCACTTGACCAAGGCCTTAGGTGCTTCTTCAAATGCATCAATCTCCTCTTGAAGCTTATCCATGCCTTTTAGCTTGTGGTCTTGTGGTGGAAGATCATCTTGAGCTTGTGTTCCTTAGAAAGAAGTAGGAACATACTTCTCTTGTTGAGGAACAAATTTCGTCTTGGGTTATTGATCTTCTTCCCACTCAACTCCATTGGCATTGAACTTTCATGCAAAACCAACACCTTGATTCTTCCGGTGTCTTCCTTGCTTGCGTACAATTTCCTCAAATTGCTTACTTTTGGCAAGGCTCTTGTAAACACCTTTCTCTATAATTCCCTTCAATAAGCTATTTTCTTGCTCAAGTGTAACTTGGCTAAGAGAATCATTAGTGGAATCAAGAGAACTACTCGAAGCAATAACATTAGATTTAGAAAGATTGTTGTTATTACTAGAGGAAGAATCTTTCTTGTTCTTGTTGCTAGATTTAACTTGTGGCATGTAAGTAGACAAGAGTAAATGCTTGTCAATGTAAGAAGAACTTTTCTTGCGAAGATCATCATTGATTGCTTTTAAGAACTCATGATCTCGCTCAAGGTTGAGCTTTTCAAAACGTAGCTTCTCATGAGTCTTTAAAAGTTCTCGATGATCTTCCAAGGTAGTTTCATGAGCTAACTTAAGAGTGTTTAGTTCTTTAGTTAGACGCTCAATCTCCTTCTTATCATTGTCATTCGTTTTATCTTGATTAGCATGATTAATAGCAAGTTCATCATAGTTTTCATAACTAGAGTTTTCAACAAGTAAGTCATCATCTCCTAGCAAATCA
This sequence comes from Triticum dicoccoides, assembly GCF_002162155.2. Classification (NCBI taxonomy): domain Eukaryota; kingdom Viridiplantae; phylum Streptophyta; class Magnoliopsida; order Poales; family Poaceae; genus Triticum; species Triticum dicoccoides. Next base: position 369,899,852 of record NC_041386.1, on the reverse strand, counting down.
TCTTCATCACTATTGAAATCAACATACTCGGGGTGTGATACCTTTGGGCCTTTAGCCATGAAGCATCTTCCAATCCCTTCATTTGTTGAGTCAAATATGTCGTAGGAGCTGGTTGACACAAGTGCTAGACCGGCAACACCTTCATCTTGAGTATATTCAGAGTAGGAGTGATAACTTCTCTCAGAGTGATCGTCGGAGTCGGAGCCGGATATCCATTCACCAACATGAGCTTGATGTCTTTGTTTTGTGTAGCTCTTTGATGACTTTTCCTTCCTTCCCGAATCCTTGATTCTCCGTGATGTTCTTCATTCATATCGGTCATGTCTACTCCTTCTCTCTCTTGGTGGTGATTCTTCTCTTCTACTTCTTATTTTAGGAGAATCTTCTCTTCTTTTGTAGGGAGCCGTACACTCATTGGAGTAGTGTCCAGGTCTTCCACAATTATAGCAATTGCGCTCATGACTAGAAGATCTTTTGTCATTGTAGGACCTTGGCTTGGAACTTCTTTCCTTGCTTCTACTCTTGTAAAACTTGTTGAAGTTCTTCACCATTAGGCTCAATTCTTCGTTGAAGGTTTGTTTCTCACTTGATGATGTGGGAGCATCACATGAGGCTTTGTAAGCACCACTTGACTTGTTGTGAAGCTCTTCTTATCCTTGAGTGACATCTCATGAGAAAAAATTCTTCCAATGACTTCCGTTGGCTTGAGATCTTTGTAATTGGGCATCATTTGGATCAATGTGCGCATGATATCATATTTTCCATCCAAGGCTCTTAGGATCTTCTTGATGATGAATCTATCGGTCATCTCTTCACTTCCTAAGCCGGCAATCTCATTTGTGATGAGAGCAAGCCTAGAGTACATTTCAGCGACACCTTCACCATCCTTCATTTTGAACTTGTCAAGTTGACTTTGAAGCACATCCAATTTGGATTCCTTGATGGAGTCGGTACCTTCGTGCATATCAATCAAAGTATCCCAAATTTCCTTTGCATTCTCAAGACGGCTAATTTTATTGAATTCTTAGGGGCACAATCCGTTGAAGAGAATATCACAAGCTTGAGGATTGTATTGCAGCATCTTCAACTCTTCCACGGTAGCTTCACGGTTCGGTTCTCTCCCATCGAAGAATTAACCTTGCAAGCCAATACACACAATAGCCCAAATGGCGGGGTTATGTCCAAGAATATGCATTTTCATCATATGCTTCCAACTAGCAAATTTACTACCATCAAAGTAAGGACCTCTACAATGGTAATTTCCCTCGCTAGATGCCATACTCTCCTAGGTTGTGAGACCAAGGCTATGATCACCAAAAGCTACGGAAATCAAAGCAAATGGAGACCAAAGCTCCGATACCACCTGTAGGATCGAAAGTATGTCTAGATGGGGGTGATTAGACAACTTGACCAAATAAAAATCTAGACTTTTGCCAATTTTAAGTCTTGGCAGATTTTAGCAACTTAGCACAAATCAAATAATCAACCTACACATGCAATTCTAAGAGTATAGCAGCGAAATGTAAAACAATTGCATATGTAGGTAAAGGGAGGAGTTTGGAGGGAGCAAACGCAATGTAGACACGGAGATTTTGGCGTGGTTCCGATAGGTGGTGCTATCGTACATCCACGTTGATGGAGACTTCAACCCACGAAGGGTATTCATTGCGCGAGTCCACGGAGGGCTCCACCCACGAAGGGTCCACGAAGAAGCAATCTTGTCTATCCCACCATGGCCATCGCCCACGAAGGACTTGCCTCAGTAGGGTAGATCTTCATGAAGTAGGCAATCTCCTTGCACGTACAAACTCCTTGGTTCAACTCCACAATCCTGACGGAGGCTCCCAAATGACACCTAACCAATATAAGAGACACCACTCTCCAAAAGGTAATAGATGATGTGTTGATGATGAACTCCTTGCTCTTGTGCTTCAAATGACAGTCTTCCCAACACTCAGCTCTCTCTCATAGGATTGGATTTGGTAGAAAGATTATTTGAGTGGAAAGCAACTTGGGGAAGGCTAGAGATGAAGATTTATGTGGTTGGAATGGAATATCTTGACCTCAACACAAGTGTACGTGGTTCTCCCTCGGAAAATGTATGTTGGAAGTGTAGGCATATTATGATGGCTCTCTCCATGAATGAAGAGTGGGTGGAGGGGTATATATAGCCTCCACACAAAATCTAACCGTTACACACAAATCACCAAACTCGGTGGGACCGAATCATAAAACTCGGTCAGACCGATTTGGTTCATAATGTGGCCGTTAGGCATTTCGGTGGGACCGACATGTCAACTAGGTGGGGCGGATTCCATTATGGTTAGGGCATAATGTATTCTCGGTGAGACCGATTACACAAACTCGGTGGGACCGATTTTGGCAATAGACAAACAGAGAGTTGGTCAGGCAAACTCGGTGGGACCGATTCGCTCATCTCGGTTAGACCAAAACGTTACGAAGGGGAAACAAAGAGTTTGCATTGCAATCTCGGTGGGACCGATCGCTCATCTCGGTTGGACCAAAACGTTATGAAGGGAAACAGACAGTTTGCAATCACATCTTGGTGAGACCGAGATGGCTATCGGTAAGACCAAAGTGACTAGGGTTTCTGGCAGTGGCTATGTCAAGTGAACTCGGTAGCGCCAGATAGAAGATTTCGGTGGGGTCGAGTTTGACTTTTGGTTTGGGACATATGTGGATATGAGAAAGTAGTTGACGGTTTTTGGAGCATATCACTAAGCATTTTGAGCAAGTAACTCATTAAGCAACACCTCACCCCCTTTTAATAGAATTGGCTTTTCCTAAGGATTCAATGTGATCTTGGATCACTAAAAGTAAAATGAAGAGTCTTGTGCTTTGAGCTTGGGCCAATCTTTTGTCCTTAGCATTTTGAGGGGTCCACTTTCTAATCCATGCCATGCCAATCATTGAGCTTTCCTGAAATATTTATCTTGAAATAGCATTAGCTCAATGAGCTATATGTTGTTAGGAATTACCAAAACCACCCAAGGATAGTTGCACTTTCAAGGGCCTCAGGGGAGCGGTGCCACTTCAGGATCGGCGCCCGCGCCTGGGGTGCCTCCCTCCCTCTCATAGGAAGGCGCGCCCGGTGCCCTCCTCGAGCAGGGCTCGGGGGCTCTCTTCTGGAGGGCCTCAGACCTGACCAACATCACGAGGGAGGCGCTCAGGCACCACGTGGAGGCGTGCTTCGCGGCACATTTCCCTTTGGAGGGCATCGGGCGAGGAGCGCCCGGCACTCAGGAGTTCATCATCAAGGCCACCCGGGAGCTTCAGGAAGCAAGGACAATATGCGGCGACCACCGCCTACCTGGTGCAGCTCCCCATCTAGGCGAGGGTGGCGAGCTACACATCTGCATCGACATCCCGGGACTCAATAGGGCCGCATCTCAGGAGCGCTTCTGGCCTTCGTGCGCTAGCCAGTGCGAAGGCCCACCTGACAACTATGTTCGCATGCCATTTGGCATGCCGAGCATGGCAGCCGCCTTCCAGTGCAACCTACGGAGCATCCTGGCTACCCAGGAGGCCAGACATCACGTGGTCCTGGCAGAGATGGAGATGGTCCTCAGGGAGCCAACTGAGCCCCCAAAGCCTCTCGAGGCTCAGGGTCTTGGCGGCTCATGAGGAGCGGCTTCTTCAGTGCGCACCTTCAGCTACCCCAACGCTCCTTCGACAACAAAACCAGGTGACATTTTCCAAGTTCATTCAGCTGGGAGCGCCCCTCGGGCTGCATTATTCCTAGGTCGCGTGGGCCTGTCCCCATGGCATGTATCCTTTTTACGTCTTTATCTTACTTTACTGGGGGCGCCCCTCGGGCTGCATCATCCCCAGGCCGCTCGGGTCCGTCCCAGCGGCATGTATCGTTCTCACATCTATCTAAGCTATCCAGTTCCCATGCATGAGTTATCTATAGTCATCACCTGCTTGATTGCCACCCGCCACGGGAGCCACTCATGCCGGCATGGTGCTTGTGCTCGAGTCTGTCCCTGCAACGCTAACAAATCTAACTGGTCGAGCTCTGGCTCGCGGCACGCTCGCGCACATCACCTCACCAGACCCTCAGTGCCTTCACCTTCTTGCGGAGCAACCAGTGGCAGACCGGCAATCGTAGTGGCAATTTGTGTCCCTCCTCACACTAACTTGCAGGAACCTCCTGAGGACAACAGCGGCGGTACCATGGGCTCCCTCTTTTCCCATGCAATTCGCTTGCGCGTTAAAAGGGGGGCTCCTGAGCATCACGATAGGAGCTCTCACTGACTCTCCACCCATCACCCCCTGGCCTTGACCACGACACCGCATCCTGGCATACCAGCGGCGGCTGAGCTCGCTCGAGGGCCGGGACTTGAGGATGTAGAGCACATAGAAGAGCGTGGAGAGGAGGGGGAGGCTCGCACGGGCCTAACCTGGCTATGCTATGGCTGTCGGCGCACGAGTCCAGCGCAGCACAAGGAACCAACTCTGGACTACCAAGATAAGTTTCGCTCCCGGGTCGGCCGAGCGCTATGGCATAAGATTCTCATCTCTCGCTGCCCTGCTACGGCGATGTTGCCTCCCTATCCCATACTTAGGTAGGTTCTTGCGTGCTAAAGGGGACCTCTTGAGCATCACGCCTCAGGAGCTCTTACTGGACCTTGGGCCACTCACCTCCTGGCCTTGACCACGGAATCACCACCTGGCATACCAGTGACGGCTGCAGCCTGCCTGGGGACCGGTTGGCGTAGAGCACCAAGCTGTCCCGAGATTGGAAAGGGGAGACAAGACGAAGCAGGACATGCGTTCGCAAATCTTCATAATAAGGATAATATCAACAAAAGACATTACGGACCCTTTACCCGCCCCCAAGGGGTCCATGTTGATTCCTCGCAGGGAGCAAAAGAAGGGAGTTTTTAGGGGCCCTATCTACATGCGCCAAGCACCGCCGACGCCATCATCAATAGTGGGCCACGGGAGGCTGAAGCCAACCCCATCTAGATCAGCGACGGCGGCGGCCGGACCCTGCGGTCTTGCTCCGGGCGCAGCGAGAGCTCGGGGGCACGTAGCTGTCGTCGCTTGTCTCCAGAGTCTCATCGGGCTCGGGAGAATCGCTGGACCACCAGGAGTCACCGCTGCTGCTGGAGGAGCTACTGGCGAAGCCAGCGGCAGGCTCGGTGTTGGCCGCTGCATTGTTCTGACGACCCCCTTCAGGGCAGCACTACAAGCGACGACCTTCCTCGTCGAAGACCTTGAAGAACATTGTGGAGGCACCGTTGTACTCGAAGTGGATGGCGAGGGTGCCTTCCGCACGGCAGACTCGAGCGACCTCGCCCCAGTCGTGGGTCATGAAGATTTTGGTTGAGGAGATTGCTTCGACCTCCGCTCCAGTCGCCGGGGCGTCGCAGTCGGCGTGCTGCAGCCAAAGCTCGAGGGGGGCCCTCGGCGGCATCTCGGCGGCGAAGAACTGCAGGAAGTGAATCCAAGTGTGCGGAGGCATCGTCGCCCACATCACGAGTTCGTGCGAGAGTCCGCGGCGTGGGCTCCTGGGGCGGCGGCGTGCGTCACCACGGCGCGGTGACCACGGCCATGGCATGGGCGGCGCCGTTCACTGCCTCCTCCTTCGAAGCCCTCGGCTTGGGTGTACAGAGGTAGCAGATACCCGGGAGGTGGCCGCTCGCACCATGGTCTCAACACCTCCAGCCTCATGACTATGTCGCAACGGTGGGACAGCCTCTTATTTGGCGGAAGTGGCCCGAGCTCATCGAGGGGGGTTTTTCGCCAAGAACCTCCGTATCGGCGCCATGATTGTCACTGCTAGCGATGGAGCAAGGAAGAAGCAGGAGCAGCAAAGGAAGAGATGGAAAACGGGGGCTCCACTCCCCCCTTCCCATTTATAGCCAAGAGGAGGCCAACTGCCGGCCTCCACGATCTAAGGCAATAATGACCTTTTTCTGCATGCAGCAGGGACTCATCAAGTCGGGAAGTTGCCGAGGCGGCGTGGGGAAGCGGAGATGCCCACATCCCATCAATCGCAACGCGTCAACCGAGGCAGTAGGCTATTGGGGCCCGCGGCGCTCCACACTTGCCCCTTGGCTTTGCCTCGGAGCCAAGTCCGAGCGCGCCTTGGGCCTGGGCGCTACTGTCGGCGTCATGGGAACGGGGCTCACCAGACTTGCCTCCATGCGGCCCACGACGTGGCTCCATCAGCGACCCCGTACGGCCCATCTTCACCAGCAAACACTCAATACCCTCGCGAGGGGCCGAGCCCCATGAGGCAGACGATGCAAGACCTCCTCGGGGGTGGCCTCACCAGGCTGGCTCGCAAGGGGTGGAGAGATCAAGGCAAGGGGACCTAGCGAGGCTCCTGCAATGCAAGCCATGAAGACCAAGGCCAGGACGGCGCGAGCGCACGCAGTGTCCTCGTTTCCTCTTTGGTGCTAAAGAGGCAAGCGCAGACAAGGAGTACCGAGGCATTAGGCAAAGGTTTCCATATCGGTGCAATGAGACCAAGACCAGCAGGACAGCAGGTCGAAGGTTACCATGGAGCCCAGGACGGCGTCACCACCAGAGCCTTTGGCAGGCGAAGATCATCTTTTTTCAGGATAGCTTGTACAGTTGTCCTCCCTTCAAATTGGCCGTTGTGGGATCCCTTCCCGCCTAATATTTGGTAAGAGGACCCGGGCCTCTATATATAGGACTAGCCACCACCGTAGAGAGAGGAGGATCATCAGCTCATCTTGGACCAGATCCATTCCACCTAGGCCACCACACTCACCAAGCACAAGAGCACCTCTCCTCAGGAGGCTGTTCTTCCCTTGTAACTGTTCATCCTCAGCCCAAGAGGCAATCCACCACACCACACTGGAGTAGCGTATTACACCACATTAGAGGCCCAAACCAGTATAAAGCTTGTGTCCCATTGTTCTATGAGTTTGACGTGCTGAGACTTGAGATTGCGGTGAGGGCGTGAGCTAGAGGGAGGAGAGATCTTCGTGTGCACCCCAGTGTTCGAACCTCAAGGGTTTTGCCGGAACCTGAAATCTGACACCTTCTTAGTGGTGGCAGCAGCGGAGGGAGGCCAAGATTGCCCTGAGGACAATCCTCGCGAGGCTGGTCGCGCCAGGCGCCCTCACGAGGCTACTCCTGCCAATGGTCCTCGCGAGGCCGGTCGCGCCATTCCTAGCGGGGACCGCGGTCGTGCCAGCATCCCCCACCTCGTCCTCCTCCTCGGTCGTAGCCCCGGTCGTTGCGCTCGGGGCGTCGACCGAAGCATCCATCTCGAATGGCCCTGAGCTCTTGACAATCGTTGGTGTTGTGGATGTGTACGTTGCGGAAGGTGCAGATTGGACGGCTACTATTGGATGACTCGTGGTGGTCCCGGCCACACTTCATGTCTGGCTCCGCTGCGAGCACGGCTAATCCCTTGCGCTTCATGTCCTTGACCTTGGATTTCTTCTCCTCTGGGTCGGCAGCAGGGAGCTCGAGGAGGGAGAGGTGCCCTTCCTCAGCTCTTGTGCACTTGGTCGCTATGTTGAATTGCTCCATAGTCGTGCATAGCTCCTCGTGGATGGCGAGCTCCTCCTTCATCTTGACATCGCGGATGCCATCAGAAAACGCTGAGATGATGGCCTCGTCCGTCACCTTGGGCATCTTGAGGCGAACGTTGTTAAAATGCTTGGATGTACTTCTGCAGGGTCTCTCCTGGCAGTTGCTTGATGCGGCGCAGGTCACCCGTGGCCGGTGGGCGGTCGCGAGTACCCTGGAAGTTGGCGATGAAGCGGTCGTGCATCTCACTCCAGGAGGAGATTGATCCCGCGGGCAGGTTCAGGAGACACGAGCGAGCACCATCCTTGAGAGCCATGGGAAACCAGTTCGCCATGACCTTTTCGTCGCCGTTGTCCGCCTCAATGCTCAGCTCGTAGAGCTACAGGAACTCCGCGGGTCAAGGGTGTCATCGTAGCATGGAGGCAGATTCGGCTTGAACTTGTCTGGCCAAACAACGGTGCGTAGCTCGGGAGTGAAGGCGCGACAGCCTACTGTGACCACCAAGGCCCTTTGCAGAGGTGGAGCCTGCACTTGATATCCGCGCACCGCCGCCGCTGGCGGCACGCAGTCTTCTCGTGGTGGCGCTAGGAGTGCTGGAGCATTTTCTTGCGGTCGGGGAACCTCTTGGCAGCTTCCTTCTTCTTGCGGGGAGCTCGGCGCGGCAGATCGCGTCGCGGGACCGCGCGTCTCGGGGCAACGACGCCTTCCTGGGGTGGAGGAGGCGGTGGCGCTCTCTGAGCTGCGCGTCTCGGCGCGAGGGCGCCGTCTTGATGCAGAGGCGGCGGAGCCGTTCTATGAGCTACATCGCCCGCGGCTGGAGGTGGGCGAGGTAGCGAGAGGGATGGTGCAGGGGAGCCCCAAGCGGCGCTGACGAGCATGGCGATGCGGTCCAGCTAGTCCTTGTATAGGTCGTCGACCGGGCGGTAGCGCAAGAGCTCGCGTGACATGAGCAGCGCGGCCTGCGCGTCTGTGGGTGCGTGGCAAGCATGAGGCGATGAGCTGGCCGGATTCAGCGACGGGGTGGCGGTATGGTCGTCCTGCCGCACGGAGGGGTGCAGTGATGATGCTTGCTGCTTGTTCGCTGTCGGGCCGGTAGCGGCGTTGGCAGTAGGTGATGGAGAACGACGGGGAGGCCCGCTGACAGGGGCCGTCTGAGCGAGACGGTCGGCGAGGGCGGCCCAGCGCTCAGCGCGGGCTCGACGCGCGTCCGCCATGGATGCGGTGGAGCGGTGGAACGTGGATCAACGGAAGGAAAGGTTCAACGCACCCCTACCAGGCGTGCCAAATGTCAGATTTCGGGTTCCAGCAAAACCCTTGAGGTTCGAACTCTGGGGTGCGCATGAAGATCTCTCCTCCCCCTAGCTCATGCTGTCACCGTAATCTCAAATCTCAGCACGCCGAACTCGCAGAACAAAGGCCACAGGGTTTATACTGGTTCAGGCCACCGTTGTGGTGAAATACCCTACTCCAGTGTCGTGTGGTGGATTTCCTCTTTTGCTGAGGATGGACAAGTACAAGGGAAGAACAGCCTCCTGAGGAGAGGCGTCCTTGAGCTCGGAGAGCTTGTGAGATGGCCTTGGTGGAGTGGATCCAATCCAACATGAGCCAATCCTTGACTACGGTGGTCGCTAGTCCTATTTATAGAGACCCTGGTCCTCTTCCCAAATGTAGGAGGGAAGGGATCCAATGATGGCCAAATTTGAAGGGATACAACTTGTACAAGTTATCCTGAAAAAAGTGGTCTTCGCCTGCCAAAGGCTCTGGTTGTGATGCCGTCCTAGGCTCCACGGTGATCTCCGTCCTGCCGTCCTGCTGGTCTTGGTCTCATTGCACTGATATGGAAACCTTTCTCTAATACCTCGGGACTCCTCACCTGTGCTTGCCTCTTTAGCACCAAAGAGGAAACAAGGACACTGTGTGCATTGGCGCCCGCCTAGTGCCCGCCTAGCCTTGGTCATCATGGCTTGTGTCATAGGGACCTCGCGAAGTGCCCCTGCCTTGATATCTCCGCCCTTCACAAGCCAGCCTAGTGAGGCCGCCCCAAGGAGGTCTTGTGTCGTCTGCCTCACCAGGCTTGGCCCCTCGCGAGGTTCTTGAGTGTTCGCTGATGAAGATGGGTCGTACAGGGCCGCTGGTGGAGCCACGCCGTGGGCCGCAGGCAGGCAAGTCTGGGGACCCCCGTTGCCAGGATGCCGACAAGAGCATGGGGACGCTTGGCGTCCATGAAGAATCACTTGTTTTGGAAGTCCTCCACCTTCTTCCCTGCCCTCAAGATCGCGTTGCTTCCATTGGCGACGATGAAGCTGGCGCACCCGGAGCACTGGGAGCCGCCTAGTCGGAGGTAGAAGAAGTGGCGAAAGAGCGCGACGAAGGGCATCACACCCACAAACGCCTCGCAATAGAAGGCGAAGATCGACAGGAGGAGGATGGAGTTGGGGTGAAGATGGAGGTAAAGGAGCCCATAATGATTGAGGACAGCGTAGAAGAAACTAGAGAAAGGGGGAACAAGCCCAGCAAAGACGTTGTGCAGGAAGAAGGGGTAGAAGTTCTGCCCCAAGGTCCCCAGATCGGCGGAGCCGGCCCGGAGCACCATCTCCCCACCGTCGTTGGCACTGTCGGCCGTCCGTGGGAGCGCGGTAGAAAGATGCTTCTCCTTGGTGACGGAGGACGTACCAAGGGCCGGCTCAAACAAGGGGGGCCTGCTGGGCAGGAGCTGCGGCAGGTTTCGCCTCGCCAGAGGCCATCAGCGGCAAGCTTGGGGATGAGATTCGATGAATCTGGAGATTTTCTGAGCAGAAGGAGAAGGGGATCTGGAGCAAGACAAAGGGAAGGCAATGAAGGCTCTGTAGCATGCGCCAGCCTTTTTAACAGCCAGGGACGGTTGCCGAGACAGCGTGGGGAAGCGGAGGCGCCCACGTCCCATCAACCGCCATGTGTCGACCCAGGCCGCAGGCGGTTGGGGCCCATGGCACTCCACCCTTGCCCTTTGGCTTCACCTCGAAGCCAAGTTCGAGCGCGCCTTGGGCCCGGGGGCTACTGTCGGCGTTCTGGGAACGGGGGTACCCAGACTTGTCTACCTGCAGCCCACGGCGTGGCTCCGTCAACGGACCGGTACGACCCATCTTCATCATCAACAACTCAAGACCCTCGCAATGGGCCAAACCTCGCGAGGCTGATGACACCAAGACCTCCACGAGGAGTGGCCTCCTCAGGCTGGCTCCCGTGGACCAGCCTCCTCAGGATGGCTCCAGAGGAGTGGAGATTGGTATGCAAGCTTCACCTCACGAGGTTTAGATGATGTGAGCCATGACGACCAAGGCCAGGCGGGCGCCAGCGGGCGCAAAACAGCAGTTTCCTCTTCGGTGCTAAGGAGGCAAGCAGAGGTGCGGAGTCCTGAGGAATCAGCCAAAGGTTTCCATTCCGGTGCAACAGGACCAAGACCGCCAGGACGACAGGACGGAGGTCATCGCCGAGCCCACCGCGAAGTCACGACCAGAGGCTTTTGCAGGAGAGGACTACTTTGGTCAGGAAAGCATGTACTAGTTGTCTCCCTTCGAATTTGGTCGTTGTGGGATACCTTCCCGCCTTCATTTGGGAAGAGGACCAAGGCCACTATAAATAGGGCCTAGCCACCACCAGGGTGAAGGGGTCCATTTTCCATCCTCACCAGCTCACGAGCTCACTCGAGCACAAGAACATGCCTCCTCCTGAGGTTGTTCTCCCACTGTACGAGTTTATCCTCAGCCCCTTGAGGCCAATCCACCACAAAGCAGGAGTAGGGTTTTACACCTCAAGGTGGCCTGGACCTGGGTAAACTGTTGTGCCCCGTTTCCTTCTAGTTCGTCGAGCTAGGCCATGAGATTGGCGAGTAGGAAGACTGGGGATGATGATTTTTTCACATGCACCACAGAGTTCGAACCTCTCAAGGGTCTGCGGAACCCGAAATCTAACATTTTTGTTCGTCGTTTTCTCGTTAGGTCTATTTTTGTGTGCAATCTTGTTTGCGTAGTCACAATGACTGAAGAAAACACCAAGTTCTGTGATTTTTCCAATACCAATAATAATGATTTTATTAGCACTCTGATTGCACCTCCCGCCACTAGTGCAGAATCTTGTGATATTAATGCCGCTTTGTTGAATCTTATTATGAAAGATCAATTTTCCGGTACTCCTAATGAGGATGTTGTGTCCCATCTTAACACATTTGTAGAATTATGCGATATGCAAAAGAAAAAATATGTGGACAATGATATTGTGAAGTTGAAATTATTTCTGTTTTCTTTGTGAGATCGTGCAAAAATTTGGTTTTCTTCTTTGCCTCGCAATAGTATCGATACTTGGGATAAGTGCAAAGATGCCTTTATCACTAAGTATTTTCCGCCCGCGCAAATTATTTCCCTTCGGGCACAAATCATGAATTTTAAGCGACCTGAGCATGAACATGTTGCGCAATCTTTGGAAAGAATGAAATTGATGCTTCAAAATTGTCCTACTCTTGGTTTAAATCTTTGGATGATCACACAAAAAAATTATGCGGGATTAAATTTTGTTTCTAGAAATATTTTAGATTCTGCCGCGGGTGGTACTTTTATGGAAATTACTTTGGGTCAAGCCACCAAATTTCTTGATAATATTATGGAAAATTATTCACAATGGCATACTGAAAGAGAACCTACAAGCAAGAAAGTTAATTCGATTGAAGAAATAAATTCGTTTAGTGAAAAAGTTCATGCTCTTATGAAATTTGTTTCTAATAAAAGTGCTCCTATTGATCTTAGTGATGTGCCTTTGTCTACTCTGATTGAGCAAAATAGTGATGATGTAGATGTGAATTTTATCTCATGAAACAATTTTAATAACAATGCTTATAGAGGTAATTTTAATCCTATGCCTTTTCCTGGAAATTCCTCTAATAATTATGGTAATTCCAATGGTAATTATTCTTATAATAAAAATAGGAACACCTCTGATCTTGAGAATAATATTAAAGAATTTATCAATGCTCAAAAAGTTTTCAACAATACGATAGAAGAAAAGTTGAATAAGATTGATGATATGTCTAAAAGCATTGATAGAATTTCCCACGATGTAGGAAATCTCAAGTTGAAAATTTTTGTGCCTAAAGTTGAGGAATCAATTAAAGCTTTATATGTTTCTATGGATGAAACTAAGAAAAGAACCATTGTCGGATTTCGGGTTCCGCATACCCTTGAGAGGTTCAAACTATGGGGTGCGTGCGAAGAACTCAACCTCCCCAGTCTACCTACTCGCAAATCCCTCGGCTTAGCTCGATGAACAAGAAGGAAATGAGACACAGCAGTTTACCCAGGGTCGGTCCACCTTGCGGTGTAAAACCCTACTCCTTCTTTGTGGTGGATTGGCCTCGAGGGGCTAAGGATGAACTCGTACAGTGGGGGAACAACCTCAGGAGGAGGAGTGTCCTTCGGCTCGAGTGAGCCGGTGAGTGTGAGGATGGAATGGATCCGATCGCCTCCATGGTGGTGGCTATGTCCTATTTATAATGGCCTTGGTCCTCTTCCCAAATGAAGGCGGAAGGGTTCCCACAATGGCCAAATTTGAAGGGAGACAACTAGTAGATGATATCTTGACAAAAGTGGTCTTCGCCTGCAAAAGCCTCTGGTTGTGACACTGAGGTGGGCTCGGCGATGACCTCCGTCCTGCCGTCCTAGCGGTCTTCGTCTTGTTGCACCAGAATGGAAACCTTTGGCTGATTCCTCGGGACTCCGCGCCTGCGCTTGCCTCCTTAGCACCAAAGAAGAAATTGGTACACTGCACCCGCTGGCGCCCGCCTAGCCTTCATCGTTGTCGATGTCCTGGGAACGAGGGTATCCAGACTTGCCTACCTGCGGCCCATAGTGTGGCTCCATCGGCGGCCCGATACGACCTAGTTTCAGCAACAACGACCCAAGACCCTCGCGAGGGGCCAAGCCTCACGAGGCGGACGACATCAAGACCTCCCTGGGGGGCGGCCTCACTAGGCTGGCTCCCGAGGAGCGGAGATATAAATGCAAGGTGCACCTCGTGAGGTTCACATGACGTGAGCCATGACGACCAAGGCCAGGTGGGCGCTAGCGGGCACAGCGTACCAGTTTCCTCTTTGGTGCCCAGGAGGCAAGCGCAGGCGCAGATTCCCAAGGAATCATGCAACGGTTTCCATATTGGTGCAACGAGACCAAGACCGCCAGGACGACAGGACGGAGGTCATCCCGAACCCCACTGCAGCGTCACCACCAGAGCCTTTGCAGGCGAAGACTACTTTTGTCAGGATAACTTGTACTAGTTGACCCCCTTTGCATTTTGCCGTTGTGGGATCCCTTCCCGCCTACATTTGGGAAGAGGACGACGACCACTATAAATAGGACATAGCCGCCAGAGAGAAGGAGAGATCGGATCCATTCCACCCTGACAACCTCACTAGCTCATCGAGCTCAAGAACACCTCACCTTGTGAGGCAGTTCATCCACTGTACTAGTTCATCCTCAGCCCATCAAGGCAATCCACCACAAAGCGGGAGTAGGGTATTACACCGCAAGGTGGCGCAAACCAGGATAAACCATTGTGTCCCTTGTCCCTCGGGTTCATCAAGCTAGGTCGTGGAATCGTTGGGCCGGCAGGTTGGGAAGAGGGAGTTCTTCGTATGCACCCCAATGTTCGAACTTCTCAAGGGTCTGCGGAGCCCCAAATCTGACATTTGGCGCGCCGGGTAGGGGTGCGTCGAAGCTTCTCTTCCATCGATCAACTTGTCGCTGACCCACTGTCTCCATGGTTGATGCTCGCCGAGCCCGTGCTGAGCGTCGAGCCGCTCTCGCTGCTCGTGTCGCCCAGATGGCACCCATCGGCAGGCCTCCCCGCCATTCTCCATCACCCGCCGCCAACGCCATCACCGGCCTGTCGGGGCATGAGCAGCAAGCTTCATCCTTGCACTCCTCCGTCCGGCGAGACGGACGCACCGCCACCCCGTCGCTGACCCCGGCTGGCTCGTCGTCCCACGCTCGTCACAGCACGGCGAACGCGCAGGCTGTGTTGCTCATGGTGCCTGAGCTCCTGTGGTACCGCCCACTCGACGAAGAGTGGTTAGACCGCATCACCGAGCTAGTCAGCGCGGCTGGGGGCTCGCCTACACCGTCCCTCTTGTTACCTCGTTCGCCGCCTTCCACGGGCGACGTAGCCCATGGAGCGCCTCCTCCACCTCCCCGTAAGGACATCACCCTCGGCCCAAGACACGTGGCCCCGCGGCATGACCCACCATGCCGGGTGCCCTCACACGAAGAGGGAAGCTGCCGGGAGGTCCAGCGGCCGCAAGAAGGTGCCCCAGCACTCCCTCCACCACCACGTCAAGACCGCGCACCACCTGAAGTGGTGGCACATGAGCACCAAGATCAGGCTCCACCTCCATGACGGCTCAGGTGACCACAGCGGGCTGCCGCGCCTTCACCCCTGAGCTACGCAGTGTCGTCTGGCCAGGCAAATTCAAATCCGACCTGCCAAAACGCTACGACAGCACCCCCGACTCTATGGAGTTCCTGCAGCTCTACGAGCTGAGCATCAAGGTGGCCAGCAGTGACGATAAGGTCATGGCGAACTGGTTCCTGATGGACCTTAAGGATGGCGCGTGCTCGTGGCTCCTGAATCTGCCCGCGGGTTCGATCTCCTCCTGGGGTGAGATGCGCGAGCGTTTTGTCACCAATTTCCAAGGCACTCGCGACCGCCCGCCTGCCGTAGGTGACCTGCGGTGCATCAAGCAGCAGCCAGGGGAGACCCTGCAGAAGTACATCCAACGCATCAATAGTGTTGCCTTAAGATCCCCAAGGTTTCAGATGAAGCCATCATCTCGGCGTTCTCCAATGGCGTCCGCGATGTCAAGATGAAGGAGGATCTTGCCATCCACAAGGACACGTGCACAGCTCTGGAGATGTTCAACATGGCTACCAAGTGCGTGAGAGCTGAGGAGAGGCGCCTCTCCCTCCTCAAACTCCCTGCGGCTAACCCAGAAGACAAGAAGGCCAAGGTCAAGGACGTGAAGTGCAAGGGGGCTACCGTGCTTGCGGATGAACCAGAGATGAAGCACGGCTCCGACCACCCATAGTCGTCCAAGGGCAGCCGTCCATTTTGCGTCTTCCACAACGTGCATAGCCACAACACCAAGGACTGTCAGGAGCTCAGGGCCATTCGCGATGGCCGCCTCGGCCGACGCACGAAGCACAATGATCGAGGCTACGGCTGTGGAGGGGGCCGAAGTGGAGGATGATGGGACGACCGCGGCCCCGCCAGAAGTGGCGCGACCAGCCTCGTGAGGATCGCTGGCAAGACCAGCCTCACGAGGGCGCCTGGAGAGACCAGCCTCATGAGGACCGTCCTCGGGGCATTGTCGGCCTTCCTCGACCGCCACCACCACCAAGAAGGAATGACCACCACCACCAGGACGAGGGGGCTGGGGGTTTCCAGGAGCCTCACGCCATCGCCTGCATCTTGGGTGGCGCTTAGGCCCCAGCTTCCCAGTGCATCTTCAAGTAGTTCGCTCGTGAGCTGAACGCGGCCCTCCCCAGGCTCAAGGCCACACGTCCGCTCAGGTGGTCCAAGTGCACCATCACCTTTAGCTCGTCTGACCAGCTCATGTGCATGGCAACTATCGGCGCCCTCCCGATGCTCTGCTCGCCCGTCATCAGCAATGCCCTTATCACCAAGACCGTCATCGATGGTGGTGTGGGGCTCAATGTTCTTTCTATCGAGACGTTCGACCCCCTCCAAGTGCCATATGATCAGGTGCAGCCCACCAAGCCCTTTTCTGGAGTGACCAACGGCTCCACCACCCTGATAGGGCAGATCCTCCTCCCTGTCACCTTCGGCCAACGCGACAACTACCACACCGAGCTCATCGACTTCGACATCGCTCACATCCGCCTCCCGTACAATGCCATCCTTGGATATCCGGCCCTGGCCAAGTACATGGCGGTGACCCACCATGGCTACAACGTCCTCAAGATGCCAGGGAACCGCGACATCATCACAATCGCCTGCGAAGAGAAGGATGTAGTGTGCTCTCTTGAGCGCGCCTAACAGGCTGCGGTGATCGAAGACCTAGACAACGAATGCGATGTCTACCCCCTGAGGCCATCCACAAGAAGAAGAAGTTGCTCCGCCAAGAGCCTTAGGAGAGCAGAGTCTCTAGAAGCACCACCTCAGGATCTGCGCCCACGGATAGGGCGCCTCCTTCTCGTGCATAGGAAGGCGCGTCCGATGCCCTCCTCAGCCTGGGCTCGGGGGTTCTCTTCTGGGGGGCCTCTGACTTAGCCAACGTCATGAGGGAGGCGCTCGGACACCACATGGAGGCGTGCTTCGTTGCGTGCCTCCCCCATGGGGGCACGAGGCACGGGGTGCCAGGTGCTCAGGAGTTCATCACCAAGGCGACCGAGGAGCTTTAGGAAGCGAGAGCCATGCGCGGCGACCATCGCCTACCACCTGGCGTGGCTCCTTGTCCTGGAGAGCACAACGAGTTGCGTGTCTACATCAACATCCCAGGGCTCAACATAGCCACATCCCAGGAGCGCTTCTGGCCTTCGCGCATTGGTTGGTGTGAGAGCCCACATCACAGCTATGTTTGCATGCCTTTTGGCTTGCCGAACGCGGCTGTCACCTTCCAGCGTCTCCTGTCAAGCATTATGGATGCTCAGGAGGCCAGGCCCCTCATGGTCCTGGCGAAGAAGGCGACGGTTCTTCACGAGCCTCTCGAGCCTACAAAGCCACCCGAGGTTCAGGACCCAGGCGGCTCGAGAGCAGCAACCTCTTCAGCATGCATCTTCAGCTACTTCGACATCCCTTCAGCAATGGTGCCAGGTGACATTTTCTGGTTTGCTCTGTTGGGGGCGCCCCTCAGGCCGCATTATCCCCAGACCGCATGGGCTTGTCCCTGCGGCAAGTATCTTTCTTGCATCTTCCAGTCGTTCTGTTGGGGGCGCCCCTCGGGCTGCATCATCCCCAGGCTGCATGGGTCGGTCCCTGCGGCATGTATCCTTCTTGCATCTATCTGGACTAGCTTTACCTCCTTCCATGAGTTACTTTAAGATTCTTACATGCATGTCTGGTACTTCGATACCATGAACGTCGTACGCCCTCGCAAACCCACCCACGACCGTCTCATGATAAAGGGCTGGCATGGTGTCTGTGCTCGGGTCCGTCACTGCAACATCACTAAACCCAAGAGGCTGAGCTCTGGCTCACGGGCCAGCTCTCGTGTACGTCACCTCGCATGGCCCTTGGTGCCTTGTTCTAGCATGAGATAATAGAGGGCGGACGAGCCAAGGCACGCGACCCGATGCATCATCACCAAAGGAGCCGCGCGCCGGTTGTCTTTCTTCAGGATTATCACATGAGAAGACTAGGCACGGCGTATGTGCTCGGGTCCGTCCCTATAGCGTCGATAAAACCAACGATTGAGCTTTGGCTGGCGGGCCGGTCCCATCCACGTCACCTCCTAGGGTCGTTGGTGTTTGGCCTTCTCATGTAATAACCTCAGGAGATTCATTCGGTGTGGGTTGTCTAACCACCTCGTAGGGCCATCATAGCTGTCAAGAACCAAATTCTGGCGCAACCCACCTTCAGGTAGAGCCTCTTGAGTCCCGCGCTGGCTCACGAGTGCCCAGACACACCTCGTCTAGCCCTGCCGTGCAGGCCACGTGTCAGGGCGGGGCTGTACACGCCCCGGGGGTTCCACTCAGAGGGGGCCCTAACCCACGCACCAGTGGAAGCACCATGCTCCGCGCTGGCAGTTGACACGGTCAAGGAGCGGCTATGCCCGTGCAAGTGCGGAAGTGCCATGTTCCGCGCTGGTGATAAACAACTGAGGGCGCCCCCCTGGCCCTATCAACCTCAGGGAGCCATCACGCTCAATGTCCAGCCTCATCGCAACACTTCCCCCTCGAGAGAGTCACGCGAGGGGGCTGGGCATGGGGGCTATGCTCAGGTCACACCTAGCATACGCCACTCAACCAGGTCCCATGGACCTGGTCATCATGCGCCCCTCCCGAGCGGGACCTCAGCGAGAAAAGGTATGGAGGTCTGTTTGTACGTCAAGGGGGACTCCTGAGCATAACGACTCAGGAGCCTAACTGGTCACGTAGCCCCTCACCACTTGGTCTCATCCTGGTGATCCGGACGACCCAACGGCGGATGAGGTACGCGCGGGGCCGGGCCCTGCTGACGTAGAATGCTAAGGCCTACTCTCGCATCTCCTTCCCACGGGCTATTTGTACGTCAAGGGGGACTCCTAAGCATCGCGACTTAGGAGCCTAACTGGTCACGTAGCCCCTCACCCCTTGGTCATGTCCTGGTGATCCGGACGACACAATGGCGGCTGAGGTATGCGCGGGGTCGGGCCCTTTCGACACAGAACAGCAAGCAAGCGGGAAGGAAATCACAAATCCTAGCAAATCATTACAAGAAATGATGTCTCTTAAAAGGTACAAAAGACATAAGTTTTAACGCCTCCACGAGGCATGGTGCATGTTGCACAAGACAAGATAAAGGGGAATGCCACTAACAAGCTTCTTCTTCAGCCTCGAGCATCACTGTCGTTCGCAAGGAGCGCGCCGTCATCGATGATGTCACCGTTGCTTGTGCCTCCAGCCGAGGCCACAAGTTCGGCAGCGTCATCAGCCGCGGGCGCGGGGTCGATTACGAGGAACTTCTACAGCAGGGCCTCCACTAGGTCCTTCATTTCTTTGGTGGCGGCGGTGTAGTGCTCCTCGTCCACAGGCTCAAGCAGGGCTCCGAAGTCAGTGCTGGGGTCACGAAGATGGAGGTGGCTGAAGGCGTGCGTCATAGCCAAAGCGGAGAGCGCGCAGGCTTCCCCCAACACCATGGGGCCGACTCCCTCAACAACGCCCTCGAGCGCCGCGACAAGCTGAGGGAGTAGCTTGGCGGGGCCTTCCCCAGTGCCGTCAACCCCCTCCCGAGAGTTCCCGCAATGCCTTGCGGGACCTCTCCTCAAGAGAATGGAAGGCGGCACAATCATTGTCAAGGATTTTCGCCTTGGCCTCCAGCCGGACCTTCTCCTCCTCCACCTCCTTCTTCAGCTTCTCCAGGCGATAGCGCTCTGCGGCCTGCTCCCGTGCTGACTGCTCCTGCTCGGTGTCACGACCGGCAACCGCGTGTTCTCGAGCCTTCAGCTCCTCCTCCCGCGCGTCACGCTGATCAGCCTTGATGGCACGCTCATTGCGTAGGGTCTCTCGCTCGGCATCCGCCACCCGGCAGTGCTCCTTGGCAGCCTTAGCATCCTTCAATGCCATGTCGCGGGCGGCCACAGCCAGGCCGGCAATCTGTTTACCTTCCTCGCAGGCCGCTAAGGCGTGGCTCCATGCCGCCCTGATGGACGCGTCGGATCGCAGCCACCTCGAGGTCAACTCCAGGCCACCCGACGCTAAGCGATGATCGTCTCCTTGAAGATCAGCGTGAAGTTGGGTCAGCATGGAAAGAGCCTCCTCCAGGGCGCCAGGTGAAACAAGAGAACCATGGCCCAGCGGCATGCTAGAAGGGGGAGGAGGTAGCGTCGGCGCCAGGTTCAACAAGTTAGAAGCAGCAGAGGAGGCCGGGGGCTCCAGAGCCTTTGGCACCTCGTTGGGCGAGCTGAGGGCGGGCGTCTCCAGAGCTGGCTTGGCTACAGAGATCGCTTCCTCCTGAGGCTGGGCCCCAGGGCCCCACGAGGATAACCCTGCCACAGAAGCACGAGGGCCATCACCGCCCTTCTGTGCTGGGGGCGGTGCGGCCACGGCAAGATGCTGAGCTACGGGGACCACAGTCGTCTCCTTCTTCACCACCGGCGCAGGCCAAGCCATTCCAAAGGGAGGCATCAAGATACTACAACAAGAGCAAAGAAGGACGATCAGGGCAGAGCACTTACTGATCCACGGCGGTGTAATCTCTCGCCCTCTTAAG
Organism: Triticum dicoccoides; assembly: GCF_002162155.2. NCBI lineage: Eukaryota > Viridiplantae > Streptophyta > Magnoliopsida > Poales > Poaceae > Triticum > Triticum dicoccoides. The sequence continues at coordinate 369,879,362 of NC_041386.1, read as the reverse complement.
AAGCACCATGCCCGTGGTCTTCGCAGGTTGGAGCGCGGGTGCACGAGCCCCAAGGATAGACAGGGGCGTGACACCCAGGCCTATGTCAGCATCGGCCGTCGACAAGTCGGAGGTGCCACCTCAGGGAATCAGCGCCGACCGGCTCTTCTTCGGGACCCCCAGCTCTGGCTTCTTCGGAGGAGTGACCTTGCATCTCGTGGTGACCCCGGAGGTGTGTAGGAGCTCCCGAGCCGGGTGCTCGCCAGCGTCGCCATCATCGTCAGAAAGGACGACGAGGAGGTCGGGTTGGCGCGGCCGGAGGTCTCCCCCGCACCTTCCACAGTCTCCTCCGAGTCTGACCCTCCCTCCTTGTCGGGCTTGCCAGAAGCCGCCACCACCGGGGAGCCCGGGGGCCCGGTGGGTGCCAGTGGTATGAGCCCGCGCTCGTTGAAGACAGGCATAGCAGCGGCGATCTTTGCCCCCATCATGGCGACGGTATAGAGGAAGATGAGTATCTGGCGGACAGCCCTGGTCCTTCCCGACCAGGAGGAGCAGGGCCTTGTCCAGCTCCTCGTCCGACAAGGTGTCCGGGCACAGACGGAGGTCGCCTCCCTCGTCCATGAGCTTCCACAAGGTACGCGAGCATGCCTGGAGTGGACCCAGACACTGCGTCAGGAACTCTTCAACAATCATGGCCCCCGTCAGCTTCTCCACCCTCGGGTCGACAGACTTTAGGTCGGCCACCATCCTCTCCATCATCTGCTCCACTCGGGGATCGGTGAGCTTCGCATGATTCCATCCCTTGTGGGGCACTAGCATCCCAGTCGGCAGCGCCATCCGAGGGTAGGAGCGCTTGGCGTCCATGAGGATCCACTTGTTCTTGAAGTCGTCCACCTTCTTCCTAGCTCACGAGATCGCATTGCTGTCGTTGTCCGTGATGAAGTTGGCGCACCCCGAGCACTAGCCCTCCTAGAGCTGGAGGTAGAAGAAATGTCCGAGCAGCGCCACGGATGGCATCACCCCCACGAACGGCTTGCAGTAAAAGGCAAAGATTGATAGGAGGAGGATGGAGTTTGGATGAAGATGGAGTGTGTGGAGATTGTAGTGACAGGGGACGGCGTAGAAGAAGCTGGAGAAGGGGGGACCAGCCCCGCGAAGACGATGTGCAAGAAGAAGTGATAGAAGGTACCGCCCAAGGTTTCGGGCTTGGTGGAGCCGGCTCAAAGCATTGTCTCTTCCTCCTCGTTGCTGCCGCCCGCCATCACCAGGAGCGCGGCGGTGAGGTTCTTCTCTGAGACCATGGACGCGGTCAAGGCAGGCTCGAACCACAAGGGAGAATGCACGCCCTTCTCCTTGTCGATGGCCATCAGCTACGGGCTGGGGGAAGAGTTTCGGTGGATCTAGGGCTCTCTGGGCAAGGAGGAGAAAGGGGATCTAGAGCAAGACAAAAGGAAGGCAATGAAAGCTTTGTAGCACGTGCCAGCCTTTTTGACAGCCAGGGACAGTTGCGAGACAGCATGGGGAAGCGGAGGCGCCCATGTCCCATCAACCGCCACGCGTCGACCCAGGCCGCAGGCGGTTGGGGCCCATGACACTCAACCCTTGCCCTTTGGCTTCACCTTGAAGCCAAGTTCGAGCGCGCCTTGGACCCAGGGGCTACTGTCAATGTCCTGGCAATGGGGGTACATAGACTTGCCTGCCTGCGGCCCATGGCGTGGCTCCATCGGCGGCCCGGTACAACCCAGTTTCAGCAACAACGACCCAAGACCCTCGTGAGGGGCCAAGCCTCGCGAGGCAGACGACATCAAGACTTCCCTGGGGGGCGACCTCACTAGGCTGGCTCCCGAGGAGCAGAGATATCAATGCAAGGTGCACCTCACGAGGTTCACATGACGTGAGCCATGACGACCAAGGACAGGCGGGCGCCAGCGAGCACAGCATACCCATTTCCTCTTTGGTGCCAAAGAGGCAAGCGCAGGCACGGAGTCCCGAGGGATCAAACAAAGGTTTCCATATTGGTGCAACAAGACCATGACCGCCAGGACGACAGGACAGAGGTCATCGCGGAGCCCACGACGGCGTCACCACCAGAGCCTTTGCGGGCGAAGACTACTTTTGTCAGGATAACTTGTACTGGTTGTCCCCCTTTGAATTTGGCTGTTGTGGGATCCCTTCCTGCCTACATTTGGGAAGAGGATCAAGGCCACTATAAATAGGACCTAGCCACTAGAGAGAAGGAGAGATCAGATCCATACCACCCTGACCACCTCACTGGCTCATCGACCTCAAGAACACCTCATCTCCTGAGGTAGTTCTTCCACTATACTAGTTCATCCTCAGCCCCTCGAGGCAATCCACCACAAAGCTTGAGTAGGGTATTACCCCACAAGGTGGCCCCAACCAGGATAAACCGATGTGTCCCTTGTCCCTCGAGTTCGTTGAGCTAGGCCGTGGAATCATTGGGCTGGCAGGTTGGGAAGAGGGAGTTCTTCTTACGCACCCCAGTGTTCGAACCTCTCAAGGGTCTGCGGAGCCACGAATCCGACAGTCATCATGGCTCATGCCATCCGAACCTCATGAGGTGAAGCCTGTATAGAAATATCCACCCATTCGGAGCCAGCTTGAGGTGGCCGCTCCTCGTGGAGGTCTTGGTGTCGTCCGCCTCGCGAGGCTTGGCCCCATGCGAGGGTCTTGAGTTGTTGATGCTGAAGCTGGGCCATACCAGATCGTCGATGAAGCCACGCAATGGGCTACAGGCAGGCAAGTCTGGGTACCCCCTTTCCCAGAATACCGACAGTAGCCCCTCGTGCCCAAGGCACGCTCGAACTTTGCTTCGAGGTGAAGCCAAGGGGCAAGTGCAGAGCATCGCGGGCCCTAACCACCCGTGGCCTTGGTCGACGTGTGGCGATTGATGGGACGTGGGCATCTCTGCTTCCCCATGCGGCCTTGGCAACTGTTCGACTTGACAAGACTTTGCTGCATGCAGAGAGAAAACCATCATTGCATGGCATTGTGGAGGCCGGCGGTTGGGCTCCCTTCGGCTATAAATGAGGGGAGGGGTAGAGCCCCCCTCGCTCATCCCCATCTTCTCGCTGCCGGCTTGTTCTTCTTTTTCGTCTCACCATCTTGCCGAAGTCCTCATGGCGCCAACGAGGAAGTTCTCTGCCACTGAGAAGGGGAAGGCCCCCAAGGAGGGGCCGGGTTCACCACCGCCCAAGAGGGGCCGCGGACGCCCCTGCAAGTATGCCGCGACCCCGGGGCGCACTCCTCCAAGGGCATGCGCTACCTCCGGCAGCTGCGGTGGCGCTTCTCCTTGCGGCGGGAGGTGCCATCGCCAAGGCAGCTCCTGCGATGAAGGAAGGTGCGCCATGGTTGCCCGACCTCCTCGGCCACACTTCCACTTGGCGGACGCATTCCTGGAGTTTGTTGTGTGGTCAGAGAGGCCCGCAGGCACCTGGCTTCCGCTCCCGCGCTTCTTTGCGGGTGCGCTTCTCAGTGTGGGGCTCAACGACCTCCGGCTGTAGGCGGATGGCTGCTGGAGTAGGGCCTCATGGGCTGGGGTCGAGGTCACCGCTGCCGGCAACATGTCCTTGACCCGTGGCTGGCAGGCATTTGCCCGCAGGCGGGGGCTAAGCAGGAGGTGCACCCTCCACTTCAAGTACGACGGCCTCGCGGCCCTCTACGTGAGGGTGTTTGGGGAAGACGCCCGATGCGCGGGGTGCTGCCCTGATGACGGCAGCAGTGACGATGAGCTTGGCCATGACGATGGCCGCGATGATGACGAGGGTGAGCTTGCCCTTGGCGACGGCCGTGGCAGCCCCTGCTGCGGCGGCTCCTCCTTTGGCGAGAGCACCAGCAGCGGCGGCTATGATCAGCCACCCTGCCGACGGGCTCGGATCAGGGAAGGTGACGGGCCATCTTGCCGTCGTGCTCCGATGAAGCGGGAGGAAGGCTTGGACTGAGCTTCGAGCGTTGCTAGAGCCTGGCCTCAGGAGCTGCTACAGGCGCGCGGCCTGCTTTTGTTTAACCTTTCCTTTCTCCTGCATTTCAAAAAAGTAGAGTACCCCGCTGGGGCGTGTGATGAACTATGACACTTATGCCACTATGCTATGTTTATTATTTTGATGTTATGCTATGATATCTATGTCCCGAGTAGGTGTGGTTCGGGTAACTTAGCTTGAGGTGTTTGCGGTAGTTTCCCACCTCACGAGGGCGCGCCCTTCCAACGGCACCTGATGAAGCCACCTTCCTGACGACTCAGGAGCCGTCGGCCTCAGGAGATGTTGTGGAGCTACAGAGTTGTTAGAAAGCTTGACGGGCGCCTTGTTCTTCCTCGCGTGAGCCCCTGGGCGTGGGTTGGTTGTGGCTAATGCACCGCGTCACGCTGCTCGGGGGCACAAACTTGAGAGGGTGTGTATGTCCATGAGCTCATCTGAGAGTGTCTCGCAAGGATTAAGAAAGCTGAAGCACTGGGGCAACGGGGTTTCAGCAAGTTGTGTTTGCGTGCGGGCGAACCCAAACATGCACACCTGCCTAGCCCCCACGCGCGGGGCGCGCGAGGAGGAGCGACGGGCAACTGCCATTCTTCTCGGGTCAAGACTGAGAGGCAAGAGAAGTAAGAGGAGAAAAATCCAACTCGGGCGAACGGAAAAATGTGGAAACTCATAATTCCATTAAAAAGTTGCAACCAACTACTGAAAGCAAGCAAAAAAATAGCCGCGTCTGGCACCTAGTCTAGTCTTCTCACCAGCGCAGAGCTAAATGCAGCCACTAGGATGTGGGAGGGAGCCCTTGTGAGGCCCGTGGGCGGCTCTCAGGAGACTCTGGGGTGTGTACAGCCCCACTCTTTATTATGTGAGAGTGTCATGAGCAGAGACCTTCACAGGCACGGGGCCTTACTTCATGGGTAGAACTTCCAGAGGTGCTGGATGTCCCAGGCGTTTTGGATGGGGATCTCGTCCTGCGTCTCCAGGCGCACAGTGCCAAGCCTGGAGACGCGGGTGATCCTGAACGGGCCCTCCCACATGGGTGAGATCTTATGCAGCCCCTCCCTGGAGAGCACCCTCCTTAGGACGAGATCGCCCACTTCGAGCATCTTGGAGCGGACACTGCGGCACTGATACCGCCGCAACGCCTGCTAGTACCTCGCTGCTCGGTGCGAGGCTTGGAGGTGGTGTTCCTCCCCTAGCACGAGGTCCATCCCCCGCGAGGCGTCCTGGCGTGCCTCGTCAAACACCAAGACCCACGCGGAGTGATGCCTGACCTCATGAGGGAGAACCGCTTCAGCTCCGTAGACAAGGAAGAATGGAGTTTTGCCCGTCAGCTTGGTCGTGGTAGTGCGGATGGACCATAGCACAAACTGGAGCTTGTCGAGCCAGCCCCTAGAGCAGGCCTCGAGCTTCTTCTTGAAGGTTCTTGCCTTGAGGCCTCTCAGGACCTCCTCATTGGCGCGCTCGGCCTGGCCGTTGCTCCTGAGGTGTGCCACTGAGGCGTAGCATATCTGCGTTCCAATGTTAGCACAATATGTTTTGAAAAGGTTGCTAGTGAACTGAGAGCCGTTGTCAATGATGATGCGGTTAGGGACCCCGAACTGGCTCACGAGGCCCTTCATGAACTTGACTGCCGAGCCGGCTAGGATGGTGCGGACAAATTCCACCTCTGCCCACTTGGTGAACTTGTCGATGGCGACGTAGAGGTGGCGGTAGTCCCCGGGTGCTCGAGGGAACGGGCCCAAGATGTCTAGCCCCCAGACCGTGAACAGCCATGAGAGCGGGATGGTCTGGAGACCCTGAGCGGGCTGGTGGATCTGCTTGGCAAGGAACTGGCAGGCTTCATCGGATCTCACCAGCTTGGTGGCGTCATTGAGGGCCATGGGCCAGTAGAACCCACTGCAGAATGCCTTACCCACGAGGGTGCGTGGCGAAGAGTGATGCCCGCACTCCCCACCATGTATGTCGGCCAGCAGCTCATGTCCTTGCTCCCTAGAGATGCATCACAGAGAGACATCGTTTGGCCGTTTTTGGTAAAGCTCACCGTCCTGTGGCCAGGCGAGCCACACGCTCCGCGTCTTCCTCCTTCTCCGGCAGGGTCCCGTGGAGCAGGTATGCCTTGAACTCCTTGGTCCAGCACCACTCTTGATGCTCAAGCGTGAGGTGTAGACAGGCCCCTGAGGTCAGGCCGCAAGCAGGTGCGCTCGAGGGCGGTGCTGGTGGGAGCTCCTCCTGAGGCGTTGCCAGTTCTATGGTGGAGGGGGCTGTCGATGGCTTGAAGAGCCGCTCCTAGAAGATGCCAGGCTCCTGTGGCAGGCGTCGGGATGCCCTCTTGGCGATGTCGTCTGCCTCCTTGTTCGTGTCGTGCGGCACATGTTGCAATTCTAGTCCCAAGAACTATTTCTCAATTCTGCGTACCTCCTCGAGGTATGCCTCCATGTGCTCGTCATTCGGCTCGTATACTTCATTGGAGAAGTTGATGAGGAGCTGGGAGTCTCCCTTCATGGTGAGGCGCTTCACTCCCAAGGTTGCCACAACCTTGAGACCGGCGATCAGGCCTTCGTATTCCGTGATGTTGTTGTAGACCTTCTTGCCCTGCTGGAAGCAGAGCTGCACAACATAGTAGAACTTGTCTTGGGTGAGCGAGATGAGCACGGCTCTAGCCCCCGCGCACTGACACGTGAATGCACCGTCGAAGTAAATGACCCAACCGTCTAGAGCCTCGCTTCCAGGCGAGAGGGGTCGGTCCTTGTCTATTTCGGGGCTGGGGACGTCGGTCCACTCTACCATTAAGTCGGTGAGTGATGCACCCTTGATGACTCTAGTGGTGCTGAACTCCAATTGGAACGCCTGTAGTTCTATGTTCCATTCAGCAACCCTCCCTGCAGCATTGGGGCTCTAGAGCACACTCTCCAGGGGTAAGCTGAGACAACCTTGATGGGGTGGCCCTGGAAGTAGTGGCGCAACTTGCGGGAGGCGACGAGGAGTTCAGGCAAGGGCTTTTGCTGCTTAGGGTATTGTGCCCCCGCATCGCGTAGCATTGTGCTGACGAAGTACACTAGGTGCTCGACGAGGGCAGAAGCATTGGTGGAGTCTTGTACCTCCCGAGACTGGACGGCCTCAGGAGCTTGGTAGCTCGTTGGGGGCAGCCGAGGCCTCAGGAGCACCATCCTGGGAAGCTTGGTCATCTGTCGGGGTAGCCGAGGCCTCAGGAGCACCATCCTGAAGCCGCTGCATCTTTACCAGGTGTGGGGTGCTGCTCCGTGAACCCTTAGCCAGGTGTTCCTCCCGGACCGCCACCAGGCCCGCGCTGGCAGAGTGAGGCGTGGTGGCCAGGTAGAGCACCAAGGGCTCAAGGGGACGTGGTGCTACCATTACCGGCTGGCTGGTGAGGTACTTCTTGAGGTCTTGGAACGCCGCGTCAGCCTCCGGAGTCCACTCGAATGGTCCTTTCTTTTCCCCAGCTTGGAGATGAAGTGCCCCAGCGAGGTCACGCAGCCCGCCAGCTTCTGCATCTCCTTGAGGGTTTTTGGTGGGCTCATCATTTCTATTTCCTTGACCTTCTCTGAGTTGGCCTCGATCCCCCTGTGCGACACCAAGAAGCCTAGCAGCTTGCCGGAGGGGACGCCAAACACACATTTCTCTAGATTGAGCCGCAGATCCACCTTGCGCAGGCTGGCAAGGGTCTCTTCTAGGTCTTCAATAAGGCTCCTTGCCTCCCAGGACTTCACCACTATGCCGTCAATGTAGGCCTCGGTGTTCCTTCCGAGCCGCTGGCCCAGAGTGATGTGCATCAACTGCTGGAAGGTTGCTCCAGCATTGTGTAGCCCAAACGGCATGCAGGTGTAGCAATACACCCCGCAGAGGTTCAGGAAGGTTCTCTTCTCAACGTCCTGCACCGCCATCGCCTGGCGCCTCGCACCCTATGCTCTTCTCGCGGAAGCACGCGTTGAAGCACGCCTCCACATGGTGCCCGAACGCCTCCCTCGTGACGTTGGCTAGGTCCGAGGCTAGGTCTGAGGCCTTCCAAAGGAGAACCCCTGAGCCCAACCTAAGAGGGGCGCCAGGCGCACCTTCCTATGCGAGAGGGTAAGGCGCCCCATCAGTGGGTGTGAGGCCTAAAGCACAATCGTTGGACGCCTTGTCCTCCTGAGGTCCTCGGTAGAGCAGCTGCTTCTTCTTCTTGGGGATGACCTCAAGAGGGTAGACGGCACCTTCGTTATCCGGGTTCTCGGCCGCCGCAGCCTGGTAGGCGTGCTCGAGGGAGCACACCGCATGCTTTTTGTCACATGCGACCGCGATGATGCCGCCGCTCCCCGGCATCTTGAGGACATTGTAGCCGTGGTGGGTCATGGCCATAAACTTGGCCAGAGCTGGATATCCAAGGATGGCATTGTACGGGAGGTGAATGTGGGCGACGTCCAAGTCGATGAGCTCAGTATGGTAGTTGTCACGCTTGTCAAAGGTGACAGGGAGGCAGATCTGTCGTATGGGGACAGTGGAGCCGTCGGTCACCCCCGAGAAAGGCTTGTTAGGCTAGAGCTGGTCGTATGGCACCTGGAGCGTGTCGAATGTCTCGACGGAGAGGACATTGATCCCTGCACCGCCATCGATTAGCATCTTGGTGACGAGGATGTTGCTGAAGGTAGGCGAGCAGAGCATCGGGAGCGCGTCGGCAGTGGCCGCGCACTTGAGATGGTGAGTAGAGTCGAAGATGATGGCATACTTGGATCACTTTAGAGAACGTGTTGCCTCGAGCTTGGGGAGGGCCACGTTCACCTCGCGAGCGAACTTATTGAAGATGCGATGGGAGGCGGGGGCCTGAGCGCCGCCTAGGATGCACACGATGGCACGAATCTCTTGGAAGCCCCTAGCCCCATCATCTTGGTGGTGGTCATCATTCCTCCTTGGTGGTGGTGGCAGTAGAGGGAGGTCAGCATTGCCTTGAGGGCATTCCTCACGAGGCTGGTCCCTCCAGGGGCCCTCGCGAGGCTGACCCTGCCAGCGATCCTCACGAGGCTGATCGCGCCAGTCCTGGCAGGGGTTGCGGTTGTCCCAGCGTCCCCCGCCTCGGCCTCCTCCACGGTCGTAGCCACGGTCGTTACACTCGGGGCGCCGGCCAAGGCGCCTGTCTCGGATGGCCCTGAGCTCTTGTGTGATAGCCTGGCTTATTAGGGATGATAGACTACTCATATCAATAAGGAATTCCTTCTTTTCCTGAAGCCCATTCGGACAGAACTCCCAAGTTAAGCGTGCTCAGCTTGGAGTAGTTTCAGGATGGGTGACCGACCGGGAAGTTTCTCCCGGGTGCGCACGAGTGAGGACAAAGTGCGCAAAAAAGACTAATATTGATCTGTGGGGGCAGTCTAGATCCCGCTAGGAGTAACAACCACCGGCGGGTCTGTCCGGGGCATTACATCTTGGCAGTCACTGGTGTTGTGGATGTGTACGTTGTGGAAGATGCAGAACGGGCGGCTGCCCTTGGAGGACTCTGGGTGGTCGCAGCTACGGTTCATCTCAGGTTCAGCCATGAGCACAGTTGGGCCCTTGCGCTTCACGTCCTTGGCCTTGGCCTTCTTATCTTCTGGATCGGCCTCCAGGAGCTCGAGGCGGGACAGGCGACCTTCCTCGGTCCTCGCGCACCTAGTTGCCATGTTGAACATCTCCAGGGCCGAGCACAGGTCCACTACAAGAAATATGTCAGCTTACGACCACCACTATTGGTCGCTGAATGGTCATTGTTTTTCATTTGCGACCAAAAATAGATGGTCAAAAGATGACCATCTTTAATGGAAATTAACGACCTTCTTTGTGATAAAGTCGTTAAAGGCAACGACCAAAACAAAAGGTTGTTGGTCCTACGTCCTTTTGTTTTGGTCACTGGTTGTCTGCCCAGGCCACACCGGATCCGCTGTGGCAAGCTGATGTGGAAAAATTGCGACCAAATGAAAAGATCGTTGAGAAGAATCAGCCCGGTCCAATTCAGTGTCTATATGGGCCGAGCCCACTAATATTGATCTGTGGGGGCAGTCTAGATCCCGCTAGGAGTAACAACCACCGGCGGGTCTGTCCGGGGCATTACATCTTGGCAGTCACTGGTGTTGTGGATGTGTACGTTGTGGAAGATGCAGAACGGGCGGCTGCCCTTGGAGGACTCTGGGTGGTCGCAGCTACGGTTCATCTCAGGTTCAGCCATGAGCACAGCTGGGCCCTTGCGCTTCACGTCCTTGGCCTTGGCCTTCTTATCTTCTGGATCGGCCTCCAGGAGCTCGAGGCGGGACAGGCGACCTTCCTCGGTCCTCGCGCACCTAGTTGCCATGTTGAACATCTCCAGGGCCGAGCACAGGTCCACTACAAGAAATATGTCAGCTTACGACCACCACTATTGGTCGCTGAATGGTCATTGTTTTTCATTTGCGACCAAAAATAGATGGTCAAAAGATGACCATCTTTAATGGAAATTAACGACCTTCTTTGTGATAAAGTCGTTAAAGGCAACGACCAAAACAAAAGGTTGTTGGTCCTACGTCCTTTTGTTTTGGTCACTGGTTGTCTGCCCAGGCCACACCGGATCCGCTGTGGCAAGCTGATGTGGAAAAATTGCGACCAAATGAAAAGATCGTTGAGAAGAATCAGCCCGGTCCAATTCAGTGTCTATATGGGCCGAGCCCATTAATTCAGCCCATTTAATGTATTTTTTTCGTCAGCTACATGGGCCTGGGCCAACTTTTATTTTCTGGGTCGTGGCCTTTTACATGCCATTTCCTTTTTGGGCCTCGGTCATTTTACGGTGCAATTTATTTTTAATTTCCAGCCTTTGTTCCCACTAATATATTGTGGGCCATGGCCTTTTCAAAGCCCAAATAGATTTGGTCCAATAGACATTTCATCCACTTCTTGATTTGGGATGTTCCTCTTCATGTCAAATAATATTTACATCATAGATATACATTCAGCCCAGATTCAATGCCAATATATTTTCCTCCAGAAATAAATTTCAAGTAAACATAGTGGAAACCAAATTCTCAGCAAAATCACCAGTACAACAAAATTCCCAGAAAAATCAGCATTACAACAAAGTCCTGCATCTCCCTAGCTAGGTTCAGAAGCAGGGATACTAGAGCATGCATGCATGCCTAGATCCGGCATGCATTGCTTCTTCCAACTTCTTCATCCTGGAGCTCACAACGAAACATGAATAGAGGCCACCATATGCATGTTATAAAACAAAATGCTTAGGAACAAAATAAATTCGAACATGTTAACTTTTTGGCATAAATAATAGTAGAACAATCAATACGAGGCATAGTTATCAGTGAATACTAGTAACTACCAATAATCAGTAAATATTATATTAGTGAAGAACAACATCATAAAGATAACAGTGGGGATGCCAGAACTAGAAGGAGCAAGCTATTTTGTATTTGAGAAATTGAAAAAATGCATCAACAATTTCTCAGAAGGTAATTGAACTTATGTGCACGCATTTAGACAAAAACAAGAGCTTGTACTATACACTTTAATTAGAACAAATTAATAGGATCGCAAGACACCTACACAAGCTAGAAGGACTCTCTTTCAATTTCAAAATAAGAGGACATTAGAAACATTTAACAGGCGTAATCTTGAGTTTGACAAGTACACATTAATTTTAACATAGCATCACTAGCTCTATTGTTGTTTGCATATTATACGAGTAGTTGTCCACCTAAACAAACACAAATGTGGAATGCTTGAGATACGGGTATGCAGCAACAACAGGCAATGCGATGATGTTCTGAGAGTGTCATCGACTTAACACGGCAGATGCCCTAGCGAAACGACTTAGGTGTGGATCCATCGAAGCTAGGTTAGCTTGAAGAGTTTAAATGGGACAAAGGACACAGAGAGTTTACCCAGGTTCGGCCCCTCTCAGCGAGGTAAAAGCCTACTCCTGCTTTAGGTTGTATTGATTGGGTTTCGATTACTAGGGAGCGAATACGCTTGACCTAGTTCTCAATCAATTGTTTCTTGAGTTAACCTGCCGCCAGGTCACCCCTTTATATACATGTTGATGCCCGATGGCTTACAGAGTCCGGCCGGCTCACACAAACATGACCAGCTCGGTTTCTACTAAGCTTGCCTTACAATACAAGTTAAACATATGGTGGCTCATCCCTTTGGGCCTTAAGTCGCCTCTGGGTCTTGGGCCTTCAATAAGCCTGCTTCATGAACTGCCATATTCATGTCATCTTGGGCCTTGTCCGACTTCTTCATCTCTAATCCGCCAGCAGTGTGACCCGGCCCCTCCTGGGCGGGTCATATCCAATAGTCATATCCCCAACATTAGGCCCCAGGTTGATTTGAACTTGTTCACATCAATCTTCACTTCTTGACTTCGCTGAATCTTCCACCGTCAATTATGTACTCATTCATTGTAACCCGCCATGATGTCATGCCTCAGCATCATCTTAACCCACCATGACATCATTTCACATTAACTTTGCACAAAGCCCAGGACTTCACAATAGATCTTTTGCTTTAATAGACCTCCAAAAATCGATGCGTCCACATAGCCACATAATCATTTTTCGGCCTCCTCGATTCCCGTGCATGCCATCTATCCACTTCCTTATAAATAGGGACAGGGAGTCCTGTTTTTCACATTTACCCCTCCCTCTGCCACTTCTTCTCCTTCCTCGTGATGACCGACGCCTCCGGAGCTCCGTCGTCCCCATCGACTACATAAACCTTGGTCGCTGCATCAACCTGACCTCAACCAGAAAACGGCGGCACTCCTCCGCTATTCATCAACATCTCTAGGTACCCACTTTGACTCATATCAGATCTGCACTAGGGTTTACTCAGTTCATCGGAGTTCTTCACTATTCTTGCTGTGACTTCTTTAGATTGCATAGTTAGATATGAACTCAACATCAAAGTTATGCGGTAGTAGTTTTAGCATTCATTTTCAATAGCTGAAGATACCCCCTCTATAGAAGATCTCATCTGAACACACGAGCTCTTCTGCTGCCGCCACCTTAGGTTTAGAATTTATTTTATTTTCTGAACTGGTGTAGATCCAAAATCATAGCACCAATATGTGGAATCTGTTTGTCCATCACTTAGCAAAAAATTCGCTTACAGATTTATTGTACCTGAAAAACATGCGGGCGGCTCATACGATAAGCCGTAACCTGCCATATAGCATTAGTCCCCTTGTTAAGCCGCCAGCGCATGTTCACAATCTGTATAACATGGCACTATCTTCCAGTTTAACCATGTTAATCTTCATAGCACTTATTCTTCTACCTCACGAACTGGACTTGCATAACGCACTTACTTTTTGATCACTGGCTGGCTTAACAGCATAATCTTAAATTGGCAATATCTTTTCTTTTTAGGCTTTCTGCGACAAAATGACAAAAATTGTTACCTCATGCAACTGGTTTGCTTCCCAGGTTACTAAGAAAACACGGAACGGGCATGTTCAGGTGGGAATTCTAGATGCCAAGAATGTCATTCATTGGAGGGTCCCAGGACATGAGACCACCTCTGACCCCAAAGAAGGTGAAGTAGTAGTCTTTACCGACCACATGCTCAGGGGGTTCACTCCACCGGGTTCCAAATTCTTTCTTGACGTGATGCACTTCTTCAAACTCCATCCACAAGATATTGGGACCAACTCAATTTCAACATCTGCAATTTCCAAGTGTTTTGCGAAGTGTACCTTCAACAAGAGCCCACTGTAGAACTGTTTAGGGAATTTTATTACTTAAACCGCCAGACTGAATCCATGGACGGCCCCAGCTTAGAACTAGGTGGCATATCAATTCAGAGGAGAAAAGAAGCCACAATTACTGCTGCTGCACCTCCCAGCCATCCGAAGGATTGGAACCAGACTTGGTTCTACTGCAAAGACACCTCTCCGGACGGCGAAAATCCTCTGCCGGGTTACCGTGAGATCCGGCTTAGCAACAGACATCCTCTCCCGAAGTGGATCAGCACAGAAGAGCGGGCCAAATATATGCCCATATTTTCAAAAATCAGAGCTCTAATGGCCAACGATTTGACTAGAGTTGATCTGGTTCGTTGCTGGGTCTCATGGAGGATCTTGCCCTTAAGCCGCCGGTCCGACTTAATGTGCGAGTATACTGACAACGTCAAAGATCCATTGCGTTACTCCTCAATTCGTCTAGATGATAAATATATCAGTGACACGACCAAGACCCTGCTAAAACATGAGCCTAGAAACTTGCAGCAAGGTGGGGCTAAACCCCTTCTGCACCATCAACAAGCCGCCAGTTGTAGGCATTTTCAAGCAATTTTCTCAAACTCATTATTTATTAAATTGTATTCTCATTACTACTTGATCTTTCTGCAGGCTAACTCCCCCTTCTGGAGCAAGAAACTTCAGGACAAGCCAGCCAAGAAGACCAGGAATAAGACCAAGGCGAACAAGAAACCTGCCAAGAAGAAGGCAGATGCAATTGATCTGGTTACTCTGGAGGATGAGTTGAAGGTAGAACTTTACTCCCTTAGCTCTTTCTTTGTTCATCTTATTGACAATGATTACTATCAGGATGGTGCGGAAGCCAGCCATGCAGATGGTGATGAGGTAACTCTCCTTTCCTCTGACTCAGAACCTCTGCCAAGACAGAAAGTTCGTCAAGCGAGCCGGAGAGTAAGGTTTTCTCACCCTTTAGCTTAATTGGATCCCAACTTTCTTTTGAAGAAACAGCAGCATGAAACTCGCCACACAACCCGAAACAGTGGCGGTGGGATTCTCTCCTCCGGCTTACCCAATACACCAGTTCCTCGCAAGCGCCGGAAAGAGGTGCCACAGAACCCAATCCCTTTTTATCCAAAAGCAGGTCTTATATGCCAACCACTTAATTAGTCCGACTCAAATTATCAGGGAACTCCTCAATCTTCATCTGGAGACTCCACTGGGACTCAGGTCCCTCTTTTCAAAACCGTACCCAGGTGAGAACTTTAAACTTTGTTTGCTCCAGCACTTATTCAATTGAGATACTAAACTCGTCGTATGCATTTCTTTTTCAGTGCTATGGCCAAGCCCAGCAAGAAGCTGAAGGTTAATAAACCAGCTGAAGATCCCAAGGTTGCTGATCCAGAAAAGCAGACAATGTCTGAGTCGCTGCATCAAACTTCTGAAGCACCCCTTGATGACCTACCACCAGAGGAGCACCATGTCACCATGGACTCCATGAATGTTGACCCGGAGAATGCTAAACCGCCCAGTCCGCTCAGCCGGCTCAAGAAACTAAAGACGTAATAGTTACTGGGACTGCTTCTACAGCTCTAGGCAACCCCATTGTCCTTTCCAAACACAAGGCCAAGGAAGAGTTCTCCGCTGGTGACAAGGGCAAATGTAAACTGGACTTGGAGAGTTATGCCCAGTTCAATGCTCATGAGATCCATGCGAGCTATCTAAACCGCCTTCACACTAGCCGTGACATTAAAGCCGGCTTGGTTGACCTCAGAAGGAGTGCTTTGAGGTAAGCACTACCAGAACCTTCTCATATAAGTATTTTTCTGTCAGCCGCCAAGTCTACTAAATATGAAAAACTTGAATATGTTGTAGACTTAAATATCCTTGTTGACCTTCTAGACATGTCATGACAACTTGCAACTGCTGAATCGAAACAAGTAGTCCCCAAGGGCCGGCTTAAACTGGAAAGTTAAGCCAGGACTACAAATTATCACTGGTACACATCGGTCCTAAACAAACGGTTTTTAACCCCTTTTCATGATGGCATTTGGAAGCGTCGCCAAGTGAGAGTGGGCGATAGGGGGGTCCTATCCACACGACCCAGAAACCATCGGGGATATGCCCTCCTGGCACACACATTCGACAAAATGAGGTCGTGTGTGACTCGCAAGCACTCAAATACGAAAATACATATAGTAGAGCTAAAAATACAATTATATGACGAAATTATTTCCAATCGCAAGTACATCCCACACAGTCAGTCTCCGCTAAACATTTCCGTTCGTATGCACATCCCACACAGTCGCTCCAAGGAAAACGTTTCCATTCACAGGTACATCACACACAATTTTTCCTGTTAAATCATTTGCGCTATTGAATGTATCACACACGGTCCATAGAAGAAACTGTGTGGCAAAGGTTGTCCATCACACATAGTTTTTATGTGGTAAAAATTTGAGCAAGGTGGCCTAACGCAAAACAGTTTTCAAGAGAATGTCGTGTGTGATTGTTTATTGATCCAACGCGGTTTATTCCTAGAAACTGTGTGCATTGCCTGAGGTCATCGGCCACTGTATTTTTTAAACAACCGTTTGCAATAGAAAAACACAATTAGCAGGCTAATTATCTGATTATTCATAATCCATTTATTAATCTAATTGACATTTCATATTAAGCACACAATATATTTCATTTCCATATTAAGGAAGCATAATTTCATAATTGAAATACATGAGAGTACAACATGATATAGCTTCAGCACTCAACTACCCCATTACACAACTGCACCAACAGCAAGTTCCACATGCAACATGTAGAACCTTTCGAAATTAGCATCATAGACCGTATATAGACAGATGCATCTCATCTGGAAAACTTCTGAAGCGGAATGCGAATATTGAGCCTTCATCCATGTTGAAGGTCTTTGCAACTCTAGTCCAGTGCCTGTGGATGATTGACCGTCCGTCCTTCGTCCTCTTCAGGAACACTTCAATATTGAACCGTGGGTGTTGTATGAAAACCTTCCTCGCCTTCTAACCATAGAGGTGGTTTGACAGGTAATCATCAGTGAACTGCTTTGGAAAGGCCTAAAAACAAGGATGTGCATAAATATCTTCTCTATATTGGAAATGGGGCAAAGGGATAAAAAAGGCAAGGTATAATAGTTAGTACCATCTTGTAGTGAACTGATGTCTTCTTCATTGTGCAGACAAAGGTCTTGTTGTTTTTTGTCACTAATTTCTTTATCCTAACAATCTTTCTGAGTTTCTTGATTTGATTGATATTCATGGACAACTCATTTCCCCATATGCAAAAAGGGTCGAACAGTGGGTCAAAACCTCTGACAGCAGGACCTACATGTGCAAGACCAAATTGTTAAAAACCAAAATATTAGAATGGTTCCTGCAATTGCACAATAATGTGCTATTAGACAATGGACCATGCACGTGCTAACCTCGATTGTAAACCTCGGTGCTTCCCATTGTTTCCCTGCAACACATATAAGGTAGTTAGTCATCCAATTAAGTAAGGGTTTGCATGCTATCAGTAAAATATGTTGATGAAAAATAAGCACATTGCATATTCATCAGATTAATTGAAGCCACACAAAAAACCCATTCACCCAAACCAAGCATGATTAGAACTAGGAAATATAGCACATGTATATGTTTCTCATGTATTAAGTGCAGTCAAATTCGATTTATTCCTCACATGCACAACAATACAAAATTCTACCCACGATAATTGGACATCGCATTGCAGAATTGAACCAAGCAGTTAACTAAACACCACAACAAATGAACCAAACATTAACTTAGCACCACATTGCACAATATAACATACTCCTAATATAAGATCAAAGAGTTAACCAACCAGTTAACTACAGCCAATTGTAGCAATTATACTTGTTTCTCATGTATTTACCATAGCCAAATTCAATTTATTCCTCACATGGTATACAATAACATAATGCACCCACAATTTTGTAAAGATAAATTCGATTTATTTCTTGCATGGAAGACAATACAAAATTGCAGCCTAAAGAATTGAACATCACATTTGCAGAATTGAACCAAACAGTTAACTGAAGACGACAACTAATTAGCAAAACAGTTAATAAGTGAGCACCACACTACACGACATATAGAACATATACACTAGAGCAACACATTGCATGGTGAAATTAGATAACACAATTCATTAGAATTTGTGAAGGAAAGGCAGGAGCAGCACATGCAACGGATAATCCAAGCAAGCTTAACCGGCGTAGCTAGCAATTAGCAAGGGGCTCCTCCAAGATCTGGGGGTCAGCATGAATGGCAGCCATCGCGACCTCATCCGCACGTGCGGCCGCAATTTTCTTCTCCGCTGCCAAATTCTCCTTGAGGTCCTGGCTATACTACGTGCACCATGGCTTAGGACGGCGCTTTTTTGGTGGAGGGGTCGGTGATTTGGGTGGAAGGTACCACGCTCGCGCCGACGGTCGGGGCATGTGGGATGTGGAAGGAGGAGGAGGATGGGGGTCGGGTGTGGATTACCTGCCTGGATAGAGGAGGCCGAGTAGCGTGAAGGAGGGTCGCCGGCGAGGAGGCGGCGGTGCTGCAAGAAAGGAGTGAAGGTTTCAACTTGGAAAGGAAGGCGGAAAGAGGGGAAATGTGGCTTTTGGTAAGGGGGAGGGGCGGGCAGGTAGATATTTCCGCAGAAGCTGAAAATTTGGAATCCCTTCGGCCAAAAAACTGGCGCGCAAAGTGTCATCAGACACAGTCCCTTATTCAGAACTGTGTATGATATGTGGACATCACAAATGATTCAGATAGCTTAACCCGTGTGTGATAAGTTTGAACGTCAAAAGTTTTGGTTCGAACTTCCATGGTTATGGTGGTCATCCACGTCATTGCATAATTTGGGTACACAAAGGATACTACAGCACACCCACACTTCTTAATCGAGCAAGTTCAACAATTAAACAGAGCTAGCTGGCCTAAACATTACTCTAACAAATTAAAGACCGACGCTCTTAATTAAACAAAACAAAGAGTACTACTACGACTGGTGCTCGTCGATCTCCACCGCCGCCTCCATGTCCAGCTCGCGCCGGACGGTCTCCTGGGGAAGGGGCTCCATGGCATCCATCGCACCATACTTGGCAAGCCTCTCGTCATCTGCTTCCACCATCTCTTTGGAAAAGGCCGCCACGAGCTGGGTGTGGGCGGACACGATCTGGCCTTGGACGGGCTCTGTCGTCGCAAGGTATGCGGTGAAGGAACGGACGGCTACTCGAACGCTCTCGGTGATTGCCAGCTCTTCGGCCGTGGGTTGCCGACCATTGTTGGAGAAGCTTCATTCGATTTGTGCGGTGACCGCCAGGAGCTGGGCGTGGGTGTCCTTGACATGGTCGTGGGCGGCCTCCATCAGGGCTAAGGCCGCCCCTGTGGAACAAACAGCTGATGTGCTGCTCTCGCCAGTTGCTATCCCCGAGGCAGATGTTGCTGCCACCACCTAAGAAGCAACAGTGGACGTTTGGGCTGCCTTTGCTGCCCAGTCACAAATTGCGGCCGCGCTCATGCACCTTGTTAGCACACGCATGGCGGCTGCGGCCGCGCTCTCGCCAGAGTGGGCCACCGAAGTTGCCCTCACGATGTGGGTCCACGTGCCCATCCTTCACCAGCGACGATTGAATAGTGAAATGATATTTGGGGAGCGAGCTAGTGTGCTTGAGACGCCGGCTATGGATTGTAGCCGAGGCACCTTCTCGCGTAAGCCATAGGCGTACTATGCACTGACGATGCTCTAAGATATTTTGTACTACATCTCACACGGTTGCTGATAATAAACCGTGTGTGATCTACTTGATTTTTCATCTTGATTTGAATTACATAATGGGGTCACAGCGGCAATGGACGGTGCTTGAATTGCTAGACCTTTTATCTGGAGTGAATATGCAACTATATGTGTGTCCTAAAAGAATTGGAATTATTCAGGGTTCCTTTGAACATTTTATACATTAAATTGGTTTTCTAGCCATTTCAGGTGAACAATTCAAATTTGAACTACATGCACATGCTCTAGTGCATATAAACTGGTTGAAAAATCAAATATGTGTCTTGGGTGCATGCTTAGGTCCCATGCAAGAAATGGGAATGAATTTCAAACACCAAGGCACCGTTGATTGTTGGCAAAACATTGAGATGCCTGGTTTTTAAATTCTAGTAAATCAAAAACTCGTCTGAAATTCATGAAACTTGGCATGCTATGATGGAGCGGCATCAACATGTCGTGGTAAAAAATTTGTCCCATTTGGGGCAGGTTTGGGTATATGCTTCTCACAAACCGGAGCTTCTCACAACAAGCATGATGGTTTTTGGTAGGGAACATCCCACCTTTGGGGATGAAATGATATCCATTGCCTCTTATTGCTTTCAAAAAAAGTTCTCGTGTCAACATAGAACAACATGAGTGTTGTGTGAATTTTTGTGATTTTTGGCGTTCATTTGGACATTTTTATACATTAACTGAGTTTTCAATGCATTTTATGTGCATAATTCAAATTTGAACTACATGCACATTCTCTAGTGCATATAAATTGGTTGAAAAATCAAATCTGTGTCCTTGGGTGAATGCTTAGGTCCCATACAAGAAATGGGAATGAATTTCAAACACCGGGGCACCGTTGATTGCCCGCAAAACATTAAGATGCCTGGTTTTTAAATTCTAGTAAATCAAAAACTCATCTGCAATTCATGAAACTTGGCATGCTATCATGGAGCGACATCAACATGCTATGGTACAAATTTTGTCCCATTTGGAGCTGGTTTGGGTATATGCTTCTCACAAACCGGAGCTTCTCACAACAAGCATGATGGTTTTCGGTAGGGAACGTCCCACCTTTGGGGACGAAACGATATCCATTGCCTCTTATTGCTTTCAAAAAAAATTCTCGTGTCAACATAGAACAACAGGAGTGTTGTGTCAATTTTTGTAATTTTTTGGGGTTCGTTTGGACATTTTTATGCATTAACTGAGTTTTCAATGCATTTATGTGCATAACTCAAATTTGAACTACATGCACATGCTCCAGTGCATATAAATTGGTTGAAAAAACAAATGTGTCCTTGGGTGCATGCTTAGGTCCCATGCAAGAAATGGGATTGAATTTCAAACACTAGGGAACCATTGATTGCCGCCAAAACATTGAGATGCCTGGTTTTTAAATTCTAGTAAATCTAAAACTTGTCTGAAATTCATGAAACTTCGCATGCTATCATGGAGCGGCATCAACATGCCGTCGTACAAATTTTGTCCCATTTGGGCAGGTTTGGGTATATGCTTCTCACAAACCGGAGCTTCTCACAACAAGCATGATGGTTTTCGGTAGCGAACGTCCCACCTTTGGGGATGAAACGATATCCAATGCCTCTTATTGCTTTCAAATTTTTTTGTCGGTTAAACATAGAAGAACAGGAGTGTTGTGTGAATTTTTGTGATTTTTCGGGGTTCGTTTGTATATTTTTATGCATTAACTGAGTTTTCAATGCATTTATGTGCATAATTCAAATTTGAACTACATGCACATTCTCTAGTGCATATAAATTGGTTGAAAAATCAAATATGTGTCCTTGGGTGCATGCTTAGGTCCCATGCAAGAAATGGGAATGAATTTCAAACACCAGGGCACCGTTGATTGCCGGCAAAACATTGAGATGCCTGGGTTTTAAATTCTAGTAAATCCAAAATTTTGTTAACCATTCACGTGACACCATGTGTCTTGGTTTTAATGGTTGTAGGAGGTGCCGTGCGGACAGCTGCTTGACCTTGACTGAACGGGAGGCGTGTGAGCGCCGTCCGGTGCGCAGGCTGACCGAGAGGTGTGCAAGTTGTCCTTGAGTGCGTAGGCTCACTAGGAAGTGTTCGAGTTGTACACTGCACAGGCTCACTGGGAAGCGAGCCCTTTGACTTCCATGGCCGCCTGCCTTGCTCGCATCCTCTCCATTAATGGCGCCCAAGCCGCAATTTAATTCACTTTTTAATTATAAAACACTCACCCCAAACGTTTTAGTTAAAACACCCGTATGCAAACCGACAGCTTCCTCAGGAAGCCAAGAGAAAATGTGCCGAGCAGGATTTCTGCAGCTCTTGGTCGCAAACGTTTTAGATAGAACACACGTATGCAAAGTGAGAGCAGCGCAGGATTTGTGCATCCCTTCAAGGCAAACGGTTGTTTTGGATGACCCGTGTGCAACCACGTACAAACAATTTGGTAAGATTTGTCAATCCTGGTAACACTGCGATTTGTCAAAATATGAAGCTAAAAATCACTAGCAGTATCTAATTTTTGCAACTAAAATTCAGTAATTAAGCATAGATTTCATTCATAGATTAAGCCGTCGTTCTTAATTTATGCAAACAGTTCAACTCGAAAGCTAAACCGACCAAAATTTGCCCCAATTGTTGCCAACCACATACTGAAATAGCTAGTTCAACTATATATACTACCTAATTTTAAGTCCATTGTACAATTCCACCACATCTATAGTCAGATGAACTGAACAAAATAGCCCCTAAATACTAATACCACTCCGGTGGAGGGGCTCTGTACTACTTCCGACCACCTCTCCTCTGCTGAGCGTCCTCAGTAAGAGGCGGAGGAGGAGGAGCCTACCGCCGAGCTGGGCAACCGCAATGCGGTGCCTGCCGCTAATGCAGCTTCAGCGACACTCACCTCGAACGCCCTCTACCGCTCCAGACGACCCCTCTCAAAGCGGTGGTTCTCCTAGTAGATCTCCTGATTCCTCGCCTCTCAGGCGGCGTGTGCCGCGTCCACAATGGCGGTAAGGATTTTTGCGAGCTCGATGAGGCGCTCCTCCTCCTCCTGCAGTAACTTGGTGTAGCGCGCAAGGTCACTGTCGCACGTGCGAGCATCCACCTCTGCCTCCCGCCTTCGGGCGGTGGTGGCGGAGCGGGTGATGACCTAGCGGTCGATGGTGGGCTAGCGGCCACAGCTGCCGACGACAGGGTGGCAGCTACGACCACCACCTCCCGCCTTCGAGCCGCGGGTGGCGGAGGGGGTGAGGGCCGCAGTAGCCGGCAGTGGGGTGGCAGCCACGACGGCCATCTCCCATCTTTGGGCCGCGGCGGCGGAGTGGGCGATGGCCCTGGCTTTCCATGGTGGTGTGGCGGCAATGGCAGCCGGAAACAGCTGCCGACGGGCACCGGTGGCAGAGCGGGTGGTGGGTGTTCCGCGCACACCCAACAGGGATGCCACGCACACTACACTACATCAGGGACTGCACCGCCGCCACGGTGTAGCCTCCCAGCTGAAGCTGTCCTCTGATGACGGCGGAGTGGCTGAGCGACGACGACGGACCGGTGCCATTGGCGAATGTGGGAGAAGCCGACGAGATAAGCTACAGGGATGGAGGGGAAAATGCGACGCGGGACTCGTGGGCCGTGGGGGTTTTTATAGGAGGCCGATAAGCATTGGGATTTTGGGGGATTTCACCGAGTCGGGCGGGAAGCTTGCGCAGGAACCTGCGAGGTTGCGCGGGAACGGGCCCACTAACAATTCATTGGCGCCACCGTTTGGCAAAAAGAATGCCCCCGCGCGCTACGCAAGCTTGCGCTGTAAGCCGTCTTTGGCAGCGGGGTGACAAAACATGTGAGAGGAGGACGAAAGGCCATGTACACATACGGTTAATAAAAAACGTTTGCGATTTAATTACCTACTATACCACCGTCCTAGTTTATAAGTATGATTTAACTAATAAAATATGAATGTATGTCGCCAAAGATTATATAGTTGGATTTGTATTTGAACATAGTTTCCAATTATATAATTTTTAGAACATGCATTAACATTTTGTTAGTTAAATTTGAGGGCAAAGTATGGCACGGAATATAAAGGAGACTATAGACTACACAGAGGTGGTACCACACGGCCGCTCTCTACGCAGCGACGCAACTGTCGGCCGGCTTGTAGGCGACCATTTCCTGCGTGTTCAACTGCTCTATGTGTGTGGTTGCTTGCGGTTCAGGCGGCCGTGGCACGCTCCGCTCACGCCCCGCCGCACGTGCTCTGCTCTCGCGTCCCTCCGGGTGCTCTGCCCTCGTCCCTCCACACGCGATGCCAGGGTTTTGGGCCGGCGCACGATCATGCACGTTCGTGTGCAAGCGGTTGCGTCGGCCGCGTCGCGACGATGCAGTTACCCGCTGCAAAAACTGCCATGCAGACGCGCCAAGAATCTACGCCGCCCAGCCCCATTTTATTCTTGTGGCCATTTACCTTCATTTCTCGTCTCACACGAGACAATAAACACACCCACTAAGACACATACAGCGAGGACATCCAGTGGTTCCAATGGCGCTCCCAACGGCCGACAACGACAACGGCGGGCAATTCACCACGCATCACGTAGTGGACACCCATGTGAGGGGGAAGGCCCTCTCGGTGGTGTACACGAACAATCCAGTCTCGGTGGAGAGCTCCATCCAAACTATGGAGCTGTTCCTTGCCGAGACAAGTACCGAGACATCGGCTTCGACCTCGAGTACACGATCGGTTGTGCCGGGCACGATCAGAAGGTTGTCGTCGTCCAGTTGTGTGTGAGACATGACGTCCTCTTCTACCACTTTCACCTTGCCACAAGGCCTTGCGAGCGTTTCTCTAGGTTTATCAACAGCTCTGACTACAGTTTCGCTACGGTGGACACCACCAATGATCTAAAAGTGCTCAAGGTTTCGGACTTGAAATGCCCGAATCTTGTCAACATCCAGCACCACTACAAGGTCTGGGGCAGCGACAAAAGAAAATTGTACTCCCTGGTTGACCTCGCCTCGGCCATCATCGACCCCTACTATGCGAAGATGAAGCAAGAGAGCAATAGGGACAAGAACGCCTAGCACAGTGTGTGGCATAAGAGACTAGATGAAGAACATGTCAAGTACGCGGCCATGGACGCATACACAAGCTACTAGATGTACTGACGGGTCGTTGACATGAGGAACTATCTTCTTCCTGACCCAGGCGAGGGATCGAGCCACATAGCATTGGCGGGAGCATCACAAGAAGTAGATGACTAGATGATCATTTCTCCTACTTTAGAATGTTTGCAATTGTTTATTGAGGTGTGTGTGAATGATCTGTATAGTCACCTATGTAATTGGATGTTTATTTCAGTTATATATATATATATATGTTATTCTACTATAGATAGAGCAATTCACATGGCTTATTAGCAGCAATCGTCTGTGTTACTATTGGTATTCGCACACATTTCAGATTATGGACCTATTTGCCGCGTATCACACACATCTTCTTCAGTTGAACTGTTTCCATTGTGTTGCCTAATCACACACAGTTCATCCCAGTGAACCATATGTTGTATATCGCACACGCCTTCATTTGGCTGCTCGTTTCTTTTGTGCCTCCTCATCCCAAACAGTTAATTGAGCTGAACCGTATGCCCTGTGTCACACACACAACTAAATTCTGAATCGTGTTTGATGCATCTGTCATCGCAAACGTTTTGCACCTTTTTTGATGTGTTTTTTACACCATCGTTTGTGATTATGGCATCGCACACAGTTTTGTCGAAGGTCTCTGATCGTAGTGTCGCGTTTGGACCATCCTGTAGTAGTGTATAGTGCTCAGTTTCGCATATGTAGCTGCCAAGGGCCAGTTTAATCAGCATGGCTAAGATGGGACTTTTCACCATATTTATGAATAAACTCCACATATGTAGCCCCCATGAGCCGGCTATAGTCGTAGAATTTTAGCCGGGTCATCATAGAGTTGTCTTCAAAAAGAGCAATGTACATTAGCCCCCAAGTGCCAAGTAAAATACTTGTATTATGCTTGGGACTTCAAATAAGGTGATCTTCATAATCATATATTGCTGCTGACTCGCCTTATCTTGTAGGCGGAATTGAACATTTAAAACCAATAATCTGAAACTTCCAAGGCCAAATAAGAACTAAAGATTGCTTTAGAAAATACTGACAAGCTAAAAAAGGATTTCAGCGCCGAGAGAACCGGCTGGGAAATGGAGAAGGCAGCTCTGTTAAAAAGAGCAGAAGATGTTGAGGCTACTCTTAAGCAGGTAACTAATGAGTTATCCGGCTTGAAACATCAAATCAATGCCATGACAACCGCCATCTTTGTTAAGTAATATTATACTTCAACCTTTCATCATCAGTTTTGAACAATCATTGAGCCGGTCTATCAATATCTTTCCTGATGTGGGCTCCAAGATTTCTCACCTTGGCTCAGACATGTGCATGAAGCTGAAAGCCGCCTACACTCTTGTGGAACAATTGTAAATCGGCGCGCAACGAGCCATAGCTTCTGTCTCTTACACTAAACAGCCGCCTACCCTTATCAGAGAAACATTGGATAAGATGTCAGTCATACCCAAGTGGGCAAAGGAGATAAAGCGGTCAGCCGCCAGAGTTGGCGCCATCACTGCCCTAAGCCGGGCCATAGCATGGCAGGCAGAGCTTGACCCGGCAGAGCTGGCTACTGGCTGCCCAAGCTTAAAAGAAGATGGGTCTCCCTTCACTTCAGAGGACTTTACAAAAAATTTAAGGGAGATGCGCCCTTCTGCAAGCAAGATGGCAGAGGAAGCTGAGCTTTCCAAGTATCAGGCGGCTTATACCGTGCATAATGAAAAATTGAAAGCACCAGTTTATCCCGTGATGGATCTTATTCCTCCAACATGTAAGCACACTTTCGCTCTTGATATTAATCCCTCCACGCTCATAGATGATGATGTTGTATCCAAAGTCGTAACTGGAATGAATTGGAGATAACCTGATTTCCAGCCAGTGGAGGAAGAGGAAGAACTGGTGTTGGATAAACCGGAAGCTTCAACCTAGCAAGACCAAGGTAAATGAACCACAAGGCGTCTCAGACACTACCTACCGGCACTTCATGAAAAACAATGAATCATTTGGGCTTGAAAAGCCGTGTCATAGGGTAGTAAAAACAAAGATCTGCCACGCCATCATGCGTGTTTATATGCATAACATTTTGAGCCGTCGATCTGATGATGAAGATCCGCTGCTTGTCTCATAATTTTAACAATCATGAAAGTCATATTATCATAGTCCCTGCACAAAAATAAATAACATGTGCCCTGGTGGTTTACCCCAGGGCGGGTCATGATGCCCCATATAAAATTTGCAGGTGACTATATAGTCCATAACCAGGCCGGGTTATTAAAACCGCATATATTCATATAACAAGGAAATAACATACCTCCAATTGAGATTTGTTCATACTGCCGGCTTACAACGCCATATGTAGCAAGGGTAATATCCCAAAAACTTAGAGGACAGAACTCCAAGTGCACAATCACATCATACTGGCGACTTATCGTCCAAAACTAGACCGGGTTATCAAACCTCTAGATACAGTCAAATATGAGCCATAAAGATTAAGGCTATATGGCCTGAATCATTTTAAACCATATGTCAATATGGTACAAAAACATGAACCCAAATAATTTTTAAATAAAATAACAAATCAGGAAAACAAGGCTTTCATAGGCTGCCAAACCTTGAAATCAAGTGTTGTTCAAGGGCCGCACAGCCACTGAGTTAATCATTTAATCAAACATGTAAGCCGCGCCTCACATGACCAACCACCATTTTAACTTTGACAAGTTCAGGGTCTTTACAAGATTGATTGTCAAGAGTACGGCGGGTCATTCTAGGATTACCTGGGTGGAGTGGCAGACATACAAAGGCAGGATAACCCAGAGTTTTGGTGAATACACCTGGCGTCCAAGCCTGGTCAAAAGGGTAAATATAGCTATGTTCATTGAATAGGAAGCCCCCAAGTGACCTATATCAAGCCATCAAGGTTGGCTACCTTTGTTTGAACTGCACATTGTAGAAAGTTCTCTTTGGTAACTTTTAACTTGGGCAGAAAACCCTCAAGTCAGTTTCAACAAGGCGTATAAGACGGATCAAAGGGTAGTCATAGTTTTGCTCAGTGAGCAGGAAGCCCCCATGTTATTTGTAACAAGGCGTGCAAGCCGGATCAAGAGGGTAGTCATAGCTATGCTCAATGAGTAGGAAGCCCCCAAGTGATCTTATAAATTGACAATAAAAACTCATATACTCAGAAATGAAACGACAGAGACCCTGAATTATCAGGGATGCCGGCTTTATTACACTAATTATAATATATACATGGGTGAAAGTATGTACAGCACAAGAGCCGGTGGCTCAGCTGTAATAAGGCCGAAGATGAGCAATGTTCCACGGCCGGCGAGTCTCCTCCTCCGACGTGTGTGAGTCCTTGTGGTCTTGAACATCAATGAGGTAATATGACCCGTTGTTTCGATTTTTGCTGACCACAAAAGGCCCTTCCCAAGGTGGGGATAACTTGTGCATATCTATTTGATCCTGAATGAGCTGGAGCACCAAATCACCTTCTAGAAAGGTCTGGGTTTTAACCCGGCGGCTATGATAACGACGCAGATCTTGCTAGTAAATTGTCGAACGAGATGCCGCCAGGTCACGCTCCTCATCCAGAAGGTCAAGATCATCCCGATGTGCTTTTTCATTATCAGCTTCAACATAAGCCGCCACATGGGGCGAGTCGTGACGGATGTCACTGGGAAGAACCGCCTCTATTCCATAAACCACGAAGAAAGGCGTGTAACCCATATATCTGTTGGGGGTGGTATTAATACTCTATAGCACTGAGGGTAACTCCTCAACCCAACAACCCGGCGTCCTCTGCAAAGGGACCATAAGCCGGGGCTTGATGCCTCTCAAGATATCTTGATTGGCTCTTTCAGCTTGACCATTGGACTGGGGGTGAGCCACAGTTGAAACATCAAGATGAATATGCTCTTATTGACAGAATTCCTTCATAGCACCCTTGGACAAATTTATCAGTTATAATGCTATGAGGGTAGCCAAAACGGAAAATAACCTTTTTCAGGAATTTAACCGCCTTTGCCGCATCACATTTGCTGATCGGCTCTTCCTCAACCCATTTTGTGAATTTGTCAACCACCACCAATAGGTGAGTCTTTTTGTCCTTGGATCTTTTGAAAGGCCCAACCATATCCAGCCCCTAGACCGCAAACGGACAAGTAATTGGAATCATCCTTAATTCTTGAGCCGACACATGAACTCGTCGGGAAAATTTCTGACAACCATCGCACTTGCTAACCAGATCCTCTGCATCAGCATGAGCCGTCAGCCAATAGAACCCATGACGAAAAGCCTTAGCAACGAGAGATTTAGAGTCATCATGATGGCCACAATACCCTTCATGAATCTCTCGTAGAATCTCACGACCCTCCTCGGGAAAAATACAACGCCGAAACACCCCTGTGACACTGCATCTGTGCAACTCACCATTGATAATAGTCATTGACTTAGACCGCCGAGTTATCTGCCTGGCCAAGGTTTCATCTTTAGGTAACTCACCCCGAGTCATATAAGCCAAATATGGAATAGTCCAATCAGTAATAACATGAAGAGCCGCCACCAACTGCGCCTCCCGGTCAGGGATAGCAAGAGCCTCCTTCGTAGGCAATTTAACCGAAGGGTTATTCAAAATATCAAGGAAAACATTGGGAGGCACCGGCTTATGCTGAGAGCCCAGCCGGCTTAACGTATCAGCTACCTCATTTTTCCTATGATCAACATGTTCCACCTGATAACCCTTGAAATGACAAGCAATAGGATCAACCTCTCGGCGATAAGCCGCCATGAGAGGATCCTTGGAATCCCGAGTTCCTGAAACTTGATGAGCCACCAAATCTGAGTCGCCAAAGCACCTCACCCGGCTTAGATTCATCTCTTTAGCCATCTGAAGACCATGGAGCAAGGCCTCATACTCAGCTGCATTGTTAGTACAATGGAACATCAGCCTTAAAACATAACAAAATTTATCACCTCGTGGGGAAGTCAAAATAACTCCAGCCCCCGAGCTTCCAATTGCCTGGACCCATCAAAATGAATAGTCCAATATGTGTTCTCAGGCTTTTCCTCAGGCATCTGCAGCTCTATCCAGTCATTGATGAAATCCACCAGTGCTTGAGACTTGATAGCCGTGCGAGGCATGTATTTCAAACCGTGGGGTCCAAGCTCAATGGCCCACTTAGCCACTCGTCCTGTGGCTTCTCTATTTTGATTTTTGAATAATATCCCCTAAAGGAGAAGAATTGACCACAGTGATGGGATGACCAAGGAAATACTGTTTCAACTTATGACTAGCCATGAATACTCCATAAACCAGCTTCTGCCAATGTGGGTACCTCTGCTTAGATTCAATGAGCACCTCACTGACATAGTAAATTGGCCTCTGAACCAGATGCTCCTTGCCTGACTCTTTTCTTTCCACAACAACTGCTACACTGACGGCTCTGCTGTTGGCAGCCACATATAAAAGCAAGGGCTCCTTATCAATGGGAGCAGCAAGGATTGGCGGCTCGGCCAACTATTTTTTCAGTGCCTCAAAAGCCTGATTAGCAGCATAACTCCAGACAAAGTGATCTGTTTTTCTTCATCATTTGGTACAAAGGGATAGCCTTCTCTCCCAGACAGCTTATAAACCGGCTCAAAACTGCAATACGACCCGCCAAACGCTGGACGTCATTGATACATGCCGGCTTGGCCAAAGAAGTGATAGCCCTGATTTTCTCCGGGTTAGCTTCAATGCCTCTCTCAGAAACCAAAAAGCACAACAATTTACCAGCTGGCACAACGAAAACACACTTGGCTGGGTTAAGCATCATTTTGTAGACCTGGAGGTTGTCAAAGAATTTCACAACAATATCATCCACATAAGCATGAACATTGCGCCCAATCTGGTTGTGAAGGCAATTCTGAATGCATCGCTGATAAGTTGCCTGGGCACTCTTGAGCCCAAAGGGCATAGACACGTAGCAGAAGGCTCCAAAAGGAGTGATAAAGGTTGTTTTCTCCTGCTCCTTAACTGCCATCTTGATCTGATGATAACCAGAATAAGCATCTAAAAAACTCAAACGCTCACTATGTCAAGACCCCGATTCTAAATCACACCGATCTAGCCTGTAACACCTCATATCACTTTGCGGCCTCACGCATGGTATTCCCACAGGTGTCGCCTTACCATGGCCCGGGGCCGTTTGCGCCTTTTGGCTCACGTATATGATAGTGTCGCTAGCATCCATATGACAGAGAACTCGGGCCGACATGACTAGTCGTGAACCCAAAGTGGCACTAACTTACGGGGACAGGCATACATGAATCAACATCGAGCATGTCGGTCAGTGGCGTGTGAATCTAGGCTATAGCACTGGGCTAACAGGACTCCGGGAACCCGGGCTGTAGCAGGCTAGGCAAGACTCCGAATGTCACCGCGTGACATTTCCTCGAAGGGATAGACACAGGAACGAAGTGAATCACATGCCGGCCAGTCAAGTGTTCCGGAGCAGTAGTGATGGGCTAGCAGGACTCCGGTGAACTGGGTTGTAGCGGACTACTATGGCTCATGGAAGCACAAGACTATATTTCCCCATAAGAGAGGCTACCAAGGATAAACAACTAGGTTGTCGAATCCCACACATACCAAGCATTTCAATCATACACACAATATGCTCAATATGTGCAATACAACATGGCATCACAACAAGACTCTACGACTCAGAGTATTATTCATTAGGCTCCGAGGAGCGAGATATTACAAACATGGGTCTCATGACACAACATTCAGAGCATACAAGTCAAAGCACATGCGGAAGCTTAACTTGTCTGAGTACAGACAACTAAAAATGAAGAAGGCTGAGGAGCCTGACTATCTACCAGACCCTCCCAAGGGTACAAGATCGTAGCTGAGGTAACAAGCTAAACGTCGAAGTCCACGTGGAACTACTAGCGAGACTGAAGTCTCTCTGCAAAAACATAAGTTAAGCAAACGTGAGTACAAATGTACTCAGCAAGACTTACATCAGAACTAGCTACATATGCATCAGTATCAAGAAAGGGGTGGTGGAGTTTAACTGCAGCAAGCCAGCTTTGACTCGGTGCCTATCCTGAACTACGACTGCAAGTAGCTCTTTTGAGGTGGCGCACACGAGTCCACATATTCACCATATCAATACACCAGTATGGATCTGCTCCCTTCTCCCTGTGAGAACGCCATCCATAGCACTCACGCTTATCTTGCGCATTTTAGAGTATCCACTTTCACTTGTCTATAAACTATGCAAGGGGTCCAAGTTTCCATATCCGAGGAATCCGGCTATGTCGGCGTTCTGGGAACGGGGGTCCCCATACTTGCCTGCCTGCGGCCTGCGGCGTGGCTCAAAGGGGGGCCCAGCGCGGCCCATCTTCACCAACACAAACCCAAGACCCTCGCGAAGGGGGCAAGCGCAGCCGCGGAGTACCGAGGCATCAGGCAAAGGTTGCCATTTCGGTGCAACGAGACTAAGACCAGGAGGACTACGAGATGGAGGTCACTGCCGAGCCCAAGACGGCGTCATCACCAGAGCTTTGCGCAGGCGAAGACTACTTTTGTCAGGATAGTTGATACAAGCTGTCCCCCTTCAAATTAGCCCGCCATTGTTGGCTCCCTTCCCACTCAATATTTGGGAAGAGGACCAGAGCCTCTATAAATAGGACCAGCCACCCGCAGGGCGGGGGGCGACGAAAGAGAGAGTAGGAAGAGGCAGGGAAAGAGAGAGAGAGAGAAGATCAAGAAGAGAGAGAGAGAAAGGTGACTGAGCTCCTCCTAGTAGTTCATCACCCCAGCCAAGAACAGACCCCCGCGAGGCTGTTCTTCCTTGTATTGTTCATCATCATCAGCCCAAGAGGCAATCCACCACACCACACACTGGAGTAGGGTATTACACCACAGCGGTGGCCCGAACCAGTATAAACCCTGTGTCTCTTGCGTTGTTCTTTCCTTAGTCCAGATCCTAGCAAGGCGGGGGGTGCAGGTAGGTAGGAGGCGAAATCTCCGCGCGCACCCCAGTGTTCAAACCTCAAGGGTCTGCCGGAACCCGAAATCCGACATTTGGCGCACCAGGTAGGGGTGCGCCGGGATTCGTCTTCTAGCACCCCATTCTCCTCCGACCATCACGCCCATGTCTGACGCTCGTCGGGCCCGCGCCGAGCGCCGGGCCGCACTCGCTTCCCGCGTCACCCAGACGGCCCCTGTCGGCAGGCGTCCTCGCCGTTCCCCGTCACCTGCCGTCAATGCCGCCACGGGCCCGGCGGGGGACGAGCAGCAAGCATCGTCCCAGCATCCGTCCGTGCGGCAAGACGGCCGCACCGCAACTCCCTCGCTCACCCCAGCGGGTTCTTCGTCCCGCGCGCTCCGCGCACCCACGGAGCCCCGCAACCTCTCCCCTGCCCATCGCGCTGCACCAACGCCCCCGGTCGTCGCGGCCCTCCTGGGTGGCTCGCAGGCACCGCCTACAAGTCACCACGTCAAGCCGTTCATCCGCCGGGTCAGCGCCGCTTCCACGCGGCAGGGGGCTCCCCTGGACCGGGCGACGCCCGAGACCGGCCTGACCTTCAGCTCGGAGGACCACCCCTCCAACTCGGCCTGCTCGGGTGCGCTCCCCATGCTGTGCACCCCCACCATCTGCCAGGTGGCCGTTACCAGAACCCTCATTGATGGCGGTGCGGGCCTCAGCATGCTCTCGGTCGAGGCCTTTAACCTCCTCTACATACCCTTGGAACGGCTGCAACCCAGCCGGCCCTTCTCAGGCGTTGGGGGCAAGTCGTCCAGCTCCTTGGGACAGATCCGGCTCCCCGTAACCTTCGGCACCTACGACAACTTCCGCATGAGCTGGTCGACTTCGACATCGCCCCCATCGGCCTCCCCTACAACGCCATCCTCGGCTACCCAGCACTGGCCCAGTTCATGGCCGCGACGCACCCGGCGTACAACCTCATGAAGATGCCCGGGAATAGCGGTGTCCTCACTGTGCACGGGGACACCGGGGATGCGCTGCGGGTGCTCAAGCTCGCTTTCAAGACGGCGGCAGCGGCACAGCCCGCCAACTTGGAGACCCCCGGGCCCAAGGGGGCTGCACCCGCCAAGAAGAAATAGTTGTTCACCCAAGACAAGGCAGAAACCAAGCAGATACCCGTCGATGAGGATGGATCCACCAACGCCACTTTCACCATAGGTGCCCACCTCAAACCCGAGCAGGAGAAGGCCTTGGTCGGGTTCCTGCGCGCAAACAAGAAGGTATTCGCTTGGGAGCCTGACCAGTTGGCAGGGATCCCTAGGAGTGTAATCGAGCATCACCTCAACGTGTGCCCCAACGTGCGCCCTGTGAAGCAGAAGGCCAGGCGGCAGTCCATAGAAAAGCAGGCCTTCATCGTCCAAGAGACCCGCAAATTAGAAGCCGTTGGGGTCATTCGCGAGGTCCGATACCCAAATTGGTTGGCCAACCCTGTCGTTGTGCCAAAGAACAGAGGGAAGGAGCGCATGTGTGTTGACTTCACCAACCTCAACAAAGCATGCCCGCAAGATCCGTTCTCGCTCCCCCGCATCGACCAGATCGTCGATTCCATTGTGAAATGCGACCTGCTATGCTTCTTGGATGCCTTCTCTGGGTATCACCAGATCAAGATGGCGGTAGAAGACATCGAGAAGACAGCCTTCCTAACCCCGTGTGGGGTGTACTGCTACACATGCATGCCATTCGGGCTGCGTAACGCAGGGGCGACCTTCCAGCGGCTGATGCACATCACCTTGGGCTCGCAGCTCGGGAAGAATGTTGAAGCTTACATCGATGACATAGTGGTAAAGTCTCGGGAGGCTAGGACCTTGATTCAAGACTTGGAGGAAACCTTCGCGAGCCTCAACGCAGTGAACCTACGGCTCAACCCAGAGAAGTGTGTGTTCGGAGTCCCCTCGGGCAAGCTCTTGGGTTTCCTTGTGTCCCACCGAGGCATCGAGGCTAACCCGGAGAAGGTCAAGGCAGTGGAAGACATGAGCCCGCCAAAGACCCTCAGAGAAATGAAGAAGCTCACGGGGCGCGTGACCGCACTAGGGCGCTTCATCTCCAAGTTGGGGGAACAAGCACTGCCCTTCTTCCAGCTAATGAAGAAAAAGGGGCCCTTCGAGTGGACTGAAGAGGCCGACAAGGCGTTCCAGGATCTCAAGAGATACCTGACCAGCCCACCGGTCATGGTGGCTCCGCGCCCTCAAGAGCCCCTAGTGCTTTACCTCGCCTCCACTCCCTACTCCGCCAGCGCAGCCTTAGTGGCAGTCAAAGATGAGCACCGAATCAAACCGCGACAGCAGCCCAGGATAAGGCAGAACAGGGACAAGGAAGGCCTACAGAAACCGCCACCGTGGCTAAGGAGGATCAGCCGCCGCAGAGGGGCGCACCAGAGGCGGAAGAGGCCCCTCTTCCAGATGGCCAGCCTCAGGAGGCCTCATTGCCTCAAGAGGCGCCACGGTCTCTGAAGGGAGCCACCAGCACTGACGCACTCCACCTTGTTGAGCACCCAGTATACTTTGTCAGCACGGTGCTGCGGGATGCAAGGGCACGGTACCCCATGCCTCAGAAACTCCTCCTCGCGCTACTGATGGCCTCGCGCAAGCTGCGGCACTATTTTCAGCGTCACCCCATCAAGGTCGTCTCGTCGTACCCCCTGGAGAGAGTACTCAGGAGCCCTAATTCAGCTGGAAGGGTCGCTGAGTGGAACATAGAACTGCAAGCATTTCAGCTTGAATTCAGCACGACCAGAGTCATCAAGGGAGCAGCGTTGGCGGATTTTGTGGCAGAATGGACGGAGGCGCCAGGCCTCAAGGCTGACGAGGATCGGTCCCTGTCCCCGGGAAGCGAGCCGCCAGAAGGCTGGGTCATGTACTTCGATGGGGCATTCTCCAGGCATGGCGCTGGGGCTGGGGCGGTGCTTATATCGCCCGCTCAGGACAAGCTCTATTACGCCGTGCAGCTCTGTTTCCAGCAAGGTGAAAAGGTCTCCAACAACATAGCAGAGTAAGAAGGTTTAATAGAGGGCTTGAAGGCCGCGGCTGCCCTGGGGGTGAAACGCCTCACCATCAAGGGCGATTCGCAGCTCCTTGTCAATTTCTCCAACAAAGTGTACGAGCCGAAGGATGAGCACATGGAAGCCTACCTAGCGGAGGTCCGCAAGATGGAGAAGCAGTTCTGGGGGTTGGAGTTGCAGCATGTGTCCCGTGGCACCAATCAGGAGGCCGACGACATCGCCAAACGGGCGTCCAGGCGGTTACCTCAGGAGCCTGGCGTTTTCGAAGAGCGGCTCTTCAAGCCATCAGCCCTGCTGTCATTATCAAACACGGCTCCGCCCCGAGAGGAGCTCCCCCAGCCACATGCCTTAGGGGCTCTGGCCTGTGGCCCGGCCTCAGGAGCACGTCTGCTCCTGACGATGGAACCTCGGGAGGGATGCTGGATCACGGAGCTCCGGAGTTACCTAACACAAGGGACCCTGCCGGAGAAGGAGGAGGAAGAGGAGCGAGTGGCACGCCAGGCCACGGCATACTGCATCAAGGATGGAGAGCTCTACCGGAAGCGGCCAAACGATGTATCCCTGCGCTGCATCTCCAAGGATCAAGGGAACGAACTGCTGGAAGATATACACGGCGGAGATTGTGGACATCATTCATCATCACGGACCCTCGTCGGCAAGGCGTTCTGCAGTGGGTTTTATTGGCCCACCGCGCTCAATGACGCCGTCGAACTAGTGAAAGCTTGTGAGGCCTGCCAGTTCCACGCCAAGCAGATCCATCAGCCAGCAGGAGGCTTGCAGACTATACCCCTTTTGTGGCCATTCGCGGTCTGGGGGCTGGATATCTTGGGCCCGTTTCCTCGGGCGCCTGGGGGCTACCGCTACCCCTACATCATCGTGGACAAGTTCACCAAGTGGGCTGAAGTAGAGGATGTCCGCACCATTCCCGCGGGTTCCGCGGTCAAGTTCATCAAGGGCATCGTGAGCCGGTTCGGGGTGCCGAATCGCATCATCACGGATAACGGTTCGCAGTTTACTAGTAACCTCTTCAAAACATACTGTGCTAACCTTGGAACGCAGATATGCTACGCTTCGGTGGCGCACCCCCGAAGAAATGGCCAGGCCAAGCGAGCCAACGCGGAGGTCCTGAGGGGCCTCAAGACCAGGCGTTCAAGAAGAAGCTGGAGGCCTGCGGCAGAGGTTGGTACGACGAGCTTCAGTCCGTGTTGTGGTCCATCCGCACAACCGTGACCAAGCCGACTGGAGAGACCCCGTTCTTCCTGGTCTACGGAGCCGAAGCGGTCCTCCCTCGTGAGGTCAGACGTCGCTCCGCGCGGGTCTTGGCGTTTGACGAGGCGCAGCAGGACGCCATGCGAGGGATGGACCTCGTGCTGGGGGACGAACGTCGCCGGGAAGCCGCGCTACGAGCGGCGAGGTACCAACAAGCACTGCGGCGATATCACTACCGCAACATCCGCCCCAGAACTCACGAGGTAGGAGACCTCGTGCTCAGGCGGGTTCTCTCCAGGGAGGGGATGCACAAGCTCTCTCCTATGTGGGAGGGCCCGTTCAAAGTTGTTCATGTTTCCAGGCCCGGCTCCACGCGCTTGGAGACTCAGGAGGGGGTGCCAGTCCAGAATGCATGGAACATCCAGCACCTTCTGAGGTTCTACCCCTGAAAAGGCCCGGAGCCTGTGAAGAAGGCGAATGCCTGTGAAGCTATCACGTTTTGGAAAAGGCCCGGAGCCTGTGAAGAAGGCAAATGCCTGTGAAGCTATCGCGTTTTGGAAAAGGCCCGGAGCCTATGAAGAAGGCGAATGCCTGTGAAGCTATCACGTTTTGGAAAAGGCCCGGAGCCTGTGAAGAAGGCGAATGCCTGTGAAGCTATCGCGTTTTGGAAAAGGTCCGAAGCCTATGAAGAAGGCCAACGCCTGTGAAGCTCACCGCCCGTGACACTGTCACGTAATAATGAGTTGGGGCTGTACACGCCCCGGAGTCTTAGGAGCGCCGGCCTCAGGCCCTGGGGCTCCCTCCCACGCCCAGTGGCAGCACTTAGCTCCGCGCTGGTGAGAAGATGTCGAAGACTAGATTAGGTGTTGGACGCGGTTTTTCATTTGCTTTCCGCAGTTGGCTTGTTCCATCTCATTCTAAGTTTTATTGAAGTTGTTGCCGTCTTCGGCTTGTGGTTCTTTGACTTTTCACCCTCTTGCCTCGATTTCTCTTGTGCAAGGCCTCGCGAGGGGGGCAGCTGAGCGCCCTCGCGAGTGTTCCTATCCTAGTCATTTAAAGAGCTCGCGACATGGGCCCCTTACAGGAGCACCCCTCCAGTCCGTGCCCCACGGGCACCGCGACACAAACAAAGGGCCTGGGTCGGTCGCCCCCCACGGCCGGGGCCGGGAACTATCCACGCTCGGGCACGTAGCCGGAAGGTACGGTAACGAAAGCAAAACAATGATTAACAACAATAACCCAAACACGCCCCGCGGGGCTCCACATTATTGTCTTTGTTACGCAGGGAAAAGGAAAAAAGAAAGAACAAATCTGGTGCAGCTCGCCTCACACCGGCCAGCAAGGAAGGCCCGAGCTGCCTCCGGAGCTCAGGCGGACTCCCTCTCGCGCTTCACCAGGGCGCGACGGCGGGCGGACATGTTGCCACCTCCCAAGCAGATACGGCGGCGTGGAGGCTGACCGCGGCCACCACTAGAAGAGTCGCCACCTGAAGAAGAACCTGAGAAGCTCGAGGAACCCTGAGCGTCGCCGGCCGCGCGAGCGCTGCCCTCTCCATCATCGCTGGAGCTGGGTTGCCAGCCGCGGTCGTCACCCTCGGGGCAACACCCTGCGCGGCGACCATCTTCCCCAAACAACCTCACGTAGAGGGTGGCATCGTCGTTGAACTTGAAGTGTAGGGTGCACCGACGGCTCAGGCCACGCGCGCGGGCAAACGTCTGCCAACCGCGGGCCAGGAACAGGCTCCCGGCCGCGGAGACCTCCAGCGAGACCCATGAGGCCCGGCTGCAGCAGCCGTCGGCCTGAAGCCAGAGGCCGCCCAGGGCACCGGCCGGGAGCTCGCCAAGGAGGAAGCAAGGAAGCGGAAGCCTAGTGCTGGTCGGCCCCGCTGACCACACGACGAACTCCGGCAGCACTTCAGCAGCCCGAAAGCACGGCCTAGGGGGATGCGCAGCCGGAGCGCGCCCCCAGCCGCAGCAATCCGCCCGTCGCTGTGCTGAAGATCGCCTCCACGGCCGCGGGGAGCCACCATGGTGGCCACAGGATGTTTACGAGGGCACCCTCGGCCGCGCTTGGGTGGGGTAGAGGCGGGCTCAACCTGGTGAGCCTTCCCCTTCTCTGCGGCCGAGAACCTCCTTGACGGGGCCATGAAGAAAGGGAGAAGCAAGGAGGGATGAACTGGAGGGGCATGCACCGGTCCGTTCTTTTAACTGGCGATGGCCAACCAACGGCCCCCACGATCGCAGGTAATTATGACCCGCTTTGCATGCAGGGACTTGTCCAATCCGTGCAGTTGCCGAGGCGCCATGGGGAAGTGGAGACGCCCACGTCCAATCAACCACCACGCGGCGCCCAAGGCCGCAGGCTATTAGGGCCCACGGCGCTTCGCCCTTGCCCTTCCGCCTCCCTGCACGGCCAAGTCCAGGCGCGCCTTGGGCCCGGGGGCTAGTGTCGGCGTTCTAGGAACGGGGGTCCCCAGACTTGCCTACCTGCGGCCTGCGGCGTGGCTCAAAGGGGGGCCCAGCGCGGCCCATCTTCACCAACACAAACCCAAGACCCTCGCGAGGGGCCAAGCCTCGCGGGGCGGACGACGCGGAACTTCCTCAGGCGCGGCCTCGTCAGGCTGGCTCAGGAGGAGGCGGAGAGATCAAGGCGGGGTACCTCACGAGGTGCCCGTGACGCAAGCCATGACGACCGGGGGTGCCAGACGGGTGCCAGCCCGCGCAGCGTCCCCCTTCCCCTTTGGTGCAAAGGGGGCAAGCGCAGCCGCGGAGTATCAAGGCATCAGGCAAAGGTTGCCATTTCAGTGCAACGAGACCAAGACCAGGAGGACTACGAGATGGAGGTCACCGCGGAGCCCAAGACGGTGTCATCACCAGAGCTTTGCGCAGGCGAAGACTACTTTTGTCAGGATAGTTGATACTAGCTGTCCCCCATCAAATTAGCCCGCCATTGTTGGCTCCCTTCCCGCTCAATATTTGGGAAGAGGACCAGGGCCTCTATAAATAGGACCAGCCACCCGCAGGGCAGGGGGCGATGAAAGAGAGAGTAGGCAGAGGTAGGGAAAGAGAGAGAGAGAGAGAGAAGATCAGGAAGAGAAGAGAGAAAGGTGACTGAGCTCCTCCCAGTAGTTCATCACCCCAGCCAAGAACAGACCCTCGCGAGGCTGTTCTTCCTTGTATTGTTCATCATCATCAGCCCAAGAGGCAATCCACCACACCACACACTGGAGTAGGGTATTACACCACAATGGTGGCCCGAACCAGTATAAACCATGTGTCTCTTGCGTTGTTCTTTCCTTAGCTAAATCCTAGCAAGGCGGGGGGTGCAGGTAGGTAGGAGGCAAAATCTCCGTGCGCACTCCAGTGTTCGAAACTCAAGGGTCTGCCGGAACCCGAAATCCGACAGGCTATTCGAATAGATAATGATAACCCTGCAGGGGTGTACTTCTTAACACACGCCCTCGCCACTTATCGCCCTGTACACGTCATGTACCTCGGCAACCTTCAAGCGGAAGCCGGGCGAGGGAGTCGGCCACGACCTGACTAACCAACAAGTCTCTCGTCCAGGTTTATCGCCTATTCGGGTTCCATCCGCTAGGAGATCCGGCTGGGGTGTCGCTCACGGCCCCAAACAATGTGTGCAGGGTTCCCAAGCCCACCATCCGGGTCCCACTTTGTACACCGTGCCACTTTGCCTAGTCTGTCCTAAGCCCACCTGTACCGGGTCCCACTTGGTAGACTACTAACACTACCTACAAACACCAGAAACTAGTTGCAACTCCTGGACAGAGATCGAGTTGATTAATAAGCCGAGAGGGGCCGAGTTACTGGAACCCAATGTGTGGTAGTAACTGTTCATGGATCACAAACACAGAACTCAGTTCCTAAGAACGGCTGCAATGAGACAACCCACCATGTACTCCGACATGGCCTCTCACCGCTACCTTTACCAAATCGTGTTCACACACTTAGCTCTCAACGGTAGGACATGTTCACCACGTTCCAATTCATTCCCGATGAATCAGACCTGACTCAACTCCAAGCAGTAGCAAGCATGACAACAAGCATGAATGAGTAGGCACATTAGGGCTCAAACAATTCCTACTCATGCTAGTGGGTTTCATCTATTTACTGTGGCACTGACAGGTCATGCAGAGGAAAGGGGTTCAACTACCGCAGCATGTATCAATTGAATCGTTGTTGCCCTAATGCAGTAAAAGAGAGCAAGAGCGAGATAGTGGGATTGTATCAGAATGAACAAGGGGGGGTTTGCTTGCCTGGCACTTCTGAAGATAGTATAGCTCTTCATCGGTGTCATCGAACTCATCATCGAAACATACGTCTACTGAGGGGGGAACAACCACCGGCAAACACAAAGGAACCACAATCAATGCAATGCACATTCATATGAATGATATGTCATATTAAAGTACTGAATTGACCTAGTGCAACAGTTATTCATATTCATTGAAGTGGAATTCAAACCTATAGCAAATTCCAACTCCAAAACTAATTACCATTTATTCCATAATCATGAATTGTCCTATTCAGTGAGGTTAACTTGTTCAAACATGCATGAAAATGCCATATTCAGATTCTTTGTATTTTTTTGATCATTTTTCATATATAATTTATTTCATTTGGAGTTACAGTTGAATTACTATGAATTTTTGAAGTTTTGGGCATTTTCTGAAAATAATAAATCATTTAAGATTTATTTAAATTCTAGAAAGGAAATATTGCGTCAGCCTGACATCATCATGACGTCAGTAGGTCAACAGGGCACGGTCCAGGTCAAACCTGACCAGTGGGACCCACTGGTCAGTGACACGGTGTCAACTACAGAGGCTGACATGTGGGTCTAGTCGAATTAGATTAATTCTTACTAATTATGTTAGCTGGTTAACTAAACCAGTGGGGCCCGTCTGTCATTCACCCTTAGGGTTAAACTAATATGTGATTAGTGCTAATTAAGCAAGTGCCATGTCAGCCCACCGGAGTTTGGCCGGCGGTGACCAAATCCGTGGCGGACGCTTGCCGGAAACGCTGCTCCGGCGTCCATTTGACGCGCGGATGGGTGCTGAGGGTGGTTGGCGCTCGAGCGCATCTAACGGAGCAGGTGGGAGGCTGTGGGGTGGACAGAGCTCGCCGGAAGTGAGCTCGTGGCGGCGTCGGGGTTCGGGTGAGTGCGGGGTTGCGGCTGTAGCGCTTGAGCGAGCAAACGGAGTGGCTAGGCGGCCTCCTCGAGATGCCAGGAGCGTGTCAGTGCCCCCGAAGCAAGCAGGAGAGGCTCTGGAGCGCGGGATCGCCGGCCATAGCAGATGGCGGACTCGGTTTCACGGGCGATGAGGCTAGAGGAAGAAATCGAGCAGGGGAGGATGGGGAAAACGACCAGTAGCTCACAGCGGTTCTGTTGGTGCAGCTGGCGAGCTCGGGGACGGGCTGTGGACGACGAATCGGCGACGGCGATCGGCGGCGCCCGAGGTCAAAGGCGAGCGTGATGAGGACGCTACGGTGCGTCCCGGCTTGCCTGGCTCGGTGGAGAAGACGAGGACGACATCGTAGAGCTCGTAGACACGTCAAAGGGGCGAGGCGGAGACGCTGGCCGCGGCAGCAGCGATCGGCGGCGACGAGCTCGCTCGGATGCGAGAGAGAGATCTAGGAAAGGGGGTGAGAGCGAAGGAGAGTGAGAGAGAGTCGAGGGGGTCTGCGTGGCGTCTCCAGGGGTCGCGGGAGCAAGCAGGAAGGTAGGAGGTGGCATGCGGTGGCCGTGCACGCGTCGGGCACGCGCTGTGCATCCGACTGGTGGGAGGAAGAAGACCTCCCTGCCCCTGGTGGGTTGGGCCGGCCAGATGGGCTGCCAGGTGAGCGCCAGGTAAGTGCTTTCTCCCTCTCTCTCTTTTTTGTTTTAGTTTTTCTAATTTCTTCTACTGTTTTGCAAATAAAATACTAACCAAAACACTTTGGTTAATTCTGTAAATTTTTGTGAGGAATATTTGAATTATTTTCAAACCACACAACAAATTTCAGAATATTTGGAGCAACCAATATTTAATGGTAAATTTTAAACTCCAACTCAAATACCATAATGATTTAATTCAATGACCAAAATGTCCTAGAAAAATATGCAACATCTCTGGTAGAGTCTTTCACCTTCTTCCATAAATCATGAACATTTTAAAAGGATATTTTGAGGTCATTGAAAATATTTTGGTTGAACCTATTTCAATTGCATTTGTGCTAGGGTTTATCAATCCCCAATTCAAATTTCTTAAATTTAAACATGATGACATGAATGCTTTCATGCAACTAGTTACAAGCAAATCTAGGGCCGTGAAAACTCACCCCTACTAAACAAG
Organism: Triticum dicoccoides; assembly: GCF_002162155.2. Lineage (NCBI taxonomy): Eukaryota > Viridiplantae > Streptophyta > Magnoliopsida > Poales > Poaceae > Triticum > Triticum dicoccoides. Next base: position 369,836,134 of record NC_041386.1, on the reverse strand, counting down.
AATCTCGTCCCGAGATTCAAGACGTGAGGTAAGAAGACAGAGGGGACACGGAACTGGCACGGTCTTCACGATCCATGTTGCACTTCATAAGAACGTTGATTCGATCATCATATTTGATCATGACATCCTTACCCTCGAGAACTTCATCCAACATGGCGACAAGAGAGCAAGACAACCTCACAAGAATGGATCATCGATCTTAAAGAACACAAGATCAACTCACGGAATAAGACGTAGAAACATCCCTTGAGCTAAGATGCAAAACACATATCAGAGATGATGGATGAGAAACATATGACAAAGGTTCAAATTGGTAGGCGACAATCCCACACTTAAGAGGGTGGTGAACGGTTGTCAATGTAGCGAGGAGTTGAGTTGCCATGATACCACATCGAGACATATTAAGGAAGGTGACTCGCAGAAATATTCCCTTAAGTGGCAAAAAGAATTACTTTTGTTTCAGAGATCATTGAAACTCTTTATACCAGCCTAAGGCAAAAACACAACAATCATTGGCAGAGTACGGTAGAATGGCATACTCAGACTAGAATGGATGATGTGGACTAGCTTGTTGAAGACAATGCAATGGATGATTTGCTTATCATCAGAAATGGGTGGAATCCATGGTAGGACCACTTTTGAAGATGATCCTGAATAAGAATTACTATGGAGGCAGCCCATAGTGAAATGGCACAAAGACGGTGTAAGCTAGTAACAAAAAGCAAATGTTGGAATGTTCCAACCATCATATCTGCCTGAGATTCAGATCTGGTTAGTAACAGGATACTTCAGACTCAACATATCTGCAAAAGAAAGTTTGCAACACAATTCAACAAGATAACGTTGCGAGATTCTCGGGAAATTAACTACGATAGCAAGCTCCAAAATATGAGCTGGTTCTGCTACACACATGTGAACACGTTGTCCAAGACAAGCATGACCACATGGAAGTCTTACAACAAACACTATTGAGTTCTGGTTGGGAACCCTCATCGAGGATAGCAAAGTCCTTACTTAATTCATGATTAGCTCTTAAGAAGGAACTCCTTCTCCTAGAACAAGTCAATCAGTGGCTTGCTGTGCTAGGGATACATATGGAATGAAGGTTGCAAGTCTCCAGACCATAGAATACTTCGCACGTGCATGACTAACTTGGGATGATTCCAGAGGAAGCAAAACTACTTTCTCGAATTCACGGCGGCAACTCTCACCAAATGCACGTGAATCAGAGGTAGTCACTTCTTTCATCCAAACATATGCTTCATGAGCTAGCACGAAGAAATGCTTTCAAAGTTTCCAACGCTAACTTAGATGTTTAACATGAATCATGGACAAGATGAAAATGTTGTCAATGGGCTCAACAAACAACCATCCAGGCTTCCATATAGATGGAATTCCACAATTAAGTGAACACAGTGATAGCATTGGTCAGACCAAAGGATGTAATGGTGTATGCCTGAGGAATCAACCTCGAGTAGGACAACATTACGAACATCATTGGTTCTGATTTGATTTGAGGACAGCCCACACTCAATCAAAGTTTGGACAAGATAATAGATCCAATAACTGATCACGAGGACCAATCGATGAAGATATCATCTTTCTTCAACACACACACACACACACAAAAGATATCCCTTAACACGAACTAAGCAAGACAAGCTTTTATCTTCCAACTCTCCAAGTTATTCTTTAGCTTAACCAACTAGCTCGGGGTATCCAACACAGATTCTTGGAGAATGGATGGTTTAGAGAAAAACCAACATGATCACGAACTCAACATAGCGATCAGGGAACAACCTGGTAATACTTCCGAGAAGATACTCGGAAAATCATGAACCACCGATATGTTATTGAGCTCGAGAACAATCTTGCTTTTCAGGGCAAGACGATATGATCAAGGAGCGAGGGATTGTCACAATCCTAACTCATTGGTCGATGAGTGCACCCGGAAAAATGGACTAGGTAACACGATCAATCTCAGGATGATGATTGAATAACCAACACGCTAAGAATGAGATTGTTGTCCATTAACTACCAAGCAACGTGGTTGCTAGGAGTATTGATTTCACACATCACAATTCACTTGTCAGTATTCCAGTTACCATAACATGGAGACCGAGGAATGAACGATGATGGCGAGAAGTATCACTTCAACAAGAATTCTTAAGGGTTGGTGCAATCCTTATGAGATTCCTGACATAAAGAGGGCAACACTCCAAGGTAGAGCATAACAAAAGCTGGATTAGCATTCTGATATGCGGATTACAACTACTTTGACCCAATCCTAGGAATGGATGAGGTACTGGAGTTTGTTTCTCCTAGTCATTCTGAAATAGAACGGCTTGACGGACCACAGGAATAATAGGCATCGATGAACACGGTTGCACACATACTCTTGACTATCAACTGATAGATGATGGTCGGAATACAACTGAAAATGGACAACTCAAGGAGCATATAACTTCCTGAGTTGTGGACGCATGGATTAGTGTGTCAAACAAGTTCAACATATTTCTTCCGGATAACCCATGCAGAAGAAGAAGGACTGGCGGATTCACAATTTGAATGGAGAACACATCGAGAGCACTCCTGTTGTGATATTTTTATCCAACAAACTTCTGCCATAAGTGGTTCATAGTATTTGGAAGAAGGAAATACCACGGACCTCGAGGACTATCGCAAAGGTTACTAACATCCTAAAGGTACGAGCAACACTATCAACACGAGGTAAGTAGAGTGAATCTTGGGTCAAGAACCCAGGAGTAGAATACCTACTAACTAATAACATCACGGGATGCTTCCGAGAATGATGGCCAGAATCATCACACTGGGGATACGAAAACATTGCGAAATTACTGAGTGGTTCTCGAGGACACCTAGGGTCATGATACTAACTCCAACATACACGTCAAGGCAACAGAGTACCTCAACACACCGAATAGTGTGCTTAATCTGGCCCAAAAATACAACGGGAACATGGAGTAAAGATTTGCAAGTGCATCAGACTATTTAGAAACCTGGGATGACTCGGACAGCATAACGGCTGTAAATGGTCAAAATGATTTGAGACATCCTGCAAAAATGGTGGCATAGCCACTCAACATCACAAACTCAAGGTTCTGAGGCCAGCTATGAACATATGGAAGTAGTAGGAACTGAACTGAGGCTTGAACTCAACAATCCTAGGCCACTATGGTTTAGTAACATGTCATCCTGAGAGACAGAAGAGAAGCCTAGTTCTTAATCCCCGTAGAAAAGAAGAGGTTGACTCAGATTAGAAGGTCATGAGGATAAGGAGTAAAAAGAGCCTTACGTTCCCATCCACAATCAATTCCCTTATATAACTAAAGCATTTCTAGACTCAACTTTGACCAATTTGGCTTGGTAATCCTACAGGCAGTCAGGCTCTGCTACCAAAGTTGTCAGGACCCCGATTCTAAATCACACCGATCTAGCCTGTAACACCTCATATCACTTTGCGACCTCATGCACGGTATTCCCACGGGTGTCGCCTTACCATGGCCCGGGACCGTTTGCGCCTTTTGGCTCACGTATATGATAGTGTCGCTAGCATCCATATGACAGAGACCTGGGCCGACATGACTAGTCGTGAACCCAAAGTGGCACTAACTTACGGGGACATGCATACATGAATCAACATCAAGCATGTCGGTCAGCAGCGTGTGAATCCGGGCTGTAGCACTGGGCTAACAGGACTCTGGGAACCCGGGCTATAGCAGGCTAGGCAGGACTCCGGATGTCACCGCGTGACATTTCCCCGAAGGAACAGACACAGGAACGAAGTGAATTACATGTCGGCCAGTCAAGTGTTCCGGAGCAGTAGTGCTGGGCTAGCATGACTTCGGTGAACCAGGCTATAGCGGACTACTATGGCTCATGGAAGCACAATACTACATTTCCCCATAAGAGAGGCTACCAAGGATAAACAACTAGGTTGTCGGATCCCACACATACCAAGCATTTCAATCATACACACAATATGCTCAATATGTGCAATACAACATGGCATCACAACAAGACTCTACGACTCAGAGTATTATTCATTAGGCTCCAAGGAGCGAGATATTACAAACATGGGTCTCATGACCCAACATTCAGAGCATACAAGTCAAAGCACATGCGGAAGCTTAACTTGTCTGAGTACAGACAACTAAAAATGAAGAAGGCTGAGGAGCCTGACTATCTACCAGACCCTCCCAAGGGTACAAGATCATAGCTGAGGTAACAAGCTAAACGTCGAAGTCCACGTGGAACTACTAGCGAGACTGAAATCTCTCTGCAAAAACATAAGTTAAGCAAACATGAGTACAAATGTACTCAGCAAGACTTACATCAGAACTAGCTACATATGCATCAGTATCAAGAAAGGGGTGGTGGAGTTTAACTGCAGCAAGCCAGCTTTGACTCGGTGGCTATCCTGAACTATGACTGCAAGTAACTCTTTTGAGGTGGCGCACACGAGTCCACATATTCACCATATCAATACACCACTATAGATCCGCTCCCGTCTCCCTACGAGAACGCCATCCATAGCACTCATGCTTATCTTGCGCATTTTAGAGTATCCACTTTCACTTGTCTATGAACTATGCAAGGGGTCCAAGTTTCCATATCCGAGGAATCCGAGTATTCGAATAGATAATGATAACCCTACAGGGGTGTACTTCTTCACACATGCTCTTGCCACTTATCGCCCTGTACACGTCATGTACCTCGGCAACCTTCAAGGGGAAGCTGGGCGAGGGAGTCGGCCACGACCTGACTAACCAACAAGTCTCTCGTCCAGGTTTATCGCCTATTCGGGTTCCATCCGCAAGGAGATCCGGCCGGGGTGTCGCTCACGACCCCAAACGATGTGTGCAGGGTTCCCAAGCCCACCATCCGGGTGCTACTTGGTACACCATGCCACTGTGCCTAGTCTGTCCCAAGCCCACCTGTACCGGGTGCCACTTGGTAGACTACTAACACTACCTACAAACACCAGAAACTAGTTGCAACTCTTGGACAGAGATCGAGTTGATTAATAAGCCGAGAGGGGCCGAGTTACCAGAACCCAATGTGTGGTAGTAACTGTTCATGGATCACAAACACAGAACTCAGTTCCTGAGAATGGCTGCAATGAGACAACCCACCATGTACTCCTACATGGCCTCTCACCACTACCTTTACCAAATCGTGTTCACACACTTAGCTCTCAACGGTAGGACATGTTCACCACGTTCCAATTCATTCCCGATGAATCAGACCTGACTCAACTCTAAGCAGTAGCAGGCATGACAACAAGCATGAATGAGTAGGCACATCAGGGCTCAAACAATTCCTACTCATGCTAGTGGGTTCATCTATTTACTGTGGCAATGACAGGTCATGCAGAGGAAAGGGGTTCAACTACCGCAGCATGTATTAGTTGAATCGTTGTTATCCTAATACAGTAAAAGAGAGCAAGAGCGAGAGAGTGGGATTGTATCGGAATGAACAAGGGGGGTTTTGCTTGCCTAGCACTTCTGAAGATAGTATAGCTCTTCATCGGTGTCATCGAACTCATCGTCGAAACATACGTCTACTGAGGGGGGAACAACCACCGGCAAACACAAAGGAACCACAATCAATGCAATGCACATTCATATGAATGATATGTCATATTAAAGTACTGAATTGACCTAGTGCAACAGTTATTCATATTCATTGAAGTGGAATTCAAACCTATAGCAAATTCCAACTCCAAAACTAATTACCATTTATTCCATAATCATGAATTGTCCTATTCAATGAGGTTAACTTGTTCAAACATGCATGAAAATGCCATATTCAGATTCTTTGGATTTTTTTGATCATTTTTCATATATAATTTATTTCATTTGGAGTTACGATTGAATTACTATGAATTTTTGAAGTTTTAGGCATTTTCTGAAAATAATAAATCATTTCAGATTTATTTAAATTCTAGAATGGAAATATTGCATCAGCCTGACATCATCATGACATCAGCAGGTCAACGGGGCACGGTCCAGGTCAAACCTGACTAGTGGGACCCACTGGTTAGTGACACGGTGTCAACTATAGAGGCTGGCGTGTGGGTCTAGTCGAATTAGATTAATTCTAACTAATTACGTTAGCTGGTTAACTAAACCGGTGGGGCCCGTCTGTCATTGACCCTTGGGGTTAAACTAATATGTGATTAGTGCTAATTAAGCAAGTGCCATGTCAGCCCGCCGGACTTTGGCCGGCGGCTACCAAAACCGCGGCGGACGCTCGCCGGAAACGCTGCTCCGGCGTCCATTCGACGCGTGGATGGGTGCTAAGGGTGGCTGGCGCTCGCCCGGATCTAACGGAGTAGGTGGGAGGACGTGGGGTGGACGGAGCTCGCTGGAAGTGAGCTCGTGGCGGCTCCAGGGTTCGGGTGAGTGCGGGGTTGCGGCTGCAGCGCTTGAGCGAGCAAACGGAGTGGCTAGGCGGCCTCCTGGAGGCGCCAAGAGCGTGTCAGTGCCCCTGGAGCGAGCAGGAGAGGCTCTGGAGCGCGGGCTCGCCAGCCATGGAAGATGGTGGGCTCGGTTTCACAGGCGATGAGGCTAGAGGAAGAAATCGAGCAGGGGTGGATGGGGAAACGACCAGTAGCTCACAGTAGTTCTGTTGGTGCAGCTGGCGAGCTCGGGGATGGGCTGTGGACGACGAATCGGCGACGGCGATCTACGGCGCCCAAGGTCAAAGGCGAGCGCGATGAGGATGCTACGGTGCGTCCTGGCTTGCCTGGCTCGGTGGAGAAGACGAGGACGACGTCGCAGAGCTCGTAGACACGTCAGAGGGGCGAGGCGGAGACAGTGGCCGCGACAGCAGTGATCGGCGGCGACGAGCTCGCTCGGATGTGAGAGAGAGAGAGAGAGATCTAGGAAAGGGGGTGAGAGTGAAGGAGAGTGAGAGAGAGTCGAGGGGGTCTATGTGGCGTCTCCAGGGGTCGTGGGAGCAAGCAGGGAGGCAGGAGGTGGCATGAGGTGGCCGTGCGCGTGTCGGGCACGCGCTGTGCATCCGACTGGCGGGAGGAAGAAGACCTCCCTGCCCTTGGTGGGCTGGGCCAGCCAGATGGGCTGCCAGGTGAGCGCCAGGTAAGTGCTTTCTCCCTCTCTCTCTTATTTGTTTCAGTTTTTCTAATTTCTGCTACTGTTTTGCAAATAAAATACTAACCAAAACACTTTGGTTAATTCTGTAAATTTTTGTGAGGAATATTTGAATTATTTTCAAACCACACAACAAATTTCAGAATATTTGGAGCAACCAATATTTAATGGTAAATTTTAAACTCCAACTCAAATACCATAATGATTTAATTCAATGACCAAAATGTCCTGGAAAAATATGCAACATCTCTGGTAGAGGCTTTCACCTTTTTCCATAAATCATGAACATTTTAAAAGGATATTTTGAGGTCATTGAAAATATTTTGGTTGAACCTATTTCAATTGCATTTGTGCTATGGTTTATCAATCCCCAATTCAAATTTCTTAAATTTAAACATGATGACATGAATGCTTTCATGCAACTAGTTACAGGCAAATCTAGGGCCGTGACACACAACCCACTGTAGTGTCAATGATCTGATCAATACGAGGGAGAGCAAAAGGGTCAGCCAAACATGCCTTGTTAAGGTCTGTGTAATCCACACACATACGCCAAGTTCCATTCTTCTTAAGTACCAGCACTGGGTTAGCCGCCAAGAGCCGGGCCACTTATTCACTAATGGCCTTGCGCCTCTCTTCATTAAAACGACGAAGGAATTGCTTGACCGGTTTAAACTTTGGATCAACATTGAGAGTGTGCTCAGCGTGTTCCCTCGGTACACCTGGCATGTCTGAAGGCTTCCATGCAAAGATGTCCTAGTTCTCACGGATGAACTCGATGAGCGCCCTTTCCTATTTCGGATCCATATTAGCACTGATGTTGAACTATTTGGATGAGTTGCCAGGAACGAAGTCAACCTGCTTGCTGTCATCCGCCGATTTAAACTTCAACAAAGGATCATGCTCCGTCGTTGGCTTCATCAAGGGGGTCATATCCGCTGGGTCAACATTATCTTTGTAGAACTTTAACTCCTCTATCGCACAGACTGACTCAATGTAAGCAGCGTCGCCCTCATCACACTCCAAAGCTATCTTCCTTTTGCCATGCACTATGATAGTACCCTTATGACTCGGCATTTGAAGTTGCATATAAACATAACAATGTCATGCCATAAATTTAGCATAAGCCGGCCGTCCAAACAATGCATGATAAGGGATCTTGATCTTGACCACCTCGAAGGTCAATGTTTCAGCTCTGTAATCATGCCCACTGGATCTGCTAACTTACCAGGCACCACCCCATGAAAAATAGTATAAGATGGCTTAAGATCTTTATTAGTTAAATTCATACGGCGAAAGGTATCATAATAAAGGATATTGATACTGCTGCCTCCATCCATAAGCACTTCTGTAAACTTGTATCCTCCAACCTGAGGGGCAACCACCTAAGCCAATTGACCCGGATTGTCAACCTGGGGTGGGTGATCCTCACGGCTCCATACAATAGCTTGTTCAGACCATCGCAAGTATTGAGGAACTGCCGGATCAACCGTGTTCACTGCCCGCTTATGAATCTTCTGGTCTTGTTTGCATAAGCTCGTGGTAAACACATGATATTGACCACTATTCAGCTACTTCATATTACTCTGATAACTGGACTGTTGTTGTTGATTCCCTTGACTAGATTGCTAATTAAAACCACCTTGATTGCCTTGACCCTAAAAACTGGAGCTTGAGCCACCACCTCCAAAGCCAGGTTCGTGAGAGCCGGATCCCAACTTGACATGCGGGCCATGATTGTTCTGGAAAAAGCTGGAATTTCTATACTCCCTCATGATGAAACAATCTTTCCATAGATGACTGGCCATCTTCTCTTGCGTGTCATGCTTTGGGCAAGGCTGATTTATAATCACCTCAAGGTTGAACTTCGGCCCGCCAAACTAGGGTGCTGATGATTTCCCTTTACGATGTTGATTATTACTCTATGTATTGCTATTGGCCACAAAGTCTAAACCGCCGTCCATCTGCTTGCTCTTACCATTATTACCTTGACCTGTCGTATTATGTTGCTGCCCCTTTGCATTGCCTCTCTTCTTCCCCTTGCCAGCCTTCTCCTCATCAGACTTAGGTTCATTGGTATTATCCGAGTCGGCATATTTGATAAGAGCCGCCATGAGCTATCCCATATCGTTGCAGTGGCGCTTAAGCCGCCCCAGATTTTGTTTGAGAGGAAGGAAACGGTAATTTTTCTCCAAAATCAGGACAGCTGAGTCGACGTTGATACTATCCGATGAGTGCATAACAGCCGAAATCCAGTGCACCCATCGGGCGGTTGACTCGCCCTCTTCCTGGATGCAAGTGTCTAAATCAAGAATCAATAGAGGTTGCTTGCATGTGTCCTTGAAATTCTGAATGAAGCACGTCTTCAATTCATCCCACGATCTAATGGAGTTAGGGGGCAACCCCTTTAACCAGGTATGAGCCGGCCCATCCAACATCATGGTGAAATACATAGCACACACAACATCATTGACATCCAACATCTCCATGGCTAGCTCATAGCTCTCAATCCAAGCCTCTGGGGGTTGATCCACTGTGTAGTTAGGCACCTTGCGGGGGGCCTTAAAATCCTTGGGTAGGCACTCATTATGTAAAGCCGGCACTAAGCATGGCACACCAAGGGTTCTAGAGGTCATCCCTGCCTCCACACACACCGATGGGTAAACTGGAGATTGTTGATGAGCCGCCAATTCAGCCTCCCGATGTGCCCAGCCCTGATCCACCAAAGCCTGAGCATCATTATTAGCACGCGGTAGGTTATGCCTACGAGGCTGGTTATGGTGCTGCTCACTGCTTGAAACTACTGGTGAATCAATATGCCAACTATAGCTCCGGCTTAGACGAGGGGTTGAGTGAATCCATTCAAGACTGTACGAGTACGCCGCCTGTTGAGCCACCGCTGTCTGAAGGAGCTCTCCGGCCCTCCGTATCTCCATCATGGCTGGAGACTTGCCTTCAATAGGGAGAGCCGCCAATCACGTAGTTGCAGCAATCATATTGTTCAGAGGGTTAGAATAATGACCCGACGGTGTCGGAACATGCTGAGACAGTGCCAAATTCATACGAGGCAGGCCTGCTGAAGGAGTCCTGGATTAGGGGGTATCCGGACAACCAGATTATATCCTTTGGCCGGACTGTTGGACTATGAAGATACAAGATTGAAGACTTCGTCCCGTATCCGGATGGGACTCTCCTTGGCGTGGAAGGCAAGCTTGGCAATACGGATATGTAGATCTCCTTCCTTGTAACCGACTCTGTGTAACCCAAGCCCCCTCCGGTGTCTATATAAACCGGAGGGTTTTAGTCCATAGGACAACAACAATCATACCATAGGCTAGCTTCTAGGGTTTAGCCTCTTCGATCTCGTGGTAGATCAACTCTTGTACTACTCATATTATCAAGAACAATCAAGCAGGACGTAGGGTATTACCTCCATCAAGAGGGCCCGAACCTGGGTAAACATCGTGTCCCCTGCCTCCTGTTACCATCCGCCTTAGATGCACAACTCAGGACCCCCTACCTGAGATCCGCCGATTTTGACACCGACACCTACAGTGCATGGTTGAACCGTCGCTCCGGTCACAGGCGCCTTGACAACCCGGTTTACCATGGGCGGGTCACTGGTTCCTGCCCCAAGTGTGTTGAAAAGGTTCCTAGCCTCAAACTCTATGGGTAGACGGGTCTGATGCCTCCTCCTCATCACGGTGTTTGAAGAGTTCTGGTCCAAGGTAACCCGGAACGACTCTTCTTGAATCCGTTGCGTTGCAGCGTCCAAAGCAGCTCGTTCTGTTGCCATCCTTGCATTCTCAGCATTAAACTCCTCCTTGGCTTGAGCTATATCATCTCGCAGTTTCGCAACATCCACCTTATGTTGTGCCTGATTTTATGGTGTCACCTCTGCAGCCAATAAGGTCACCAAAGCCTCCAAGAGCTCGGATAGCACTTGAGCCGGCGGGCGCGCAGACCCGCTCGCCCCGGCCATCGCCGCAACCATTGAACTGGAGGTCATAGCCACAGCAGCCATCAGATTGAGCATTGGTTGTGTTCTGGCCATGAAGATCGCAACCCTGCTCGGCGGCTCATAGGGGTTCGGAATACAGTCGCCATCGGAACAGCCCCCAAGCCCACCTTCTTGCAATTGATATATGGAATTGGTCTCGCTGATGTCGCTTGAAGCTACGTCGGTATTTCTCCAAAGATGAAGGGATGATGCAGCACAGCGACGGTAGGTATTTCCCTTAGATATGAAACCAAGGTTATCGAACCATTAGGAGAACCAAGCAACATAGCGTAAACAGCCGCTGCACACAGATAAAAAATCCTTGCAACCCGACGTGTTAAAGGGGATGTCAATCCTTTTGAGTAACGGTGCCAGAAATTGGTGCATGATCGGAGAAAGTTGTAAATATTGATAGATCGAACACCAAATAAAATAAATAAGAATAAATTGCAGCAAGGTATTTTTGGATTTTTGGTTTAGTAGATCCGAAAATAAACGCAAAGGAAAACAAATCGCAAAGGAAAATAATATGAGAAAGAGACCCGGGGGTCGTAGGTTTCACTAGTGGCTTCTCTCAAGAAAAATAGCAAATGGTTGGTGAACAAATTACTGTTGGGAAATTGATAGAACTTCAAATACTCATGACGATATCCAGGCAATGATCATTATATAGGCATCACGTCCAAGATTAGTAGACCTACTCCTGCCTGCACCTACTACTATTACTCCACACATCGACCGCTATCCAGCATGCATCTAGTGTATTAAGTTCATGGCGAAACGGGGTAATGCAATAAGAACGATGACATGATGTAGACAAGATCTATCTATGTAGAGATAGACCCCATCGTTTTATCCTTAGTAGCAACAATACATACGTGTCGGTTCCCCTTCTGTCACTGGGATCAAGCACCGTAAGATTGAACCCGCTACAAAGCACCTCTTCCCATTGCAAGATAAATAGATCAAGTTGGCCATACAAAACCCAAATATTGGAGAAGAAATATGAGGCTATAAGCAATTATGCATAAAATAGATCAAAGAAACTCAAATACTTTCATGGATATAAAAAGATAGATCTGATCATAAACTCAAAGTTCATCGATCCCAACAAACACACCGCAAAAGAGTTACATCATATGGATCTCCAAGAGACCATTGTATTGAGAATAAAGAGAGAGAGGAAGCCATCTAGCTACTAACTACGGACCCGAAGGTCCACAAAGAACTACTCACGCATCATCGGAGAGGCACCAATGGAGGTGGTGAACCCCATCTGAGATGGTGTCTAGATTGGATATGGTGGTTCTGGACTCTGCGGCGGCTGGATGAATATTTCTTCGACTCCCCTAGGTTTTTGGGAATATTTGGGTATTTATAGAGCAAAGAGGCAGTCCGGGGGCACCCGAGGTGGGCACAACCCACTAGGGTGCGCCTAGGCCTCCTGGCCCTCCCTGGTGGGTTGTGCTCCCCTTGGGGCACCCCCCCCAGGCGCAGCTAGGGCCCATTACGTTCCTTTTGGTCCATAAAAAATATCCGTAAAGTTTCATGGCATTTGGACTCCGTTTGATATTGATTTTCTGCGATGTAAAAAACATGGAAAAAAACAACAACTGGCACTTGACACTATGTCAATAGGTTAGTACCAAAAAATGATATAAAATGACTATAAAATGATTATAAAACATCCATGATTGATAATATAACAGCATGGAACAATCAAAAAATATAGATACGTTGGAGACGTATCAGCATCCCCAAGCTTAACTCCTACTCGTCCTCGAGTAGGTAAGTGATAAAAACAGAATTTTTGATGTGGAATGCTGCCTAACATGTCATATCATATTCTTTTCTTTATAGCATGGACATTTGGACTTTTATATTGTTCAAGGCAATAGTCTAGTTTTGACATGATAATTTAAATACTCAAGCATATCAACAAGCAACCATGTCTTTCAAAATATCAATGCTAAAATAAGTTATCCCTAGCCCATCATGCTCAACCATTGATCCATTCATGAAACACACTCGCATATTAGCTACACCCAATACTCAAGTACGATCATATTGCCTCCTAGTTGGTGCTTTATAAGAGAAGATGGAGACTCAAATTCAAAATAAAAATTGCATAAAGTAAAAGAAAGGCCCTTTGCAGAGGGAAGTAGGGATTTGTAGAGGTGCCAGAGCTCAAAGTGAAAAACTTAGAGATAAAAACATTTTGGGAGGTGTATCCATCCCACCAACAAAAACAACTTAGAATTCCCAATACTTTCCATGCTTAGTTATATCATAGGCGGTTCCCAAACAGAAAAATAAAGTTTATTCCTTTTTCCACCATACTTTCACTTTCCATGGCAAGCTGTATCCACGGTTTCCCTCCATACCAACACTTTCCAAGGAATTTATTATTTGACAACATAAAGTAAATTCAATTTTCATTTCGGGAATGGGCATTCCTAATACCTTTGCCTTACTCTCGTGCAATGACAAGTGAATAAACACTCATCGTGAGAATAACACATCTAGCATGGAAAATATTAGCCACCCCTCACCTATCCACGAGCGAAACAAACACACAAAAGAGAAGTTTATTTTGAAAATTAAAGATGACACATGCAAATTTGCTTAGAACGGAAAAAGAATACCGCATATAGGTAGATATAGTCGACTCATGTGGCAAAACTGGGTTAAAGGTATTTGGATGCACAAGTCGAGTCATGAAGCTACGTCGGTATTTCCCCAAAGAGGAAAGGATGATGCAACACAACAGCGGTAGGTATTTCCCTCAGATATGAAACCAAGGTTATTGAACCAGTAGGAGAACCAAGCAACACAATGTAAACATCCCCTGCACACAGATAACAAATCCTCGCAACCTGACGTGTTAAAGGGGTTGTCAATCCCTTTCGGGTAACGGTGCCAGAAATTGGTGTGTGACGGGAGAAAGTAGTAAATATTGATAGATCGAACACCAAATAAAATAAATAAGAATAAATTGCAGCAAGGTATTTTTGGGTTTTTGGTTTAGTAGGTCTAAAAATAAACACAAAGGAAAATAGATCGCAAAGGCAAATAATATTAGAAAGAGACCCGGGGGCCGTAGGTTTCACTAGTGGCTTCTCTCGAGAAAACTAGCAAACGGTGGGTGAACAAATTGTTGTTGGGCAATTGATAGAACTTCAAATACTCATGATGATATCCAGGCAATGATCTAGGCATCACATCTAAGATTAGTAGACCGACTCCTGCCTGCATCTACTACTATTACTCCACACATCGACCGCTATCCAGCACGCATCTAGTGTATTAAGTACATGGAGAAACGGAGTAATGCAATAAGAGCGATGAGATGATGTAAACAAGATCTATCTATGTAGATATAGACCCCATCGTTTTATCCTTAGTAGCAACGATACATACCTGTCGGTTCCCCTTCTGTCACTGGGATCAAGCACCGTAAGATGAACCCACTACGAAGCACCTCTTCCCATTGCAAAATAAATAGATCAAGTTGGAGAAACAAAACCCAAATATTAGAGAAAAATACGAGGCTATAAACAATCATGCATAAAAGAGATCAAAGAAACTCAAATACTTTCATGGATATAAAAAGATAGATCTGATCATAAACTCAAAGTTCAACGATCCCAATAAACACACCGCAAAAGAGTTACATCATATGGATCTCCAAGAGACCATTGTATTGAGAATCAAGAGAGAGGGGAAGCCATGTAGCTACTAACTATGGACCCGAAGGTCTATAAAGAACTACTCACACATCATCGGAGAGGCACCAATGGAGGTGGTGAACCCCATCTGAGATGGTGTCTAGATTGGATCTGGTGGTTCTAGACTCTGCGGCGGCTGGATGAATATTTCGTTGACTGCCCTAGCATTTTGGGAATATTGGGGTGTTTATAGAGCAAAGAGGCGGTCCGGGGGGAACCCGAGGTGGGCACAACCCACCAGGGCGCGCCTGGGCCTCCTGACGCGCCCTGGTGGGTTGTGCTCCCTCATGGCACCCCCCCCCCAGGCGCAGCCCAGGCCCATTATTTTCCTTCTGGTCCATAAAAATTCTCCATAACATTTCGTGGCATTCGGACTCCATTTGATATTGATTTTCTGTGATGTAAAAAACATGGTAAAAATAGCAACTGTCACTTGGCACTATGTCAATAGGTTAGTACCAAAAAATTATATAAAATGATTATAAAACATCGAAGATTGATAATATAACAGCATGGAACAATCAAAAATTACATATACGTTGGAGACATATCACTCATCGGTTGAGGACTCATCACCAGAATAGATGGTTGTCTCTCCATCGGTCATAGATCCTTCCTCAAGATCCACTCCGTGAGTAAAATCCACAAAAGTGTGCTTCATGGCGACTTGAACCTTGGCGGGTCATGCACGCTGAGCCGTCTCGACGATGTCGGTGCAGGTGTCTGGCTCAGGCTCCAACTCACCAATCTTGCCGATGAAGACGTGGATTCCGCCAAAGGGGACCCGGTACCCGTAGTCGATTGAGCTGGTCCTGGGGCCCCAGCCAGCGTCATCGATGTAGAGCTTGCCACAGCGGCTTTTAGTCATCCGGCCGACGGAGTATCCCTTGATACCTGTGAAGTTGCCCTTCGAGAACTCGAAACCACCGTGTGCTGGCCCCACGGTGGGCGCCAACTGTCACCGACTTAACACGACAGATGCCCTAGCGAAAGGACTTAAGTGTGGAGCCATCGCAGCTAGGTTAGCTTGAAGGGGTTAAAGAGGACAAAGGACACAGAGAGTTTACCCAGGTTCGGCCCCTCTTAACGAGGTAAAAGCCTACTCCTACTTTAGTTTGTATTGCTTGGGTTTTGATTACTAGGGAGCGAATACGCTTGACCTAGTTCTCAATTAGTTGTTTCTTGAGGTAACCCGCTGCCGGGTCACCCCTTTATATACAGGTTGATGCTCGGCGGCTTGCAGAGTCTGGCCGGCTCACACAAACGTGACCGGCTCGGTTTCTACTAAGCTTGCCTTACAATACAAGTTAAACATATGGTAGCCCATCCCTTTGGGCCTTAAGTCGCCTCTAGGTCTTGGGCCTTCAATAAGCCTGCTTCATGAACCGCCATCTTCATGTCCTCTTGGGCCTCGTCGGGCTTCTTCATCTCTAAGCCGCCAGCAGCGTGACCCGGCCCCTCCTGGGCGGGTCATATCCAATAGTCATATCCCCAACAGAGAGCACTATAGTTCAGGAAGTAAAAAAGAAATAATACATACAACAATATCTGAAACACATAGGTAGTACCTACTATGGTTACTTGTTGTTCATGAGTGACAATCATTTGTGTGCATACATCAAAAAGAAAACAACATGATTCAATTAAATTCATCTTGCCCACATATAGCAACCAGCATACATCTATCATTATATTACCGCAAAAGAAAAGTTCAGAATTCCCAAAAGGTTGCACTCTCACAAAATTCCAGATTCGCCTAAGTGAGATTAATGGATGTCACCTACCCCTTGTGACATTGCCCACGAAGTGCTTCAGGAAGAGAGCCTCCACCTCGTTTGATAGCTGAAGAACCTGCTCAAAATTCCATGGCATATACACATGTCAATTCATTCTGTTTGTGTGTCTTGTAGGTCTGAAACTCTTGTAAGAATTTGTAAGACGACAATACCTTGTTCGACATGACCAATAACAATGACGGATCTTGTTGCCGTAACTTGTCTACTCCATCATACCTTGTCTGGCAATAAGACAAGTGGAGTAGAGAAGTTTCAGAACTGAATGTATTCACACATTTTGGTTTATCTACTCGGTTTATTTAAACAAAAGCTTCAGTACAAATAGACAAGTGGAGTAGCATGTGTTTACTTTGCATGCTCAAGGTACACTAGTGTGATGAAAACAATATGCTCGAGGTACATTAGCTTGCATGCTCGGAGTACATTCAGAAATTATGAACAACATCAAATTGGCTAAATAACTTGGCCTAGAACACCAATCTTAAAGTGAATTTATGAGAGCAGTACATTCATGAAGTTCTACTCTAAATTTTAACTTTCTTTCTCTCAATTTTTTGCAGCAGGGTAATATCTCAACAGAAAACAACACCATTGCCGGAGACATGCACGCGATGTATTTTCTACAAGACATGTTGAAGGAGAAGGATGGGAAGCGGGAGTGGTGGTGGTTTGGTTCAGCTCGTGTCATCCTAAGGAGTGACATGCACAGCGGCCAGGGTTTGCTGGAGCCGTCGACAAAACACTGTTATGAGGATCCAAGGGAGAAAAACTGAAGCCAATAAATTGGGCTCCATGTCTGCATGTGCAGTTTAGAATTTTAGAGATGCTAGCAAGTATCTCCAGATAGCAGATACTACCTAGTTAGGAC
This sequence comes from Triticum dicoccoides, assembly GCF_002162155.2. Taxonomy (NCBI): domain Eukaryota; kingdom Viridiplantae; phylum Streptophyta; class Magnoliopsida; order Poales; family Poaceae; genus Triticum; species Triticum dicoccoides. The sequence goes on along the minus strand of NC_041386.1, from coordinate 369,818,606 downwards.
TGCAACCACTAGAATAATGGAAATGTTCTGCATATTGTTTTTGGAATGGCAAGTTCCAATCTGATATTGGAAACATTCTAAATCTGATAACGACAATGGCTTTTAGCAGACAGCGTCACACGACACACAATCCCTCGCAGCACTATGCCCACTAAGGAATGCACAAACGCATAGGGGCTCCTGGAATAATACTACACTCACGGACGCTAGCAACGGACTTTCACAGGCAACCTTGCGTTCCCACATCTAATTCAGCCTTGCGACACACAATCTCTCACAACACTAAGAAAACAATATGCAGAACCAAACCACCACCACTCCCGCTTCCCATCACAACATGCAGGAACGGTGAGAGAGGGGGAGGGGAGATAGACGTACCCATAATGGTCGGAGATCCGCGGTCTCCATGGCCGGAGATGGACGGCTGCCGGCGTGCGTGGTGGAGGTCGAGGAAGAATCGTCGTTCTTTGGCATCATGGGCCATCGCGGCAGGACGCTCCGGGCCGCACCGAGAGAAGGTGGGTGCAGATCCGCCGTCGCTGCCCTGTCCCCATCCATCCATGGGCGATGGGTGGGTTTCGGGCGCTGTCGCCCCATCTGTCCATCTCAGGAGGGAGGTCGCCGATGGGGGTGGGGGTCGGCGGTGGCAAGATTGGAGAGGAATCGCGGGTGAGCTCGAGTGGATCTCCGGCCAGCGGTGGGATTGGAGAGGAAT
>NC_041386.1:369793992-369817528 GCF_002162155.2 Triticum dicoccoides | reverse complement strand
AACCCTAGCCACGGGAGAGAGAGGGGGACGCTTGAGAGAGAGATGGATGGGTGGGGACTGGTTGAGAGGAGGCCGCCACTTGCCAGTGTGATCGGGGGAGACGAGGTGGAGGGAGGGGTCGGGGAAGAGAATTGTGGGAGGGTGCGGCGTCGAGATAGAGAAGATGACGGGGAGGAAGGGGAGGGGATCGAGAGGAGCTCCACTGGATCTGGAACGGGAGAGGAGGAGAAGAGAGCGAGGGAAAGAAAGGAGGCGGGGTGGATGGAAAATGACCACAGGACAAAGCTAGGGTTTCGAGGATGGTGTGGAAGGGCTGAGGACTGTCATTGGATCTCCGATCATCCGACGTTGTTTGATGCAAGATCCGCGTGAGATGTCTACGGACCAATCAGAATAAAGTATGATGTTATGACCATCTAAATTGGTTGTAGTTGACTAAAAATAACGTGTTAAAATCATGTCAGCTATTTTATGACGCGAGAAATTCAAAAAGAAAATGGAAAACCTTCTCATTGTGTCACCAAATGTTGTTTTCAGGAAAAATAATAAACATGAAATAAGATAAATATATTTAAAAAGGTGTCATGAGAAATGAGTTTTTTGGCAAAAAAAAATATTTTCCATTTTTTGAGTGCCCCAAATGTGGTTTTTTGTGAAGGACCTACCATATATTTGTTGCAAAATTGGACCAAATCATTTTTATAAGATACTAGGCCATATTTAATGCACAGTTGACCAAATTGTTGGGTGTCAAAAGCTTTGATCCACCTCTCGTGAAAAAGACAAATTTCCGTCGATTTAGGAACAAACGGGTCAAATTTGAACTCTAGCTGTCTCATAGTTTACTTTTTATTTTTTCCAAAAATCATTTCTAGGTACATAAGTATCTATTTAATTAGAGAAACACCAAAAGTTTTTTAAGATTCAACTACTAGCTAGGAAGAGTCATGCCCGTCATTTTGGCCGCATTTTGAAATGGGCATGAAAAAAATCAAAAAAATCAAAAAGTTGGAAACCCTTCGCATTGTGTCATTATATGTGACCAAGTTACCAGGAAAAATAATAAACTTGTAATACGACAAGTAGTTTTAACAAGTGTTCTCAGAATTGAGCTATCATGTGTGAAGATTCATGGCTTTCAACCTAAATGATCAATCTTATGGCCACATTCATGGCATAGTTTGTTCAAATGATCTAATATTGTTCACGAGAGTGCATCTTGGAATGTCAAAGAATGTTGCCTAAGGAAGTTTCCATTTTCTTTGGACGGAAATTTCATTTTCCATTTTTTGAGTGCCCAAATTGAGTTTATTTGTGAAGGACCTACCATATATCTATTGCAAAATTGTACCAAATCAATTTTCTAAAATTGTAGGCCATATTTAATGCACAATTGACCAATGGTTGGGTGTCAAAATCTTTGATCCACCTCTGGTGAAAAAGACAAATTTCCGTCGATTTAGGAGGAAACATGTCAAATTTGAATTGCATCTGCCTCATAGTTTGCTTTTTATTTTTTCCAAAAATCATTTCTAGCTACATAAGTATCTATTTAATAAGAGAAACACCAAAAAAATTCCAAGATTCAACTACTAGCTAGGAACGGTCATGCCCGCCGTTTTGACCGCATTTTGAAATGGGCATGAAAAAATAAAAAAATAAAAAAATTGGAAAACCTTCGCACTGTGTCATTATATGTGACCAAGTTACCAGGAAAAATAATAAACTTGTTATATGGCAATTAGTTTTAAAAAGTGTTCTCAGAAATGAGCTATCAAGTGTGAAGATTCATGACTTTTCAACCCAAATGCTCAATCTTATGGCCACATTCATGGCATAGTTTGTTCAAATGATCTAATAATGTGCACAAGGGTGCATTTTGGAATGGCAAACAATGTTGCCTAAGGAAGTTTTCATTTTCTTTGGACGGAAATTTCATTTTCCATTTTTTTGAGTCCCCAAATTGAGTTTTTCTGTGAAGGACCTACCATATATCTGTTGTAAAATTGTACCAAATAAATTTTCTAAAATAGTCAGACATATTTAATGCACAATTGACCAAATGGTTGGGTGCCATAAGCTTTGATCCACCTTGTGTGAAAAAGACAAATTTCTGTCGATCTAGTAGGAAGCGGATCAAATTTGAACTACACTTGCCTTATAGTTTGCTCTTTATTTTTTTCCAAAAATCATTTCTAGGTACATAAGTATCTATTTAATAAGAGAAAAACCAAAAAAATCCAAGATTCAACCACTAGATAGGAACGGCCATTCCCACCGTTTTGACCGCATTTTGCAACGGGCATAAAAAATTCATAAAAAACTAAAAAAATTGGAAAACCTACGCATTGTGTCATTATATGTAACCAAGTTACTAGGAAAAATAATAAACTTGTAATACGACAATTATTTTAAAAAAGTGTTCTCATAAATGAGCTATCATGTGTGAATCGTGGCTTTCAACCCAAATGATCAATCTTATGGCAACATTGATGACATAGTTTGTTCAGATGATCTAATATCGTGGACAAGGGTGGATATTGGAATGACAAATAATGTTTCCTAAGGAAGTTTTCATTTTCTTCGGACGGAAATTTCATTTTCCATTTTTGAGTGCCCAAAATGAGTTTTTTTGTGAAGGACCTACCATATATCTGTTGTAAAATTGTAACAAATAAATTTTCTAAAATAGTCAGACATATTTAATGCACAATTGACCAAATGGTTGGGTGTCATAAGCTTTGATCCACCTCGCGTGAAAAAGACAAATTTCTGTCGATCTAGTAGGAAGCGGATCAAATTTGTACTGCACCTGCCTTATAGTTTGCTCTTTATTTTTTCAAAAATCATTTCTAGGTACATAAGTATCTATTTAATAAGAGAAAAACCAAAAAATCCAAGATTCAACCACTAGATAGGAATGGCCATTCCCACCGTTTTGACCGCATTTTGCAACAGGCATAAAAAATTCATAAAAAACTAAAAAAATTTGAAAACCTTCGCATTGTGTCATTATATGTAACCAAGTTACTAGGAAAAATAATAAACTTGTAATACGACAATTATTTTAAAAAAATGTTCTCATAAATGAGCTATCATGTGTGAAGATTCGTGGCTTTCAACCCAAATGATCAATCTTATGGCAACATTGATGACATAGTTTGTTCAAATGATCCAATATTGTGCACAAGGGTGGATATTGGAATGACAACTAATGTTTCCTAAGGAAGTTTTCATTTTCTTCGGACGGAAATTTCATTTTCCATTTTTGAGTGCCCAAAATGAGTTTTTTTGTGAATGACCTACCATATATTTGTTGCAAAATTGTACCAAATCAATTTTCTAAAATAGTACGACATATTTAATGCACAATTGACCAAATGGTTGGTGTAAAAATATTTGATCCACCTCTCGTGAAAAAGACAAATTTATGCCGATCCATCAGGAAGCGGATCAAATTTGAACTACACCTGCCTTATAGTTTGCTCTTTATTTTTGCCAAAAATCATTCTAGGTACATAAGTATCTATTTAATCAGAAATACATGGTTTTGTGGCTATACGTCGAGGTTTGGACAGTGGACAAGGGCCCCAACTCCAGAGCGCATAAACTCGCATGCCCGTCGTGTGGTCACCGCGTCACTGTGGCGTTGCCACGCGTTCTGGGCGGCCTAGGAATGTCTAGTGGGTTGGGCACTCCCTAGGTAGGTGCTAGGAATAAAATGACAATAGAATAATCTCACGAGGAGACCAAACTATGCTCAAACATGAATTAGCAGCCAAGTGTTTGATTAGCGGTACGGGAAATGCACATGGCTAATGGGAGTGAGTTTTGGCTGAAGATGATCATCTACTAAGAAGATTGTCTTCACAAATTTTCACCTCAAATGGAGGAGGCTAGGTGGTACTTTCTTTGCAAAGTACCACACTAGACAGAAATATGAATGTTGAAGTTGGGCTCAAAATAATGAATGGATTGAGCTAAAATTTGGTGTAGGATGGTTATTTGGGCATTGGAAAGCATTGTAGAAAATTGATACCATTTGGACATGCCAAAGTGGTACTTCGTTCACAATTTTTTTCTCTGGACAGAATCTTGGGAAAATTAGTGAGAGAAATTGGATAAACGAAATGAGATAAAATTTGGTGTAGGTAAGTTACACAGGTATGGTCATGTCCTGGTAAATTTTCAGAAATAATGAAGCAATATATAATATAGATGCTTCACAAACTAAAAATATGACAAAGAAGAAAAGATTGGATGATGAACTCACATGGTTTTTTTATAGAGCTCAAATTTTGTGGATAGTAATTATTTGAGCATATGGAAGATCTGGAAAAAATATAAGATAATTGGCATAAACCTAGCTAGTACTTACTTCACAAAGCTAATCTCTGGACAAAAAACTTTGGAAATTTGTTGAGGAAGATTTACTAGGAAAATGGAGCTGAACATTATCATGTGGCTATGATTTTGGTATGTAAGAGTTCCGAAAAAGTTTGAGGGTAATAGGAGGGGTCTAGATAGCACTTGCTTTTCAATGTGTCAATCTGGCCATACAATAGAAATTGAACCTGGGCTCACATGGATAATTTGATTGAGCTACAATTTGGAGGAGGGTGATAATTTGGGAATATGAAGACAACGTATAAATTTCATGCCATTTGGATATATGAAAATGGTACTTCCTTCACAATGCTCTCCACTGAACAGAAAATTGGGAAAATATTGAGGGAAAATGGTTAAATTAAATGCGCCAAAATTTGGTGGAGGGAGGTTCTATGGGCAGGGTCATGTCCTGGTAAATTTGTAGCAATTATAAAGCAATATAAAATATAGTTGCTTCAAAAACTGAAAATATTACCAAAAACAAAGATTGGATGGTGAGCTCTCATGGATTGTTAGATGGGGCTAAAATTTTGTGGAGAGCTATAATATGGGCACACAGAAGTTGTGGCAAAAGTTCAACTCATTAGGATATGCATAGCTAGTATTTCCTTCACAAAGCTTCTAGTTGAACAAAAACTTTGGAAATTTGCCGAGGAAGATATACTAGGCAAATGGAGCTAAATTTTGTCATGAGGCAATGATTTGGATAGGAAAGAGTTCCCAAAATTTTTGAGGGCAATCAAGATATATAAATATCACTTCCTTCACAAAGTGTTGTTCTGAACAGAATAGGAAAATGAATATTTTTGAATTATTTTTGAACTATACAAGGAAGGTTTTTGACATATTTAACAATGATATAATCCAAAGAATTTATGAGAATTTTTTGGAAATTTTGGGAATAACAGAAATATAGGTTGCTTCACAACCCAGGGCAAAATTTGACACATGGACATGACACATAGGCAAAACTGATGAGGTGGCGCCTAGTCATCACAACCCACCACAATTTATAATATTATGACCATCTATATTGGTCGTGATCAGCTAGAAATAAGGCAGCGGACCAGTGTTGTCTGCTTTACGACCATTTCATGTAAGGAAATTACAACCTTTCTGACCAAAATGGTCATTTTGGTTGAGGGTTTGGAGCCCTCTGAACAACTTACGACCAATTGGTATCAAATGGTCATAGATTTACAACCACTTCTTCCAAGGTCATTTAAAGAAGGTCATAAGTTGACATATTTCTTCTATCGGTCCTCGTGTATGGCGAGCTCTTCCTTCATCTTGACGTCCCGGACGCCATCGGTGAACGCAGAAATGATGGCCTCATCCGACACCTTGAGAATCTTGAGGTGAACGTTGGTGAAGCGCTGAATGTATTTGTGCAAGGTCTCCCCCGGTTGTTGCTTGATGCATCGCAGGTCACCCACGGCAGGAGCGCGGTCACGAGTGCCCTGGAAGTTGGTGATGAAGTGCTCTCGCATTTCATCCTAGGAGGAGATCAATCCCGCGGGGAGGTTCAAGAGCCACGAGTGCACCATCCTTGAGGGCCATGGGGAACCAGTTCGCCGTGACCTTCTCATCATCGTTGGCTGCCTTGATGCTCAGCTCGTAGAGCTGGAGGAACTCGGCAAGGTCAGGGGTGCTGTCGTAGCGTGGAGGCAGGTCTGGCTTGAACTTCTTGGGCCAGACGATGCGGTGTAGCTCCAGGGTGAACGCGCGGCATCCCGCCGCAGTCACGGGAGCTCGCCATAGAGGGAAGCTTGGTCTTGGCGCTCGCACTCCGCTGCCTCGGGCGGTATGAGGTCTTGACGTGGCGGTGCTAGGAGCGCATGTGCCTCTCCTTGGGGCCACTGCACCACCTGGCAGCTTTCTTCGTCGCGCTTCGGTGCCCTGCGTGGCAGGTCGCGCCGAGGGGCCTCACGCCTTGGCTCGAGGGAGGCATCTTGCCTGGGAGGCAAAGGAGGCGCACCGTGAGCCACATCTCCTGTGAGAGGCGGCGGGGGAGGCAACAAGCGGGGCGGTGCAGGGGCCACTACTGCAGGATGCTGCTAACGCTGCACTACGATCAGAGACCCTTTCACAAAAATGTGTGCGATGCATTAATCACAAACGGGGATGTAAAAAACCGTAAAAAAGGTGCAAAACGTTTGCAATGGAGGATGCATCAAGCACAGTTCAGATTTTAGTTGCGTGTGTGATACAGGGCATACGGTTCATTCTAATGAACTGTTTGCGATGAGGCGGAACAAAAGAAACGGGTAGCCTGATGAAGGCGTGTGCGATATAGAGAATACATTCACTCGGATGAATTCTTTGTGATTAGGCAACACAAAAGAAACGGGCAGCCAGATGAAGGTGTGTGCGATATACAGCATACGGTTCACTCAGATGAACTGTTTGTGATTAGGCAACAAAAAAGAAACGGGCAACCAAATGAAGGTGTGTGTGATTGAGGGCATACGCTTCAGAAGGATTACCTATTTGCAATTAGGCAACAGAACAGAAACGGGTAAGCCAGATCAAAGTGTCTGCGTTTGATGGCATACACTTCACATGGATGAACTGTTTGCGATTATCCACAACAAACTGAAGCATTTAGATAGATCAACGTGTGTGCGCTAGATGGGCACACCCATTCTAATTAAAAGAAGCATGCACGATGGTAATAACAAGCGCGCACGGTTGTTGGAACAAGACGTGTGCTCACATTGCTTATTGCGGTGCACCCTATGGTGCAAACGCCACGTACGCGGCCGAGAAGGCGTACGTGCCCACCTTACGCCATCCGGGAATAGTGCCGCACTTATAACCGTCAGTAAATTTTGAGCATGCGTCCCGTCACATTCCAAATTGCAAACCTGTTCACACCGATCAAAACCTAAACATTTTCCCACATAGGAGCGTATTACTACTCGGTTATAAATACTACTACTCCAAGATGACTACACATTCCTCCTCAACTCCTCATCCACAAAAAGTCAAAAACAAACAAGTCATTCATCATCGTTCCCTTGTGTCCGCCATGGCCAGCGTGAGTTCTGGGTCGAGAGATTGCCACCCGGGAGAGGAGAGCCTAGAAGCGGAAGGACGAGAGATGTCCCGCCTCGCCGCGAAAGCAGCCAACATGTCCTGCCGCATGCCTGTAGCAGCAGAGAGGTCCCGCCGCGCTACAAAAGTAGCATGGAGGACCCGCCGTGCCGTCGATGCAGCAGACTGGTCCGGCCACGCCATGGAAGCACAAGAGATGTCCCACCGCGCCGCGAATGCAGCAGAGATGTCCTCCCGCTCCGTGGTGGCTTGGGAAAATGTCTCGCGGGCAGGCGACGACTCTTACAGGCGCATGCATGCCCTCGTCCTTAGGCAGATGGATTAGATCCCCAGGTGGGTGAGGTTGCAGGATGACCTGAAAAGCCTCATTTGAATAGTCTACCGATGTTATCCAGCAACTAAATGAGAGCAATGCGAAGCTCCGGGCTGAGTGCGACCTGCTGAGGGCAAAGATCATCGGAAGCGTGGAGCAGCAGGAGCAGACCACTACCTTGTTGAAGAGGACCGGCGTCATCGTCGAGAAACTTATGGACAAGAATGCCATGCTGCGCATCGAGCGCAAAAGGCTAGTGGAGGAATCCATGCTCTCAACTAGCATCTTGAGGACAAGAAAGAGCTCGTCGCCGCCCGCCACGGAGAATAGTTCCTGCGGCCTGCAGCAATGCATCAAGAAAGTAGATATCAGCGAGCTAGATCGTTGTCTTCCTTCTTCTTTTGCCCTTGTGTATATCGGGCGTTGCCGCATGTGGCTTTTTTTAATTATGTTTATAAATATGTAAGACAATTATTATCCAATGTCATCGTCCTTATATTCATCATGCTTGCTATAAGTCAAAGTCGATGCTATATAGGTCCATCGGATCTTACATCAAGATCCATGCAAAACTTTCTTTTCAGATTTTCATTTTTCTCTCTTAAATCTCAGTCTAGTGAGACATATAACCACGTCGTAGAATAGGTTCTTGAGTGCCATTAATGGAGACATTGGGAGGGAGGTGCGCGGTGGGTAGTGGTCAAAGGGCTCTCCTCCCGATGAGCATGCGCAGGGGTCTGATCGCATGCCTCCCGTACTCAAATAGCTTTATCACAGCATGTTGGTGCCATGTCATGAGACCATGCCAAGTTTCATGATTTCTAGGCATGTTTTGGAATTACAGAAATTAAAAAACCAAGTTTCTCAATCTTTCCGGCCGAACCACGACGCCCAGATGTTTGAATTTCACTCCCATCTCTTGCATGGGACCTAGAAAATTCACCCGAGGACACACATGTGATTTTTCAAACAACTTTGGTGCACTGGAGCATGTGCCTGTAGTTCAAATTTGAATTATGCACATTAAATGCCCAAAAACTCAATTAATGTATAAAAAGGCCAAACGAACCCAGAATAATTCCAAAATTTAGCATGGTACTTCTATTTGGTCTAATATGGTTGTGTAAAAAAATTAAGGCGGGAGAAGGCAGTGTACGTATGTCATTTTGCACATGGAGGTGACACGTTCCCTCTCGGAACCACAAGTAGGTTTCATGATTTTCAGGCGTGTTTTGGAATTGCAGGAATTAAAAAACCAAGTTTCTCAATCTTTCTGGCTGAGCCACGACGCCCAGATGTTTGAATTTCACTCCAATCTCTTGCATGGGACCTAGAAATTCACCAAAGGACACACATGTGATTTTTCAAACAACTTTGGTGCACTGGAGCCTGTGCTTGTAGTTCAAATTTGAATTATGCACATTAAATGCCCAGAAACTCAATTAATGTATAAAAAGGCCACACGAACCCAGAATAATTCCAAATTTTAGCATGGTACTTCTATTTGGTCTAATCTGGCTGTGTAAAAAAATTAAGGCGGGAGAAGGTAGTGTACGTATGTCGTTTCGCACACGGAGGTGACACGTTCCCTCTCGGAACCAGGAGCCTTCTTGAGGGAAGCTTCGGTTTGCAATAAGCCTACACCAAAGCTTGTCCCAATTCGGCCAAAGAAATAGCCGTGACATGTTGGTGCCATGTCATGACACCATGCCAAGTTTCATGATTTTCAGGCGTGTTTTCGATTTACAGGAATTAAAAAACCAAGTTTCTCAATCTTTCCGGCTGAGCCACCATGCTCAGATGTTTGAATTTCACTCCCATCTCTTGCATGGGACATAGAAATTCACCCAAGGACACACATGTGATTTTTCAAACAACTTTGGTGCACTTGAGCATGTGCTTGTGGTTCAAATTTGAATTATGCGCATAAAATGCCTAGAAACACAATTAATGTATAAAAAAGGACAAACGAACACGGAATAATTCCAAAATTTAGCATGATACTTCTATTTGGTCTAATCTTGCAGTGTACAAAAATTAAGGTGGGAGAAGGCAGTGTACATATGTCGTTTCGCACATGGAGGTGACACGTTCCCTCTCGGAACCAGGAGCCTTCTTGAGGGAAGCTCCGGTTTGCAAGAAGCTTACACCAAAGCTTGTCCCGATTCGGCCAAGAAATTTACTGTAGCATGTTGGTGCCATGTCATGACACCGTGCCAAGTTTCAGGATTTCCAGCCGTGTTTTGGATTTACTGGAATTACAAAACCAAGTTCCTCAATCATTCCGGCCGAGCCACGACACCCAGATGTTTGAATTTTACTCCCATTTCTTGCATGGGACCTATAAATTCACCCAAAGACACACATGTGATTTTTCTGCAAACTTTGGTGCATTGGAGCATGTGCTTGTAGTTCAAATTTGAATTATGCACATTAAATGCCCAGAAACTCAATTAATGCATAAAACTGCCAAATGAACCCGGAATAATTCCAAATTTAAACACGAAACTCATGTACTAGTTGCATGTTCACTGTACGTAAATGTTCTAGCAATTCAAACACCATCCTTCCCTCCATAACACCATTTTGTCTTTCAAAACATAATGAAAAAATCAGGTATACCACAAATAGTTTACTAGAAAGAATCGTGTGGGATGCGATATAAAATATCTTGGCGCACCGTCTTGTCTGTCTTACGCGGGAAGCTTCGTCATCTACAGTCCACTGCCCCCGCTTGAACCACATTTGCCGCCAGTTTCTCGCGGCACCAAGCGAAATTTTTTTGCCACCACAGAAATATCTATCTCCCCGCCCCCTCCCTCCTACCAAAAGCCACATTTCCACTGTTCCTCCTTGCTTTCCAAGTTCAAACCATCACTGCTGCTTACTGGAGCTCAGCCTCTTCGTCAGCGAACCTTCTTCTTGCAATGTCGCCTCCTCGCCGGCTATCCTTCTTCTTGCAGCACCACCTCGTCGTCGGCGACACTTCTTCTTGCAGCGCCGCCTCCTCGCCGGCGACCCTTCTTCTTGCTGCGTGGCCTCCTCGCCGCCGACCCTTCTTCTTGCTGCGCGACCTCGTCGATGTGGTCAGGTAATCCACACCCCACCCACACCATCCTCCTCCTTTCCCATCCCACATGCCCCGATTGACGGAGCGACACCTTCCATCGAAATTACTACCCACTCCTCCAATTAAGCGCCCCCCACAACCATTTTACACGCAGTATAATGTGGAGCTAAGTAGCATGCGGCCGCACGCGCGAATGAGGTTGCTATGGCTGCCATGCGTGTCGACCGCCAGATCTTGGAGAAGCACCTCGTCTTCGAGGCCACCGTCGACACCGCCGCGCGGTTGTCTACTTTAAAATACAGTTCATGATGTTTTCTCGAGGCCACCGCCAGTGCCTTCTAGTGATTTGTCCTCTATAATGTTAATATGCAATTTGATGTTCAGTTAACAGTTTGGTCCTCTGAAATGTAATGTTCAGTTAACACTTTGGTCCAACAATTGCTACATTTCGTAGTACTGTTCTCAAGCAATCTTTGTTTTGTTAACTGTCTTATCTTCTAGTACATGTTTCTATTCTGCAATGTCGTGCTCAGTTAACTATTTTGGTTCATTTGGTCTGCTGTCCATTTAACTGTTTGGTTCAGTTCTGCAATTTTGTTTTCATTTGTTACGGGTCCAATTTTGTATTGTTATGAATGCGACACCAATCGAGTTTGGATGTACTCAATACATGTTCTACTGATAGTACGGCAACTCTCAGTTAACCTGATCAAGATCTTCCTTATGTGTGTTGCAGGGAAACAATGGGAGACACATCAGTTTACCATCGAGGTTTGTTAAAGCAGGGTCCTTTGGCTAATAGCACATTATTGTGCAGTTGCAGGAATCATTCTAATATTCAGGTTTCTTATAATTTGGTCTTGCACATGTAGGTCCTGCTGTCAGAGGCTTAGACCCACTGTTCGACCCATTTTGCATATGGGGAAATGAGATGTCCATGAATATCAGTCAAGTCAAGAAACTTAGAAAGATTGTTACGATGAAGAAACTTGCGACGAATAACAGCAAGATCTTTGCTTGCACAATGAAGAAGACATCAGTCAACTATAGGATGGTACCAACTCTTTTACCTTGTTTTTACCCCTTGCGCCATTTCAAAGCAGTTCACCGATGATTACCTCTCAAACCACCTACATGGTCAAGAGGCGAGGAAGGTATTCATTCAACACCGACAGTACAATATTGAAGTCTTGCTGAAGAGGACGAAGGTTGGGCAGGCAATTATCCATAGACACTAGCCTAAAGTTGCAAGGACATTCAACATCACTGAAGGCTCAATATTTGCCTTCCGCTTTTGCAGTTTCCCAGATGAGATTCATCAGTCTATTTACCATGTATGATGCTACTTTCCAAAGGTTTTTGATGCTGCATGTGAAACTTGGTGCTATTATGTAATGGCGTAACTGAGTGCCGAAGCTATCTGATGTAATTCGATTATGAAATCCTGGTTGCTTTTATACGGATATGAAATATTTGGCCTGTTTTATAAGAAATATCAGTTTGATTAGTACATGGATTATCAATAATAGGCTAACTACCCTGCTTATTGGGGTTTTCTATTGCAAACGGTAACTCAGACAGCACCGTGGGTGATGAACTCAAACAACCCGCGTGGTTTCTAGAAAGTAGGCATGTTTGATCAACTAACAATCAAACATAGCTTCCGGCAGCGAACTGTTTGCATTAGGCCACCTTGCACAAATGTTTCCACACAAAGAACTGTGTGGGATGTACATACCTACGGAAATGATTTTCTGGGATTCACCATGTGGGATGTACATACCTACGGAAATTATTTCTAGGATTCACCGTCTGGGATGTACATACCTACGGAAATGATTTCTGGGATTCACCGTGTGGGATGTTGCTACCTCTTGAGCACTTGCGTTGGTTTTCCCTTGAAGAGGAAAGGGTGGTGCAGCAAAGTAGCGTAAGTATTTCCCTCAGTTTTTGAGAACCAAGGTATCAATCCAGTAGGAGGCCACGCACGAGTCCCTCGCACCTACACAAAAAACAAATCCTCGCAACCAACGCGATAAGGGGTTGTCAATCCCTACACAGTCACTTACGGGAGTGAGATCTGATAGATATGATAAGATAATATTTTTTGTATTTTTATGATAAAGATGCAAAGTAAAATAAAAGGCAATAAAAATAACTAAGTATTCGAAGATTAATATGATAGAAGACAGACCCGGCGGGCATAGGTTTCACTAGTGGCTTCTCTTGAGAGCATAAGTATTCATGGTGGGTAAACAAATTACTGTTGAGCAATTGACATAATTGAGCATAGTTATGAGAATATCTAGGTATGATCATGTATATAGGCATCACGTCCGAGACAAGTAGACGGACTCCTGCCTGCATCTACTACTATTACTCCACACATTGACCGCTATCCAGCATGCATCTAGAGTATTAAGTTCAGGAGAACGGAGTAACGGTTTAAGCAAGATGACATGATGTAGAGGGATAAACTCATGCAATATGAAATAAACCCCATCTTGTTATCCTCGATGGCAACAATACAAATACATGCCTTGTTGCCCCTACTGTCACTGGGAAAGGACACCGCAAGATTAAACCCAAAGCTAAGCACTTCTCCCATTGCAAGAAAGATCAATGTAGTAGGCCAAACAAAACTGATAATTCGAAGAGACTTGCAAAGATAATCAATCATACATAAAAGAATTCAGAGAAGATTCAAATATTGTTCAAAGATAAACTTGATCGTAAACCCACAATTCATCAGTCTCAACAAACACACCGCAAAAGAAGATTACATCGAATAGATCTCCACAAGAGAGGGGGAGAACTTCGTATTGAGATCCAAAAAGAGAGAAGAAGCCATATAGCTAATAACTATGGACCCGTAGGTCTGAGGTAAACTACTCACACTTCATCGAAAGGGCTATCGTGTTGATGTAGAAGCCCTCCGTGATCGATTCCCCCTCCGGCGGAGCTCCGGAACAGGCCCCAAGATGGGATCTCATGGATACAGAAAGTTACGGCGGTGGAATTAGAGTTTTGGCTCCGTATCTGGTAGTTTGGGGGTACGTAGGTATATATAGGAGGAAGGAGTACGTCGGTGGAGCAACAGGGGGCCCACGAGGGTGAAGGGCGCGCCCAGGGGGGTAGGCATGCCCCCTACCTCGTGGCCTCCTGGTTGATGTCTTGATGTAGGGTCCAAGTCCTCTGGATCATGTTCGTTCCCAAAATCACGTTCTCGAAGGTTTTATTCCGTTTGGACTCCGTTTGATATTCTTTTTCTGCGAAACCCTAAAATAGGCACACAAAAAACAGCAATTCTGGGCTGGGCCTCTGGTTAATAGGTTAGTCCCAAAAATAATATAAAAGTGTATAATAAATCCCAATAATGTCCAAAACAGAATATAATATAGCATGGAACAATAAAAAATTATAGATACGTTGGAGACGTATCAAGCATCCCCAAGCTTAATTCCTGCTCGTCCTCGAGTAGGTAAATGATAAAAACAGAATTTCTTATGTGGAATGCTACTTGGCATAATTTCAATGTAATTTTCTTAATTGTGATATGAATATTCAGATCCGAAAGATTCAAGACAAAAGTTTAATATTGACATAGAAATAATAATACTTCAAGCATACTAACTAAGAAGTTATGTCTCTTCAAAATAACATGGCCAAAGAAAGTTATCCCTACAAAATCATATAGTCTGGCTATGCTCCATCTTCACCACACAAAGTATTCAAATCATGCACAACCCCGATGACAAGCCAGGCAATTGTTTCATACTTTTAATGTTCTCAAACTTTTTCAATCTTCATGCAATACATGAGCATGAGCCATGGACATAGCACTATAGGTGGAATAGAATGGTGGTTGTGGAGAAGAAAAAAAGGGGAAGATAGTCTCACATCAACTAGGTGTATCAATGGGCTATGGATATGCCCATCAATAGATATCAATGTGCGTGAGTAGGGATTGCCATGCAACGAATGCACTAGAGCTATAAGTGTATGAAAGCTCAACAAAAAGAAACTAAGTGGGTGTGCATCCAACTTGCTTGCTCACGAAGACCTAGGGCATTTTGAGGAAGCCCATCGTTGGAATATACAAGCCAAGTTCTATAATGAAAAATTCCCACTAGTATATGAAAGTGATAACATAGGAGACTCTCTATCATGAAGATCATGGTGCTACTTTG
This sequence comes from Triticum dicoccoides, assembly GCF_002162155.2. Lineage (NCBI taxonomy): Eukaryota > Viridiplantae > Streptophyta > Magnoliopsida > Poales > Poaceae > Triticum > Triticum dicoccoides. The sequence goes on along the minus strand of NC_041386.1, from coordinate 369,802,509 downwards.
AAGCACAAGTGTGGAAAAAGGATAGTAGTATTGCCCCTTTTTATATATATATATTTGGGGCCTTCTTTTTTTTCTTTGTCCTTTCTCTCTTTTTTTGGGACAACACTCTATGAATGATGATCATCACACTTCTATTTATTTACAACTCAAGGATTACAACCTCGATACTAGAACAAAGTATGACTCTATATGAATGCCTCCGGCGGTGTACCAGGATAGCAAATTACAAAAAAGTAATCCTCCGGCGATATTGGAGTAACGCTTTAAGCAAGATGACATGATGTAGAGGGATAAACTCATGCAATATGAAATAAACCCCATCTTGTTATCCTCGATGGCAACAATACAATACCTGCCTTGCTGCCCCTACTGTCACTGGGAAAGGACAATGCAAGATTGAACCCAAAGCTAAGCACTTCTCCCATTGCAAGAAAGATCAATCTAGTAGGCCAAAACAAACTGATAATTCGAAGAGACTTGCAAAGATAACCAATCATACATAAAAGAATTCAGAGAAGATTCAAATATTCTTCATAGATAAACTTGATCATAAACCCACAATTCATCGGTCTCAACAAACACACCGCAAAAGAAGATTACATCGAATAGATCTCCACAAGAGAGGGGGAGAACTTTGTATTGAGATCCAAAAAGAGAGAAGAAGCCATCTAGCTAATAACTATGGACCCGTAGGTTTGAGGTAAACTACTCACACTTCATCGGAAGGGCTATGGTGTTGATGTAGAAGCCCTCTGTGATCGGTGCCCCCTCCGAAGGAGCTCCAGAGGGGGCCCCAAGATGGGATCTCGTGGATACAGAAAGTTACGGCGATGGAATTAGGGTTTTGGCTTCGTATCTGGTAGTTTGGGGGTACATAGGTATATATAGGAGGAAGGAGTACGTCGGTGGAGCAACAGGGGGCCCACGAGGGTGGAGGGCGCACCCAGGGGGGTAGGCGCGCCCCCTACCTCGTGGCCTCCTAGTTGATGTATTGGCGTAGGGTCCAAGTCCTCTGGATCATGTTCGTTCCGAAAATCACGTTCCCGAAGATTTCATTCCGTTTGGACTCTGTTTGATATTCTTTTTCTGCGAAACCCTAAAATAGGCAAAAAGAACAGCAATTCTGGGTTGGGCCTCCGGTTAATAGGTTAGTCCCAAAATAATATAAAAGTGTATAATAAAGCCCAATAATGTCCAAAACAGAATATAATATAGCATGGAACAACCAAAAATTATAGATACGTTGGAGACGTATCAGATGTACATACCTACGGAAATGATTTCTGGGACTCACCGTGTGGGATGTACATACCTACGAAAATTATTGGGTTTCCTTGCCTCGCCCGATCGCACACGGCCCCAGCCTGGGTCCCGGGAGGGCCTATCCCCGGTGATTTCTGGGTCGTGTGGGAAGGACCCCCCTATCGCCCACACTCACTTGGCGATGGTTCCAAATGTTGTCGCAGAAAGGGGTTTTAAACCGTTTGTTTAGGACGCCGTTGTACCAGTGGGCCTATCCAGCAGCGCTCACAAGCTTGGCGATGCTATCCAGCCAATCCTCGTAGAGGTCGTCGGTTGGGCGGTAGCGCAGGAGCTCCCGCGCCATTAATAGTGCCGCCTGCATGTTCGCCAGCCCGCGATGACCCTGTGACGACGAAGCAGCCGTCGGGGTCAGTGACAGAGTGGCGGCGCGTCCATCACGCCGCACAGAGGGTTGCAGCGATGAAGCTTGCTGCTCTCGTGGGCCACAGGGCCGGTGGCGGCATTGGTCGCAGGCGATGGGGAACGACGGGGGCACCGTCGCCCGTAGGTGCCATCTGGGCGACACAGGTGGCGAGGGCAGCCCGGCGCTTAGTACGAACTCGACGAGCATCAGCCATCAGGTTGGTGGAATGGTGGCAGATCGACTGATGAGAGAGAGGCTCCGACACACCCCTACATGGCGTGCCAAATGTCGGATTCGGGGCTCCGCGGACCCAAGAAAGATTCGAACTCTGGGGTGTGTGCGAAGAACTCGATCTCCCCAGTCTGCCAACTTGTCGATCTCACGGCCTAGCTCGATGAATGGGAAAGGAAAGGAACAAGGCAGTTTTCCCAGGTTCGGGCCACCTTGCGGTGTAATACCCTACTCCTGCTTTGTGGTGGATTAGCCTCAAGGTGGGCTGAGGATGAACTGGTACGAAGGAAGAACCACCTTAGGAGGTGTGTTCTTGTGAGCTGGTAAGGATCGGATGGCTCGGTTCAATGCCCCCTTCCATGGTGGTGGCTAATCTTTATTTATAGTGGCCTTGGTCCTATTCCCCTGAAGTGAAGGCGGGAAGGGAACCCACTATTGGGGAACGCGGTAATTTCAAAATTTTCCTACGCACACGCAAGATCATGGTGATGCATAGCAACGAGAGGGAAGAGTGTTGTACATGTACCCTCATAGACCGTAAGTGGAAGCGTTATGACAACACAGTTGCTGTAGTCGTACATCTTCACGATCGATCGATCCTAGCACCGAAGGTACGGCACCTCCGCGATCTGCACACATTCGGCTCGGTGACGTCCCATGAACTCACGATCCAGCAGAGTATCGAGGGAGAGCGTTGTCAGCATGACGGCGTGATGATGGTGATGCTAATGCTACTAGAACAGGGCTTCACCTAAGCACCGCTATGATATGACCAAGGTGGATTATGGTGGAGGGGGGCACCGCACACGGCTAAGAGATCAATGATCAACGTGTGTGTCTATGGGGTGCCCCCCTCCCCCGTATATAAAGGAGTGGAGGAGGGGAGGGCCAGCCCTCTACTGTGGCGTGCCCTAGGGAGTCCTACTCCCACCGGGCGTAGGATTCCCCCCTTTCCAAGTAGGAGTAGGAGAGAAGGAAGGGAAGGAGAGAAGAGAAGGAAGGAGGGGGCGCTGTCGTGGTTCTAAGTCCGACAATAGTGTAGGGGGGTAAGTATGGAGAGGCAAGATCTTAGCTATGGAGAAGTTGTAAGCACGCAAGGTTTATGAGTTCAGGCCCTTCCCGGAGGAAGTAATAGCCCTACGTCTCGGAGCCCGGAGGCGGTCGACTGGATTATGTGAGTATGAATTACAGAGGTGCAAACCCTTGTCTCGGAGGAGGGGGTGGCTTATATAGAGTGCGCCAGGACCCCGGTCAGCCCACGTTACAAAGGGTTCAATGTATATTAAGGCAGGGCGTTGCTGGTAACGCTAGTAATAAAGTGCTATGATGACCATAAAAGCTACTTAATGACCGACCATTAGCGTGCAGAGTGACTTTAGGTCTCCTGGCCGTCGAGTGGTTGGATCTTGGTCGAGCGATTGCTTCTCGGTCGAATGTCTTCGAGTCTGTCGAGTGGAACACCTCCAAGTCGATTGAAAGGTGATTTCTTCCAGAGATGTCCTTGGGTAGGGCAGTTAGGATAGGTCCATGACCCTACCCTAGGTGCATAGCTTCATCATTAGCCCCCGAATGGATTGAGGTTTGAGTGGGGAAGGAGTTGAGAACTTCTCCGACTCGTTTTTCATGCCATGAGCATATCTTGTTTTGGATCAACGGACCTGAGTGATGACAGCAACTTCCTTTCCAGTCGCCTTGATCCATTCTTAATTCTTCGTCGAGTGAGTTTCTTTACTTGTAAGGCTCCGAGTGACGGTGCGGAGGAGATCTTTGGTCTGACAAGTTGTTTGTTGCCCGCAGATTTCATGGGATCCGAATTTTGGGAAGCGCGCGGGACGGGGGAAGCCGCAGTAATCGGATGGGATAGAGCGGAGCCGCCTCGATCCCCGCGCCACCTTTTTCGCCACGTATCGCGCACGCGATCGTTACGGGATTTGACAGAGCCACCTGGGCCTACCCGTCAGCCACTCGGAAGCGGCCTCATATAAGGCGTTGGACCGGAGTCTCCCGAACAGCGCGTTCCTGTTACCTCTTCTCCTCTTTACGCCCCTCCGCTGCGCTCGCTCTCGCCCCAGCGTCACCGCTCCGTACACATCTCGCCGGCGACAATGGGGAAGGAGAAGACGGCGGCTCTAGAGCGGGCAAAGAAGGCGACTGCGAGGTCGAAGGGGAAGGCGACCAGCCGGGGCGGATCTTCCTCGCGGACCGGCCTGCCGAAGGGCTGGATCCAGGGCGACTAGATCCACTCGAGGATCACCCAAGAAGACGTCGACGACCTGGCCGAAGGGGGGCTGATCCCCTATGACTCGGCGCGGATTCCGGGGAAGGAATCTGAGCCACAACCTCGGGAGGGTGAGCGTGTTCTTCTTGCCACCCACGTCGACCGTGGATTTTCCTTGCCTCCTCACCCTTTCTTTCGAGGGTTTCTGAACTTCTTTGGGGCACAACTCCACCATTTTACCCCCCAACTCAATCATTTATCTCGCCGCTTTCATTTCTTTGTGTGAGAATTTCCTGGGTTGCCAGCCTCACTGGGGTCTTTTCAAGCATATTTTCACTTGTCGCTCCCAGACAGTGAAAAAGGCTAATCCGAGTGACGAGAGGACCCAAGTGATCCAGATGTGTGGGGGTCTTGGCATCCAAACGAGAGGGAAAAGCTTCTTTCCGGCCATGATTCTTCCTGACTTAGTTCGCGGATGGCAGTCAACCTGGTTTTACTGTAAAGACCAGTCGACGCCAGGGCAATCGACTGGCCTCCCTCCCTTCACCATGGACCGAGTGAGGAAACCCTCCCCTTTGAAGGTGCTCCCGGAGGAGAAGGCGCACGTGAAGGTGTTGGTCAATCGAGTGGTCCAGCTTATTCGTGACAGGGTCACTGGTATGGATCTCTTGGAGGTCTTCCTTCAGCGGCGCATCCAGCCTCTTCAAGCTCGAGACCATCCAATGTGGATGTATTCGGGTCTTGAAGACTCCACTCGGATCCACCCGGAGGAGGTCGACGACGACACACTGGAGAAGTGGCTGTCGGGCATTACCGGGAACAAGGACAATCCCAGGGGAGCCAGGAGAGTTCCCCCATTCGACCAGTCTCATGCACCAGAGCAGGTCTGATTCTGAGTTTTTGCTTGTAATCTGAATTCACTCGCGCAGCTGCCTATATTGCATCGACTGACTTTGTTCTCCCTGCTTTCTTTCAGGCCATTATTGAAATGTATTCAATGCCCAACGGGGAGCAAGAGCAAGCTCTGGAAGGCGAGGCAAGTGGCGGCGACAGTGGTGAGTGGACTTCCGATGGTGAAGGGGATGGAGGAAGCGACGACTCAAGTGATGGAGAAGAAGTCGAGTCGCCCCCTCGCAGGGAGAGGCGATCCAAGCTTGACCAAGAACGGCCGAGTGCCTGCGACAAGGCAACTGCTCAGGCTGGTCAGTCTTTGAAGCGTCCTCGGATCTCTTCACCAACCCAGACTGAGAAGGCACCAAAGCAACCCAAAGTTGCAGAGCCGAGGACTCGGAAGGCGTTGCCAAAGATCAAGATTGATATCCCCGTCGCCTCCGCGTGAGTGTCTCTCTTTGTATTCACTCGACGCTCCGCGCTGTTTGTTTTTCTTGTTTTAACTGGACGAACTTTGGAATTGTCAGCGCTGCCACTTCCGGGACCTCAGCTTACAGGGATGATGATGAGGTGATGGAGGATGCGGTCACTTCTAATCCGGGTATGATTTCTGCCATACTATCTTTGTTCGGTCGATTCAACTGCAATGTGCATCATTGGGTGACATGATTTTGGCAATTGAACTTTGCACAGCTCCCAACATTATTGACCTCCCTGATGATGATAAGAGCCCGAGAGGCCTTTGACGAGGAAGAATAGGTGAGCTCCTGTAAGTGAGGCGCTACAGTCGACGCCGAGGGCGGAACCAGTCGTTCAGGACACTGGCAACGTCAATCAGGGTTCTGTTACCTTCGTCGTGCCACTGTCGAGTGCCTTGCCTTCTTCGTCAACTGCTCAGGCCCCTATCGACCCGCCTTCAGTTTTTGCGACCCATCATGTCCCAGAGGACGAGGTGAATGCTGCTAGGGAAGCCATACGCCAGGCGGGCATTATGATGGAGAAGATGAAGACGGTGCGGGACGCCAGCCAAGCCGCCTATGATGCCAGCTTGGCTCTCCAGAGCAATGTTCAGGTTAGTTGGTCGCCGCTTGTCCTGTTAGGATATGCTACCTGAAGATTCTTTCCGAAAATCTTTGCATATGTACACCCACTGGGTGCATCGATTGAATTTTTGGACTAGTGGGGGCACGCTGATTGCACCCACTGGGTGTAGTCCCCGAGACTATGGTGGACTGCTGGCAGTCGACTGTAGTCTTTGTACTTTTCCGAATGTATAAACCAAACTGGTAGTTTGTCTCTTCCACTTGGTCTAGTTGAGTGGGATCAGAACCGGTGGGGGCACGCAAAGTGCACCCACTGGGTGTAGTTCCCGAGACTATGGTGGACTGTTGGCAGTCGACTGTAGTCTGAGTTCTACTTTCTCTCTTTCTACCTTTTTTTGGACTCGACTTCGGCGGGCCGGTCGAGTGGGATCAGAACCGGTGGGGGCACGCAAAAGTGCACCCACTGGGTGTAGTCCCCGAGACTATGGTGGACTGCGGGCAGTCGACCGTAGTCTTAGTATTTATTTCCTTTGTTGTTTTTTGCTGTAAAAATAACTTCTCCCCTTTGATTTCAGAAATCTTGTGATCTTGGAGCTTGCTTTGCTGACTTGGAGAAGCAGCAGATTCAACTGAACCTTGACTTGGAGCTGGCCAGGACAGAGCTGCAAAAGGTCAGAGACGGCGCTGCTGGTAAGACGAGTTTGTCGACTGGTCAGTTTTAGGCTTGAGTACCCTTCTGCTATTTTTGAATCAGTTGTCATTTCTTTGTAGAAAAACTGAGAGAAGCTCTGGTGAAGAAGGATCAGGATTTGGCTGCTGCTCGTAAGGAGGCTGACGACAGGACCGCTCTGGCCGAACAGAAGCTGGCTTCGGTCGGCCAGTTGGAAGAAGAGAATACCAGGCTGAAGACCGCTCTGAATGACTCCAACAAGGAGTGCTCGCGCTGGAAGAAGGCGAATCTCGTCCAGGGCGAGAAAATGGAAAGCATTGCTCGCAAGAGGGATGATCTGGAGAGCTATCTGAGAAGTCTTGCCAAGAAGTTGTTCATCAAGCTTGAAGGTGCACATTCTGTTCCGACTGATTTTTTCTGTGTCGACTCAGTGTACGAAAATTGACTTATCCTTGGATCGTGAATGCAGAGTTTTGCCAGAACTTTGAAGAGGAGACTGGGCGGATCGAACCAGGTTTGGATCCAATCAACTCTCCCGTGAAAGATGAAACTGCCATGAATCTGCTCCGTCTGGAATCTCGCATCGACAGTGTCGTGGACTACTTGGCTCGACTAAAGGTCGCCATGTCACAGATCGACCCGGCACTTTGGCCAGAGGCCACACTCCAAAATGATCTTGAGTCTCTGATGACTCAACTTAACGAAATCCCTGACCGAGTGCAGGAGTGGAAGAAGTCTTCTACTCGGTGTGGCGCTGATGTGGCTCTGTCTTTGGTTCGTGTCCACTGCAAGGAGGTGCGACAAGATAAGCTGGCCGCAATCAAGGTCGCCAACACCCAGAAGCATGACTTCCGAACTTTTATGGAGACTTTCATTGCTGCCGCCACTCGGATTGCCGATGGCGTCGACCTGGACGAGTTCGTCGAGCCTGCCAGCCCTCCTCCCGCGGAGTGAACAAACTTTTATGCCCCACCTTGAATTCGCCTCGGAATGCCGAGTGGTTTTTGTTACCGTTAAACTCTTTCGGGCTGAATGCCTGAGCACTTTGATCTGTGATCCGGAACCTTTAGGATTTATCTGAACTTGGTTTACCGTTGAATATCTTCATGAATCTCCTGCTGAGTGAACCCATTCTTCATTCGAGATAACTTCTGTATTCGCAGCGCAGCTCCGAAGGAGAGGGAAGCAGTCGACCCGTGCCTTGTCGCCCTTGCGGGCCGGCGACGGAGTGCGCATCGTATTTGTGGTGAAGCTCTCCAGGGGGAAGGCGGTGGTCGACCCACACCTTGTTACTACAATGCGGGACGGAGCGCACATTGTATTTGTGGCGAAGCTCCCTAGGAGAAGGTGGCGGTCGACTCACACCTTGTTACTGTAGAGCGGGATGGAGCGCACATTGTATTTGTGGCGAGGCTCCCCAGGAGAAGGTGGCAGTCGACCTGCCCCTTGTCGTCCTTGAGGATTGAGATGTGTTTCGTGCTTAGGCGAGTACTGGACTGCAGCTAAGCCCCCAAGTGGGAGGATTGCTCCCCACTCGGTAGGATTTTTTCAAACTTAGGCGAGTGTCGGACTGCAGCTAAGTCTCCAAGTGAGAGAACTTAGGCAAGTACTGGACTACAGCTAAGCCCCCGAGTGGGAGGATTGCTCTCCACTCGGTAGGATTTTTTCAAACTTAGGCGAGTGCCGGACTGCAGCTAAGTCTCCAAGTGGGAGAACTTAGGCGAGTACTGGACTGCAGCTAAGCCCCCGAGTGGGAGGATTGCTCTCCACTCGGTAGGATTTTTTCAAACTTAGGCGA
>NC_041386.1:369766416-369793560 GCF_002162155.2 Triticum dicoccoides | reverse complement strand
CTTAGGCGAGTGCCGGACTGCAGCTAAGTCTCCAAGTGAGAGAACTTAGGCGAGTACTGGACTGCAGCTAAGCCCCCAAGTGGGAGGATTGCTCTCCACTCGGTAGGATTTTTTCAAACTTAGGCGAGTGCCGGACTACAGCTAAGTCTCCAAGTGAGAGAACTTAGGCGAGTACTGGACTGCAGCTAAGCCCCCGAGTGGGAGGATTGCTCTCCGCTCGGTAGGATTTTTTCAAACTTAGGCGAGTGCCGGACTGCAGCTAAGTCTCCAAGTGAGAGAACTTAGGCGAGTACTGGACTGCAGCTAAGCCCCCGAGTGGGAGGATTGCTCTCCACTCGGTAGGATTTTTTAAATACTTAGGCGAAACGGATTCGCAGCTAAGCCCCCGAGTGGGAGGCTGGCTCACCACTCGGTAGGAAACTATTTTAACAAACTTAGGCGAAGCGGATTCGCAGCTAAGCCACCCACTGGGGGATTTCTTACGCAAACAAAAACAATAATAATCACTGGGAAAATTATAACGCTCTTGTCTTTGATAAATAAACTACAGGAGTTTTTCTTATTACATCTCGTCCGAGTGAGAATTCAAGTATAAAAGGGGCGGAGTAGCTCCACATTCCAGGCTCGTGGCTCATCAATCTGGCGATCGACATTGTAGAGGTGGTATGCTCCATTGTGGAGGACTCTGGTGACTATGAAGGGGCCTTCCCAAGTAGGAGCGAGCTTGTGTGGTTTCTGCTGATCCACTCGGAGGACTAAGTCACCTTCATGGAAGGCTCGGCTCTTCACGTTTCTGGCATGGAATCGACGCAAGTCTTGCTGATAGATGGTCGATCGAATCAAGGCCATTTCTCTATCTTCTTCTAGGAGGTCGACTGCGTCCTGCCGGGCTTGTTCTACTTCATCTTCATAGTAGAGCTCGACTCGGGGAGCGTTGTGAAGCAGGTCACTCGGTAAGACTGCCTCGGCTCCGTAGACCAGAAAGAATGGGGTTCTTCCGGTCGATCGATTCGGGGTTGTCCTCAATCCCCAAAGGACTGATGGAAGCTCGTCGACCCATGCACTTACTGCGTTCTTGAGATCGCGCATAAATCGGGGTTTCAGTCCTTTGAGAATTAGGCCGTTTGCCCTTTCTGCTTGCCCATTCGACTGGGGGTGAGCGACCGAAGCATAGTTGACCCGAGTGCCCTGAGAGGCGCAAAAGGCCCTGAATTTGTCGGAATCGAAGTTTGACCTGTTGTCCATGATGATGATGTGCGGAACTCCATATCTGAATATCAACTCTATGATGAAACTGATAGCGGTGCAAGCGTCGAGATTCTTGAAAGTCTTGGCTTCAATCCATTTGGTGAACTTGTCGACTGCTACTAGCACATGAGTGAAGCCGCTCCTGCCTGTTCTCAGTGGTCCAACCATGTCCAGCCCCTAAACAGCGAAGGGCCAGACGAGTGGAATGGTTTTCAGGGCTGATGCGGGCTTGTGCGGCATATTGGAGTAATACTGACATCCTTCACATTTGTCGACTATCTCTTTTGCCATCTCATTGGCTCTTGGCCAGTAGAACCCCGCTCAGTATGCTTTAGCCACAATGGTCCGAGAGGACGCATGATGACCACAGGTCCCCGAGTGGATATCGTTAAGGATCATCTGACCTTCTTCTGGTGTAATACACTTCTGGCTGACCCCAGTCGCGCTTTCTCTATATAACTGTCCCTTTATGACTGTAAAGGCCTTGGATCAACGGACGATCTGTCGAGCCTCTTCTTCGTCTTCTGGGAGTTCTTTCCTTAGGATCTACGCGATGTACGGTTCTGTCCAGACGGGAGTGATAACCAAGACTTCCATGATCAGGTCGACCACAGCTGGAACTTCAACTTCAGTCGGATCCGTGGCGCTTTTTGGCAGCGGGGCCTCTTCAGTGAAGGGATCCTCCTGGACTGATGGTGTGTGGATGTGTTCCAAAAACACATTGCTGGGAATGGCTTCTCTTTTGGAACCTATTTTTGCTAGATCATCAGCTGCTTGATTTTTCAGTCGGGGTATGTGATGAAGCTCTAACCCCTCGAATTTCCTCTCCAGATTTCTCACTGCATTGCAATAACCAGTCATGGCTGGACTTCTGATGTCCCATTTCTTCATCACTTGATTAACCACCAAATCTGAGTCGCCATAGACCATGAGGCGACGGACGCCGAGTGAAATGGCCATGCGCAACCCATATAAAAGTGCTTCGTATTCTACCTCGTTGTTAGAGGAATCAAAGTGGATTTGAAGAACATATCTGAGTTTATCTCCTCTGGGGGAGACCAACACCACTCCGGCGCCGGAACCATTTAGCATCTTGGAACCGTCGAAGAACATGGTCCAATGCTCCGAGTGAACCTGAGTCGGCAGTTGTTGTTCAATCCACTCGTCGACGAAATCCGCGATTGCCTGGGACTTGATAGCTTTCTTTGCCTCAAACTTGATATCTAGAGGAAGGAGTTCAATCGCCCATTTTGCCACTCGACCAGTTGCGTCCCTATTATGCAAGATCTCTGACAACGGAGCATCACTGACGACTGTAATGGAATGATCAGAGAAGTAGTGGGCAACTTTCTTTGTGGTCATATAAATCCCATATATGAGCTTCTGATAATGAGGATATATTTGCTTTGATGGGGTCAAGACTTCAGAAATATAATACACTGGGTGCTGAACTTTGAAGGTTTTCCCTTCTTCTTCCCGCTCGACTGTCAGTCCCATACTGACGACTTGTCCTGTGGCTGCAATGTAAAGCAGCAAAGGCTCCTTGCTGATTGGGGCAGCAAGCACCGGCTGGGTGGAGAGCAGAGCTTTGAGCTCTGCGAACGCTGCGTCAGCTTCAGGAGTCCACTCGAACTTGTCAGACTTCTTCATTAATCAGTAAAGAGGCAATGCCTTTTCACCGAGACGAGATATGAATCGACTTAGGGCGGCCAAGCAACTAGTAAGCTTCTGAACATCGTGCACTCACACAGGACTTTTCATTCGGAGTATAGTACCGACTTTTTCTGGATTGGCGTCGATTCCTCGTTCAGAAACGAGAAAACCGAGTAACTTTCCGCCAGGAACCCCAAATGTGCATTTTGATGGATTAAGCTTGATATCAAACCTTCTGAGGTTGTCAAAGGTTTCAGCAAGGTCAGTCAGCAGGTCGGAACCCTTCCATGACTTGACCACAATATCATCCATGTACGCCTCCACATTACGACTGATTTGGGTGAGCAAACACTTTTGAATCATCCTCATGAATGTGGCTCCGGCATTCTTGAGGCCGAATGGCATGGTAACATAATAGAAGCACCTGAATGGAGTGATGAAAGTTGTTTTGATCTCGTCAGGCCCATATAGACGGATCTGATGGTACCCGGAATAGGCGTCTAAAAAAGACAGTCGCTCACATCCCGCAGTCGAGTCAACTATCTGGTCGATGCGGGGGAGAGGAAAATGATCTTTTGGGCAGGCCCGATTGATATGTTTAAAGTCAATGCACATGCGAAGTGACTTGTCCTTCTTGGGGACCATGACAACATTGGCGAGCCACTCGGAGTGGTAGATTTCTCGGATGAACTCCGCCGCTAAGAGCCGAGCCACCTCTTCGCCAATGGCCTTTCTCTTCTGGACGGCGGACCGTCGGAGATGTTCCTTGACAGGTTTTACTTTTGAGTCGACTCTTAGGCGGTGCTCAGCCAGCTCCCTGGGAACACCCGGCATGTCAGAGGGCTTCCATGCAAAAATGTCCTAGTTCTCACAGAGGAACTGGATGAGCGCTTCTTCCTATTTGGAGTCGAGTGTTGTCGAGATATGAGTTGGAGCAGCGCTGGGGTCGGTCGGGTGGATGTGAGCTGTCTTCGTATCGCCAGTCGACTGAAAAGCTGACTCTGTAGCGGGCTTCTTGGCTCGCAACAAATCACTCGGGTCTGCAGTCTTCTGGTATTCCTGCAACTCCACCACTGCCATCTGAGCATCGGCGATTTTCGAACCTTTCTGAAAACATTCTTCCGCTTTCTTCCGATTGCCCGTAATAGTGATCACACCTTTGGGGCCAGGCATCTTCAGTTTGAGATACACATAACACGGTCGGGCCATGAAGCGTGCATAAGCCGGCCTGCCCAAAATAGCATGGTAGGCACTCTGGAAGTCTACAACTTCAAATGTCAACTTCTCTTTGCGGTAATTCATGGAATCACCGAAAACCACATCAAGAGCAATCTGGTCGAGTGATTCAGCCTTCTTCCCAGGAATGACTCCATGGAAACTCATGTTGCTGGCACTGAGTCTGGACATCGAAATGCCCATCCCTTTCAATGTCTCAGCATACAATATGTTCAAACCACTACCGCCATCCATCAGGACTTTGGTCAGTCGAGTGCCTTCAACAACTGGGTCGACCACCAAAGCTTGCCTCCCAGGGGTGGCGATGTGCGTTGGGTGGTCGGACTGGTCGAGTGTTATGGCAGTCTGAGACCATTTCAGGTAACTAGGTGTCGCCGGAGCGACCATATTCACCTCTCGGTTAATAACTTCCAGTCGACTTTTGCTTTCAACATCGGCAAAAATCATCAGAGTGGAATTGACCTGAGGGTATCCGTCGTCACTGTCTTCTTTGTCCTCGACCTTGTCCTACTCCTTTTCCTTACCTTTGGGCTGCTTGCCCTGGAACTGCTGGATCAAGAGTCGACACTGTCGAGTGGTATGTTTCGGCTAAATGAAATTACCCTCTTCATCTTTCTTTGTGTGGACGAGACATGGTAAGTCCAACACATCATTTCCGTCCTGGTCTTTAACCTTTTTGGGGTTCCAAGGTCCTTTAGGTTTCCCTTTAAACTTTCCTTGGGTTAAAGCCAAGGCTTTCCCGGGAGCCGCTGGCTCGGCTTTCCGCTTCTGTTTCCGATTGGAATTTTCTCTGGTTTCTTGGGAGACTGACTTGAGCTTGCCACTCCTGAGTCGATCCTCATCTTCACCATTAGCGTACTTGGTGGCAATCTCCATCATCTGATTCAGGGACATATCTCCGGTTCGACCGAATTTCAAATTCAGTTCTCTGTACTTGACGCCTTCCTTGAAGGCACAAACTACTTGGTGGTCAGGCACATTCTCCACCGAGTGATGTAACGTGATCCATCTCTAGATGTAATCCCTCAAAGTTTCATTCAGCTTCTGCACGCAAGACCGCAGTTCCGTCAGCCCTGCTGGTCGCTTGCATGTGCCTTCAAACGTGGTGACTAACACTCCGGAGAGATCTTCCCAAGTGTAAATGTTGCTAGAAGCTAACTGGTTCAGCCACGCCCTGGCCGAGCCCTCCAACATGAGAGGCAGGTGCTTCATGGCCACTTCATCATTGCCGCCGCCAATCTGGACGGCAACTCGGTAGTCCTCAAGCCAAGTATCGGGCTTGGACTCACCAGTGAACTTACTGAATCCAGTCGCCAACCTGAAGTTGGGAGGAATCACAGCGGCCCAGATGGCTCTACTAAAGCACTCTGGCCCCGAAACATGTACTCTGCTGCTGGTAGGTGCATCTCTGTCGTGACCTTCTCGGTGAGCCCTGTTCCTGTCGACCAAACCTTGGACGAGAATGGATCTCGCATCAAAGCCTGGCCCTCTGGGGTCGACTGGAATCCTTCGCCCACCACTATGAGGGCGCCTGTCATCCTGTTGGCGAGGCACATACGACCCGCTCCTCGGGGGAGGCGTGGGCACCCGATGTCGACCGTCACGATCGACTCGGTGATCATACTGCTCATGGTTCCCATATTGGTCACGCTGGTCTCCACGTCCCTCACGCCTCGGGGGCGATCTCGGGCAGTGAGCCGACTGGACTGTGTCTGCGGCAACGGATCTGCTGTGAATCCTGTTCCGCGACTGAGAAACAGCGGAATTCTGGTCTCCTGCTGCCCGGAGTAACGCTCTGATCTGCAGCAAGCCTCTGCCAGCCTCCAACTGGGAAGGATGAATCGACTCTGCTATACGGGCCGCAGCTGCTAAATTCTGAATCGGAGTTCGATATACCTGCGGGGGCGGGAAGAGTTGACGCCGACTGGATTCAGGAACCCATTGTCACGCACGCTCGTCGAGTGCTTGCTGGAGGTTCTCCAGTCGAGTGCGCTCGGCCAAGTTTGTCAGGCGTGCGTCTTCCAAGGTGCGAGCCTCGGGGGTTTCTCCAACGATAGGAGTATGTAGTGCATCCACGTTCCGGCGGCGAAGTTCTTCTCTCTGCAGCGACGTGAGAGGCTCGGGAAGATACTCCTCATGGGAACGCGACGGGTCGCCTCCACCCGCGCCTCCGTCGGTGCGGGGAAAACCGGGAGGACTGGGTGGTCCATCGACCATCAGAACCTCCGCCGCCGGATCGCTGCTGTCGCACTCGAATGCGGTCTCTGCGGAGCCAGTCGACAGGTCGAACAGGCCGTAGAGGGATTCGTTGGGCTCGATCGCCGCGACTTGAGGGGTGGACGACTAACGTGCCACCGCGTGTCTCACCCACCGCTGAAGTCTCGACCGACCGGAGCGCTTGCGCTGGCGGGAGACGGGGAGGGAGGACAACACAGGAGCCGACCAGTAGGGGGTCGACGGTTGCCGCAAGAGAACGCCGCGGACGCACGCGCTAAAGTGCGTTGCCCCGCGAACAGGGAGTGTGTCCACGTCGAGCGGAGCCTCCTGGAGCCAAGCAGAGTCGTCGACGATGAACGTGAGCGCACCGAGACGGATCTCGCGGCCCTCCACCAAAAATCTGCCGAAAACCATGATGATTCGGGTCGGAAAAGGTCGCAACTCCTCCAACAAACACTAAAACACTTGCCCCACGGTGGGCGCCAACTGTCGTGGTTCTAAGTCTCACAGTAGTGTAGAGGGGTAAGTATGGAGAGGCAAGATCTTAGCTATGGAGAAGTTGTAAGCACGCAAGGTTTACGAGTTCAGGCCCTTCCCGGAGGAAGTAATAGCCCTATGTCTCGGAGCCCGGAGGCGGTCGACTGGATTATGTGAGTATGAATTACAGACGTGCGAACCCTTGTCTCGGAGGAGGGGGTGGCTTATATAGAGTGCGCCAGGACCCCGGCCAGCCCATGTTACAAAGGGTTCAACGTATATTAAGGCAGGGCGTTACTGGTAACACTAGTAATAAAGTGCTATGATGACCATAAAAGCTACTTAATGACCGACCGTTAGCGTGCGGAGTGACTTTAGGTCTCCTGGCCGTCGAGTGGTTGGATCTTGGTCGAGTGATTGCTTCTCGGTCGAATGTCTTCGAGTCTGTCAAGTGTAACACCTCCAAGTAGATTGAAAGGTGATTTCTTCTAGAGATGTCCTTGGGTAGGGCACTTAGGACAGGTCCATGACCCTACCATAGGTGCATAGCTTCATCAGGCGCCGCCCCTCCCCTAGTCCAATTCGGACTAGGCCTTGGGGGAGCGTGTTCCTGCCCTAGGCAGCCCCTCTCTCTTTCCCCTAAATCCCAATAAGGCCCATATACTCCCCGGGGGGTTCCGGTAACCTCCCGGTACTCCGGAAAATGCCCAAACTCATCCGGAACCATTCCGATGTCCAAACATAGGCTTCCAATATATCGACCTTTACATCTCGACCATTTCGAGACTCCTTGTCATGTCCGTGATCAAATCTGGGACTCCGAACTACCTTCGGTTCATCAAAACACATAATCTCGTAATACCGATCGTCGCCGAATGTTAAGCGTGCTATCGGGGAGGCTGATTCCACCAACACCTATGGGGACAGGGCCCCTTTCGGTTCGGTGGGGGGCGGAGGTCGCACAAAGAGCGGATCGAGGCACTACACGCGAGCGGTTTTTACCCAGCTTCGGGCCGCACGGATGCGTAAACCCCTACTGCTGCTTGTTTGTGTGTATTGAATTCTTGCTCAGGAGCGATGGACGCTGCCAGACTGAGCGTGAGAGTGTTCCTGGTGCTTCCGGATGAGCCGAGCCGGCCGAACCTCCGAACCCCTTCTACGTTGCGCTTGGGCCTCCTTTTATACTTTCAAGGGGTCACCGACAGGTGGCAACGTAGACAAGAAAGGTAAAAATGGAAAAGGATGCGGTAGGTGCAGCTACCGCTACTGTGGATACAGTGCACCCTACCTAACTCTGACAGCAGGGGACAAGGGCATTAAATGCCTGTCTGAGTTGCCTAAATAGTGCAAAAAGTGACCGTTAGGAGCGCCACCGTTTGCCACGATGGCCTTCTCTTCATCTCCGCTTGCCACCTCGCACCCCTAGCTGCACAGCCTCCTGCCACGTGTGCTTGGGAGAGTCCTAGAGCGACACGTTAGCAGGTGTGCTGGAGCGCGGGCACGAAGTGGGGGTTTCCCGCGGCAAGCTCCTTGCCGCGGTCGTCGTCTTGTCGTGTTTGGGAGCTCGTCGCTCACCGGGCCTTGCCGGGACGCAGGGCGCGTCGCGGCAAGCTTTCTTGGTATGCCTTGAGTGGCCTTCCCGGCACGCTCCTCTTGCCGGGGCCTGGGTTGGCCTTCCCGGCAAGCTCCTCTTGTCGGGGCCTTGGTTTGGGTACTTTGTTCTTGAATGGTCTTTGAGGGAACCACGGAGGGTCTTGGCGGTCACCCGACAAGCCTTGCCGCGGGATGCTGCGACTGCCCGTGCACAAGTTCGGGGTACTAGGGTACCCCTACTCTAGTACACCGACAGGAGCCCCCGGGCCTGGGCCATACACGGTGCCGAGCGCTGTTGGGCCAGGCCCAAAACAGTGCACGGGCACGCGTGGCCTAGGTCACGCTGCATATCTCTCCGCTCCCACCGCGCACGCCCAGAACGGCACGCGTCAAACGCGGCGTCGTGGGTGACGCGGGCGGCGTGCACGGGGCTAAGCCCCTCGAGCATGTGTCAGGCCACGATGATGGGGACGGTTCACGCCCTCCTCCCTAAACGGAGGTAGGCGTGGGGGCGTGGTGCATTTACTGGACGGGGCCGGTGCACGGTTTTCGGGACGCCCACTCCCCGTGATCACGGGGCGGAGCGAGGCCGCCTCACCCGTCGCCTTGGTTCTGCATCTTCGCCACGCGGCTCCCATGCGCTTGGGATCGCGGACGGTGGGAGTGGGAAACTGGGCCGTCGCGAGCAGAGGCAGCGGGTTGGCCTCGACTCCCTGCTCTTCCCGTGCCTTGATTCGCTGAGCGGGGCGGCCGAGCCCCCACCTACCTCCCTTATAAAGAGCGGGAGGGGAGCGCAGAAACCCGCACTCTCTCATCTCCTCCTTTCTTCAGCTTCTGCTCCCCTTTCTCTCATTCGCCATGGAGAAAGGGAAACCAGGCCCTTCATCGGTGGCGGCGAGGGTCGTCGCCAGACAGCGCATCTCTCCATCTTCCGCACCCGTGGTGGCAGAGCCAGCCATGAGGGGAAGAGAGAGGGGGCGAGGTCGCGGACGAGGTCGAGGACGAGGTCGAGGCGCTCGGGGAAGAGGCGGACGGGGCGGCGCGTCAGCTTCACCTCCGCCGGCGGCTCCTCCCCTCACGGCGGTCCATATAGGGGACGACCCTTGCGAGTCCTTTGTCAGGCTGCGTCGGGCGCCTCGTCATCGCCTTCGGCTTCCAGCTCCATTTGCGCGCGCGATGGAGTTGGACCCGCCCGAGACACTGAGACTGCACATGAGGGGCTGTGGAATCAGCGGCACGCGAGTCCGCGTTGTATTCCCAGCCCCTAATGTGATGTATCTTGATCGAGGGTGGAAGACGTTCGCCCGCATCCACAGCTTGATGGAGGGGTTTACCCTCCATTTTAAGTTGATGGAGGGCGATCTCCTCTCCGTCAAGGTCTTCGGGTGCTTCGGCACTCGGGCGAAGTGCTGCGTGGACAGCTCCTCCGACAGCGAAGGCTCCTCCTCGAGCGAGAGTGACGAGGAGGAGAGCGACAGCGACGACGAGGGTAGCGGGCGGCGGGGTGGCGGGTCCGACTAGGCGTCGGGCGCCACTTCGCGCGGCACCGGCGACCCCATCATCCGTGTCGCCGGCTGCTTGAACTCCCCGGGGTCGTCTCCTTGGGAGGCTGCGGAAGGGGAAGAGGGCTGGCGACAAGGCCGTCAGGTCGGAGTACGAGGGCGTGGTGCCCTCGACAGCGTGCTGACGTCCTGCCGCCCCGTCTTCGAGCCCCGCTTCCGGCGCCGCCATCGCCGTCCAGCCTTCGGACGGCCCCCGGGATGTTCTCTTGGCGTCTTCTGGCACCCGTAGCTCGCCTAGGCGCTCCTTTTGCCCTTTTCGCCTCCTTGACCTGCCTCCTGAAGAGAGGGACAGGAAAGGGAGTACGGGCATCTTATCTTTTTAATTTGTAAGACCTCGGGCCTTAGCTGTATCTAGAACTTGTAATCCTCTCTTTCATGTTTTTCATCCTCTATGGACTGTACCTGAGTGGGATGTTTTTTAATGAAAAGGGGATGCTTGCCGGGTTATTTGTCTCGTGAGTTGAACCCACGCCAAGGAGCAAATCCTTGGTGTCCTTCGGACAGACATTTCATCTCCCGGCAACAAGCCCTGCCGCCTTCCCACGTCGCTCGACCTTTCTCACACCTTTGACGGAGGCGGGAACGAGGTGGGTGCGGTCTCCTCGTTTCATCCCTTTGCTGCCACGACTACGACTAAACTTGGCCCCGGGAACGAGCCCCAGGGCCTAGAGTTGAGGGAGCACAGCAGTTTCCGGGAAGAAACGCAGTTTCGCATTCCCCAGTCCATAAGAGGATGCATGATGAGGGATGAAAGACTTATCTGATATTGCAGCCCCCGGCAACTCTGGTTTGCCGTGGACGATTCTTGGCACTCGCAGCCCCCAGCGATTCTGGCTTGCCGGGCCCCAGGTGCCGTCCGTTTTCTTCTTCTCTTGTCGTTGCCAGTCATGTCATAAGAACACTTTATTAGAGGCGCGACAAGTTGTTTTTGTAATATAACTCTATCTTATGCAAAAAATTGATGTGTTACTTCCTTTACTAGACTCTTGGCTTTGTATGGTTCTGCCCTACGCTTTCTAGGGAAACTTGCCGGCGCAGGTACCCTTGCCGCGAGCGCCGAGTGTGGAACTTCAGCAGCCTGCTGGCGGGGTCGCTACCGACAAGCAACCTTGTCGCAACTAGTTGCAGCTCACTTAAGTTGTTGAGCGGATTCGAAACAAAGTAAGGGTGCTAGCGGCTCGCTTAAGTTGCTGAGCGGACTCGAAGCAAAGTAAGGGCGCTAGCAGCTCACTTAAGTTGTTAAGCCGACTCGAAACAAAGTAAAGGCGCAACTAGCTACGAGTTGGTTCCTCCGCGCACAGGTTTTCCATACAAAGCATGGTCGTTCAAGGAAAATAACTCAAAAACTTAAAAAACTGATTGCTCAAGTTTTAGCAACTTAGCTTTTTTGTCGTCTGCTTCCCGGCAAGGAGAAACTTTCTTGAACGGCCTGGTCCACACCATTATCTTCTCCTTCCCCCCCCCCCCCGGTAAACCTTGTGGGCGAGGGAACCTTCCTTCTTTTGAGAAAGAAACAGAGAAATAAAGTAATGATATGGAGCCTTGGGCTCGTTATTGCTTACCGGGATTTGGTACTGCACAAAGTGTCAGATAACATATGCAAAAAAGGATTATAGCATAAAAAACTGACAAGATGTGCGGGGCACATGAACTTTACTGGTGCACGGGGTCTGCGCCTGGCTTTGTACAAAGGATTACATGCAACAGCGGCAAGACTTGTACAAAAGGTGGTTGCCGGAAAAGCTTCCGGCAACCGCGCCTTACGGGTAAAACTTACGAAGATGTTCAATGTTCCAGGAGTTGCTCACTGGAGTGCCATCTTCGATCTCAAGGCGGACAGCGCCGGGCCTAGTGACTCGTTTCACCCGATAAGGGCCTTCCCACTTCGGCGTCAACTTGTTGGAATTCTTGGCGGACTGAACGCGCATAAGAACAAGGTCGCCTTCCTCGAAGCTCCTGGCTTTAACTTTGCGGCTATGGTAGCGACGCAAAGCTTGCTGGTAGCGAGCGGCTCGCACAGCAGCCTGGAGACGGTCTTCCTCAAGGAGCAGCGCGTCATCTTGTCGCAGCTGCTCTTGCTCGAGCTCATCATAAGCGAGCACTCGAGGTGACCCGTAAACGAGTTCCGTGGGGAGAACTGCCTCTGCTCCATAGACTAGAGCAAAGGGTGTCTGGCCAGTGGCTCGATTTGGCGTCGTCCTGATCGACCAAAGAACCACCGGCAGCTCCTCGATCCAGTTTCTTCCGCACTTGTGCAGCCTGTCGAAAGTTCTGGTCTTGAGGCCTCGCAGCACTTCAGCATTTGCCCTCTCCGCTTGACCGTTGCTTCTTGGGTGAGCAACAGAAGCGAAGCAGACCTTGGTGCCAAGATCTTGGACATACTGCATGAAGGTGCGGCTCGTAAATTGCGTGTCGTTGTCGGTGATGATCCTGTTAGGAACCCCGAAACGGCAAACAATCGACCTGAAGAACTTGACTGCTGACTGTGTTGTCACCTTCCTCACTGGTTCCACTTCCGGGCACTTTGTGAACTTGTCGATTGCAACGTACAAGAACTCAAAGCCCCCGACAGCTCGGGGGAAAGGGCCGAGGATGTCGAGCCCCCAGACCGAAAATGGCCAGGATAAAGGGATCGTCTGGAGAGCTTGAGCTGGCTGGTGTATCTGTTTGGAATGGAACTGGCACGCTTCACACTTGGTTACTTGTGCAGTTGCATCCTGGAGGGCTGTCGGCCAGAAGAAGCCTTGTCGGAATGCTTTGCCGGCAAGTGCTCTTGCGCCAATGTGGTGACCACATATGCCTCCATGTATCTCTGCCAACAGCTGTTGTCCATCTTCCCGGCGAATGCACTTCAATTTCACACCGTTGAGTCTTATTCTGTACAGTGTGTTGTCGACAAACTTGTACATACTTGACTGCCGGGCTACTCTTTCAGCTTCTTCTTGCTCTTCGGGAAGTTCTCCTGTCTGAAGGAAATGGACAATCTGCTGCGCCCATGCTGGAGCTTGTGGCTCGACAACAAGGACTAAAGGCGTATTTGTTGCTGCGGGAACATCCGCTTCTACGGCAAGAACCTGCGGTTCGGCTAGAGCGTCATATTCCCCGGCAAGCTTGCCGGAGCAAAACTTGTCGGGAGCGTTTGCTTCAACAGAACAAACCAAGAGGTTCGTCGGAGCAGACTGCTCCTCAGCACTCTTGGCGTCGATCTTGGGGACCTTCTTGGCGGCGGCTTCGGGAAGCTCTGCCAGAAAGTAGTCACCAGAAACCAACTTCCTCTTCTTATTCTGTCCAGTTAATGGTGTCACGGATGGTTGAGTCAGCTTGAGCACAAAGATCCCTGATTCCACAGGTAACTTTAGTGCAGCGCACTTTGACAGGCCATCAGCAATGTCGTTCTGAGCTCGTGGAACATGTTCCATTTGCAGGCCGTCAAAGTGTTCTTCTAGCTTTCTCACTTCATCAACATAAGCTTCCATCAATGGACTCTGGTAGTTCTTGTTCACTTGGCGGACGACAAGCTGCGAGTCACCCCTTACAATGAGTTTCTTGATCCCAAGGTCGGCTGCGATTCTGAGGCCGGAAAGCAAACCCTCATACTCTGCAGTATTGTTCGTTGCTTGCTCCTTGGGAAAGTGCATCTGGACTACGTACTTGAGGTGCTCTCCGGTGGGTGCGATAAGCAGCACGCCAGCACCGGCGCCTTGCAGCGAGAAGGCACCATCAAAGTACATCAGCCACTCTTTGCCTGTCTCCTTGACGGGGATGCTCGTTTCTGGAATTTCTTCATCTGGGGTTGGCGTCCACTCTGCTATGAACTCTGCCAATGCCCTGCTTTGGATCGTTGCAGTGCTCTCAAACTTGAGGCCAAAGCTTGACAGTTCCAATGCCCACTCGACAATCCTGCCTGTTGCTTCTGGATTCTGCAGTATCCTCTTCAGCGGAAAGCGAGTGACAACTGTGATCTCGTGTGCCTGGAAGTAATGGCGCAGCTTTCTCGAGGCCATGAGAAGGCCGAAAAGCAATTTTTGCACACCAGAGTACCTCGACCTAGCCCCCTGGAGAAGGGAGCTGACAAAGTAAACTGGGCGCTGCACCATCTTCTTCTGCACCTCCTTGCACGTCTGCGCAGATTCAACTTTGTCGGGGCCAGAGCTTGTCGGAGAAGCCCCCTGCTTGTCCCTGGATTCACTTGTCGCGGTCGCTGGCTCATCATCCGCCTCCCTCTCTGCTACTAATGCAGCACTAACCACTTGATTGGTTGCCGCTAGGTACAGCAGCAACTTCTCTTGTGGCTTAGGTGCGACAAGTATTGGAGTGGAGGACAGGTACCTCTTCAAGTCCTGCAGCGCGGCCTTCGCTTCCGGAGTCCATTTCATTGGACCTGCCTTTTTCAATATTTTGAAAAACGGCAGGGCGCGCTCAGCAGACTTAGAGATAAACCTGCTGAGAGCAGCCACGCAACCGGCAAGCCTTCGCACATCCTTGACGCGCTTCGGTGCTTCAATCTGCTCGATGGCCTTGATCTTGTCGGGGTTGGCTTCAATTCCCCGCTGAGACACAAAGAACCCGAGAAGCTTGCCGGAAGGGACTCCAAACACGCACTTCTCGGGGTTGAGCTTGAGGTTGATCTTGCGCAGATTTGCAAAAGTTTCTTCTAAATCTTGGATCAGGGTAGCCTTGTCCTTGCTCTTGACCACTATATCATCCATGTAGGCTTCCACATTTCTGTGTATCTGTGTCTCAAAAGCGACATGGACTACCCTTGCAAATGTTGAACCAGCATTCTTCAACCCAAAGGGCATCCGTATAAAACAGTATGTGCCGCAAGGGGTGATAAATGCGGTTTTTTCCTCATCTTCTTCTGCCATGAAGATTTGATGGTATCCTGAGTATGCATCAAGAAATGAAAGCAAGTCACATCCAGCTGTGGAGTCAACAATCTGGTCAATGCACGGCAAGGGAAATGGATCTTTGGGACAAGCTTTATTGACATCAGCGAAGTCTATACAAAGCCTCCATTTCCCGTTCGCCTTGCGCACGACTACAGGATTGGCCAACCACGTGGGATGGAGCACTCCTCTGACAAGGTCTGCTGCTTCCAATTTCCTGATCTCTTCTGCAATGAACTCTTGGCACTCCACCGCTTGCTTCCTGACTCTCTGCTTGATGGGCCGCGCATGAGGACAGACGGCAAGGTGGTGCTCAATTACTTTCCTGGGAACACCGAGGATATCAAATGATTGCCATGCAAACACGTCGACATTCGCCCGCAGGAAAGCAACGAGCACGCTTTCCTATTTGGGGTCAAGCGTGGCACTGATGGTGAAGGTACCACCAGTGCCGTCCTTCTTGGCGGGCACCTTCTTGGTCTCGGGTGGAGCTGCCATCGTCTTCTTGCACTTGCCGGTGGAGCTCGATGGTGCGTCCTCGACGGTAGCGCAGCACTCCGAAGAGGTGCGCTTGCCAGAGTGGGCATCAGAGCTCTTGCCGGACTTTGTCTTCTTCTTCCCCCCGGGAGCTTCAGCGGCAAGTCTGTTGTGATCAGCTGCGGCTGCTGCTTCCCGGTAGATTTTGTCGGTGCAGATAAGGGCATCCTTCTTGTCGCCGGGGACAGAGATGACACTTATTGGACCTGGCATCTTGAGCATGTTGTATGCATAGTGAGAGGCTGCCATAAACTTGGCGAGCGCTGGACGGCCAAGGATCCCATTGTAGGGTAATGGAAAATCGGCAACGTCAAATGTGACCCTCTAGTTCTGAAGTTCATCTCGCTGCCAAATGTGACCGGCAGCGTGATCTTTCCCTTTGGCTTGCTTCTTCCCGGGCTGATTCCTTGGAATGTGCCGGTCTCCTCGAGCTCGCTGTCAGGGATCTGGAGTTTCTGAAGGACCGCGGAGGAGATCAGATTCAAGCCGGCCCCGCCGTCAACTAGCATCTTCGTGACCTTGAGGTTGCGGATAGTTGGTGAAACCAACATCGGCAAGAACCCGACCGCAGTTACGTGATCAGGGTGATCCTCAATGTCGAAGATGATAGGCGTGCTGGACCATTTCAGAGGCTTGCGTGACTCTAAGGGTGGCTCTGCTGCATTCACTTCCCGCATCCACTGCTTGAGTTGGCGGTGCGAAGTATGCAGAGAAGCACCACCGTCAACGCACAGGACCTTTGTGGCTTTCTGAAATTCCTGCTCGTCGGCCTCGTCATCATCCATGTCTTCGTCATCGTCGTCATCTTCATCCTTGTCGCGGCCGCGGGGAGGTCTGTCTCCTTGCCGCTGCTTGGCCTTGCCGCGGCGTCCTCCTCGGCCGAGACGTTTCTTGCCGGATCCACCAGTTCCTTCCTTGGCCTTCTCCTTATCGCGCCGCTCGTACTCAGCTTTCTGTTTCTCAACAAGTTGTTCGACTTTCTTGCAATTCTGGAGATCGTGGCCCTTGGTGCGGTGAATCTTACAATACTGCTTGCCGGAGCTGACCTGCTTGTCGGCGGCCGCCATAGGCTGGGCCTCCTTGTCGGAGCCACCAGCTTTAGCTTCCTTGGCGCCACCTCCGTTGCCGGTCTGCTCGACAGCTAGCACTTCTTTGCCCTTTTTCCTTCTGTTGTTCCGCCGCCGGCCTTTCCTTGTCGGGGCGGCATCCTCACTGTCAGATCCTCCTGCTCCTGTATCCTCTCCGGGGAGCCTCCTCCCCTCTTCAGCGCGTGCACACTTGTCGGCCAGGGCGTAAAGCTCGCTGACGTCTCTGATCTTACACATCGCCATCTCCTCCCTCATCCTTCGGTTTCGCACGTTCTGATGGAACGCGCTGATGATCGCGGCGGGGTGGACGTCTGGGATGTTGTGCTGTACACGGCTGAATCTCTGAATGTACTTGCGCAGTGGCTCTCCTTCCTTCTAGGCGAGCAGATGAAGATCGCTTTCTTGGCCATGTGGCTTGTGGCCGCCTGTAAAGGCGCCGACAAACTGATGGCACAGATCAGCCCAGGAGGATATGGAGTTGTCCGGCAAGTGCATGAGCCAGGATCTGACATTGGGCTTGAGTACCAGCGGGAAGTAGTTGGCAAGGATCTTGTCGTCCCGTCCCCCGGTAGCCTGCACCGCGATGGTGTAGATGCTGAGAAACTCCGACGGATGCGTCTTGTCGTCGTACTTCTCTGGTACGTCTGGTTTGAAATTCTTTGTGCTGGGCCACTGGACTTGCCGCAGCTCACGGGTGAACGCAGGACAACCTACCGCGTATGGCAGATCGCCTGGTGCCCCTGGCGCATGCATGTCAACAGAGGGCCCAGCGCGCTTGTCGGATTGACGTCGCGCTTCTCTTTGGTGCTCGATGCGGGTTCGAGCGTCTTCTTGTTGTCGTTCATGAAGAACTTGGCGCTGGTCGCGACGAGCTCATGGGTCCGACGACGCGGTGGAGCCGCTGTCGGGGTGGACCCGGCGAGTCGGCGACTTTGGCCTTCGTAGTGGAGAGTGCATGGAAGTCGCACCTCCCCCGGTCTTGTTGCCATCGGCTCGCGTCCGGCTGTCCTGCCGCGGCAGCGAGGTGCTTGGTTGCCGCGCAGTGTCGCCGTTGGCGAAACCGATGAGGCTCTGGATAGTGGCCCTCCATTCGTCGGTCTTGTCCTCCGTCGGAGGGTAATCCAGGAGTAGCTGGGCCCGTGCCAAGGCTTCCGCCGGCGTGGTGGGCGGTAGAGGTGAACGGTGCAAGGAGCGGGACATGCTCGGACTCCTAACCAAGTTAGAAGGAGCAGTGTCCAGTCCAGGCGACCGCACCTCACTGGGGCCAGCATGCTGGCGTGCATGCTGGTCTTGAACGCCACGCGAACCACCAGCTTGATCTTGGGCCAGCGGACGTATGGTGCTGCGAACACTATGACGCTGCTGGTCCCGCCCTTCCTGAGATGGGCGCGGTGGGCGTATGGACGCCGAGGTCTGCGCGGCCTTGTCCTTGGACTTGGCAGCGCTGTGGGCACCCTCGTCGATGTCCATTCTTCCGCCGGCGTCCACTCCACTGTCTGCTTGCTCCAGAGGTGGTGGAAGCGACGCAGACGGGGCTGTTGCCCCCGAAGCCTTCTTCTTCGGTGGCATGTTGGTGAAGACGATGAAGATTCAGCTCGCGTGCACGCCGGATCGGGTTCGCACGATCTCGACGCCCCCTACCTGGCGCGCCAGAGATGTCGGGGAGGCTGATTCCACCAACACCTATGCGGACAGGGCCCCTTTCGGTTCGGTGGAGGGCGGAGGTCGCACAAAGAGCGGATCGAGGCAGTACACGCGAGCGGTTTTTACCCAGCTTCGGGCCGCACGGATGCATAAAACCCTACTGCTGCTTGTTTGTGTGTATTGAATTCTTGCTCAGGAGCGATGGACGCTGCCAGACTGAGCGTGAGAGTGTTCCTAGTGCTTCCGGATGAGCCGAGCCGGCCGAACCTCCAAACCCCTTCTACGTTGCGCTTGGGCCTCCTTTTATACTTTCAAGGGGTCACCGACAGGTGGCAACGTAGACAAGAAGGGTAAAAATGGAAAAGCATGCGGTAGGTGCAGCTACCGCTACTGTGGATACAGTGCACCCTACCTAACTCTGACGGCAGGGGACAAGGGAATTAAATGCCTGTCTGAGTTGCCTAAACAGTGCAAAAAGTGACCGTTAGGAGCGCCACCGTTTGCCACGATGGCCTTCTCTTCATCTCCGCTTGCCACCTCGCACCCCTAGCTGCACAGCCTCCTGCCACGTGTGCTTGGGAGAGTCCTAGAGCGACACGTTAGCAGGTGTGCTGGAGCGCGGGCACGAAGTGGGGGTTTCCCGCGGCAAGCTCCTTGCCGCGGTCGTCGTCTTGTCGTGTTTGGGAGCTTGTCGCTCACCGGGCCTTGCCGGGACGGAGGGCGCGTCGCGGCAAGCTTTCTTGGTATGCCTTGAGTGGCCTTCCCGGCACGCTCCTCTTGCCGGGGCCTTGTATCTTCCCGGCAAGCTCCTCTTGCCGGGGCCTGGGTTGGCCTTCCCGGCAAGCTCCTCTTGTCGGGGCCTTGGTTTGGGTACTTTGTTCTTGAATGGTCTTTGAGGGAACCACGGAGGGTCTTGGCGGTCACCCGGCAAGCCTTGCCGCGGGATGCTGCGACTGCCCGTGCACAAGTTCGGGGTACTAGGGTACCCCTACTCTAGTACACCGACAGGAGCCCCCGGGCCTGGGCCATACACGGTGCCGAGCGCTGTTGGGCCAGGCCCAAAACAGTGCACGGGCACGCGTGGCCTAGGTCACGCCGCATATCTCTCCGCTCCCACCGCGCACGCCCAGAACGGCACGCGTCAAACGCGGCATCGTGGGTGACGCGGGCGGCGTGCACGGGGCTAAGCCCCTCGAGCATGCGTCAGGCCACGATGATGGGGACGGTTCACGCCCTCCTCCCTAAACGGAGGTAGGCGTGGGGGCGTGGTGCATTTACTGGACGGGGCCGGTGCGTGGTTTTCGGGACGCCCACTCCCCGTGATCACGGGGCGGAGCGAGGCCGCCTCACCCGTCGCCTTGGTTCTGCATCTTCGCCACGCGGCTCCCATGCGCTTGGGATCGCGGACGGTGGGAGTGGGAAACTGGGCCATCGCGAGCAGAGGCAGCGGGTTGGCCTCGACTCCCTGCTCTTCCCGTGCCTTGATT
This sequence comes from Triticum dicoccoides, assembly GCF_002162155.2. Lineage (NCBI taxonomy): Eukaryota > Viridiplantae > Streptophyta > Magnoliopsida > Poales > Poaceae > Triticum > Triticum dicoccoides. Next base: position 369,773,929 of record NC_041386.1, on the reverse strand, counting down.
CGCTGAGCGGGGCGGCCGAGCCCCCACCTCGCTCCTTTATAAAGAGCGGTAGGGGAGCGCAGAAACCCGCACTCTCTCATCTCCTCCTTTCTTCAGCTTATGCTCCCCTTTCTCTCATTTGCCATGGAGAAAGGGAAACCAGGCCCTTCATCGATGGCGGCGAGGGTCGTCGCCAGACAGCGCATCTCTCCATCTTCCACAATTTCTACCAAGATCTTTATCTGTCAAACCGCATAACGATATACGTTGTTCCCTTTGTCATCGGTATGTTACTTGCCCGAGATTCGATCATCGGTATCTCAATACCTAGTTCAATCTCATTACCGGCAAGTCTCTTTACTCGTTCCGTAATGCTACATACTGTAACTAACTTATTAGCTACATTGCTTGCAAGGCTTATAGTGATGTACATTACCGAGGGGGCCCGGAGATACCTCTCCAACAATCGGAGTCACAAATCCTAATCTCGATCTATGCCAACTCAACAAACACCATCGGAGACACCTGTAGAGCACCTTTATAATCACCAAGTTATGTTGTGACGTTTGGTAGCACACAAAGTGTTCCTCCGGTATTCGGGAGTTGCATGATCTCGTAGTCATAGGAACATGTATAAGTTATGGAGAAAGCAATAGCAACAAACTAAACAATCATCGTGCTAAGCTAACGGATGGGTCAAGTCTATCACAGCATTCTCTAATGATGTGATCCCGTTAATCAAATGACAACTCATGTCTATGGTTAGGAAACATAACCATCATTGATTCAACGAGCTAGTCAAGTAGAGGCAAACTAGTGACACTGTGTTTGTCTATGTATTCACACATGTACTAAGTTTCCGGTTAATACAATTCTAGCATGAATAATAAACATTTATCATGATATAAGGAAATATAAATAACAACTTTATTATTGCCTCTTGGACATATTTCCTTCACCCGTAACGGCCAATTTTGAATGGAGACAACTAGTACATCTTATCTTGATGAAAGGTGGTCTTCGCCTGCAAAGCTTCTGGTCGTGCCGTCGTGGTGGGCTCGACGATGACCTCCGTCCCGTCGTCCTGGCAGTCTAGGTCTTGTAGCACAGAAATGGAAGCCTTTGGCTGATTCCGCGGGACTCCGCACCTGCGCTTGCCTCTTTAGCACCAAAGAGGAAACCTACAGTACTGCGCCCGCTGGCGCCCGCCTGGCCTTGGTCTTCATGTCTTGCGTCATCTTAACCTCACGAGGTGGGCGCTTGCATAGGAATCTCCGCTCCTCAGGAGCTAGCCTAGGGAGGCCACTCCCTCTGGAGGTCTTGGCGTCATTTGCCTTGCGAGGCTTCGCCCCTCGCGAGGGTCTTGCGTTATTGATGCTGAAGATGGGTCGTACCAGGCTACCGATCAAGCCATGCCGTGGGCCACAGGCATGCAAGTCTGGGTACCCCGGTTCCCAGAACGCCGACAGGGGTTCCCAAAATGAGGAAACGAAATAGGTGGATGGGCACTGGGAGATGGTGTGGGCTAGGTAAAAAGAGGATTTGGGGACGCTGGTGCTCCCGCTCTCAAGGGAAAGGGCTGGGAAGAACAGCAAAACACCGGTGGCCAGGTGGATAGGTGGATTGGATGGGTGAGAGAGTTGGGATGGGTTGCTACTGAATATTTTGAGTGCTACTGAACTGAACTTGTGAATTATTCAAATGGGATTTACATAGATCTCTTACTACTGAATATGTTCAATGTAAGAGTAAGAAAAAGAATATGTTCCTTGATTTTAGACATTTTCTCATAATTAATAGAGGTTTTCTTGATCATAATTTTCTAAGTTGTCGGAATGTTATGTGTTTATTTATTTTTCATTTGTCTGACCAGGCAGGAATTAAATTGTCTCTTACTCCAGAAATGTCATTCCATGGTGTAACACACTGTGTTGCTAGGCCACATGTCTGGCAAACAGAGACCATGCATGTGAGTTCACTTCTCTTGGTTTGCATATCGATGAACTAATAGGTGATGAAGTGGATTTGTATTTCTGGTTATATGCTATTAGAGAAGGCTGCGTATGTGAGAAATGAGAAAACTTTTGAATCATCTACTTGACAGGTGGCAAAGTTATCACGGATGCAATATATTGATGTTATAAGTCCGACGTCAATCCGGTATTTTTGTTATTTCAAAAATTCTAACTTAACAATTCATCGGTAATGTAAGTCAATAATATTCTTTCTATACCATCTCTTCAATTTCAGAGTGGTGCTAAGGACCTAAGGTACCAACTGAACCATGAATTAATTCCAATGTACGAGCAAAAGCATAATTCATATGCAAGTATGTGATTTTAGATTCTTTAATTGTGAGTGTGAACTTTTTTTAATATTTCACTTGACCTCTAAGTTGTACTTTCACATCCTTTTTGTTCTCACCCTTTCCTACTTTCCTTCATTTTTGATCCCATGTTCTGTAGATGAAGAAATGAAAAGAAAACCAATGTCTATTTTTTTGACAGTAAAAAGCAAACTGATGACTATATATGCTGGAATCAGCAAATTATAAATTTATATTGCACAATATACTACATTCTATTAACATCTTAAGTTTATGTTGTCGTATATATCACCATGACACCATCTGGAAGATTATCTTTCTCTAAATCATGTGGTCCATTTTCAGGTATAAGTACCAAATTAAAGTAAATGGATTACATAGCAGAAAATACCACGTCTGTCACTATCTCACATTGTTTGTAATGCAGAAACAGTGAATGATGATTTCCAGGCAGATAAATTCAGATTGTTTATCCCTCTCTAGTAATGCAATATGGTATTTCCTTTGCTTATTGTATCTGTCAGTTTATCTATAATACCTAAATAGTTTATCCCCACTATCCTATTTCTCTTGACATGCAGCCTATCCACCTGTAGCACCCAAGATGTGATTCTATCCCAATCACGTGATGAATTCATGATTGGGGCACAACCGCATTTCGAGCGCATAGCAAGGTGGATATCATTACAACATACCATGTACTGAATAGATGAGAATACAAGATAAAGGCTTACACTCGCCACAAGCTACAACATGAATAGAACAGTTCATCAATACATAGCAATCATCATACAGAAGAGCAGGATCCGACTACAGATGAAACCAAATGAAAAGAAGAATGACATCCACCCTGCTAATCCCAGGCTCCCCGACCCGGAACCTATCCCTTGATCAAAGAAGAAGCAGAAGAACTCCAAATCAAGCAAGCATCGCTCTCACGTCAGATCATCACATTACCTGTACCTGCAACTGTTGTTGTAGTAATTTGTGAGCCACGAGAACTCAGCAATCCCATTACCATGGGTATCAAGACTAGCAAAGCTTAATGGGTATGGAATGGATAAGTGGTGAGGTTGAGGCAAGCGACTAAGCACAATATGGTGGCTAACTTACGAGTACAAGAATAAGATGAGAAACTACGCAACAGTCGCAAACTATTAATGATCAAGAAGTGATTCTGAACTGCTTATGTTCAAACATAACCCAACCGTGTTCTCTTCTCGAACGCACCCGAAAAGAGACAGTCACGGTTACGCACGCGATTGGTATATTTTAATTAAGTATAATTCAAGTCCACTACAACCGGATATTAAAAACTCCCATCTGCCACATAACCGCGAGCATGGCTCTTGAAAGTTTAAACCCTGCAGGGGTGTCCCAACTTAGCCCATGACAAGCTCACGATCCGCGGAGACAATCCTCCATCGCGGGACATCCGATCAAAATCGGGATCCCAGTGCACAAGACATTTCGACAATGGTAAAACAAAACCAGCAAGACCTCCCGATGCACCGACCTAGCCTGATAGGAGTCACACGTATCTCGTTCTCAGGGTACACCGGATGAGCCATACGTCGGGTTGGCTGAGATCCTGGTTCCCCAGGGGGCGCCGGACATCGCCCAGTTTGGACCAACACTTATGAGGAGCATTGGCCCCGGGGTTGATTAAGAGACCTCGGGGGCCGGTAGGTCCCTATGCAAGTTTTACTTGTTATTAGGCAAATGGTAAAACTAATGTTGGGCCTTGCTGGAAGAATTTTATTCAAAGCGAACTGTCAAGAGGGGCCCATAAACCCTCACCGTGTTAGGGACACAAAATCAAGGAACATAACACTGGTATGATGGAAACTAGGGCGGCAAGAGTGGAACAAAACACCAGGCAAAAGGCCGAGCCTTCCACCCTTTACCAAGTATATAGATGCATTAATTAAATAAGAGATATTGTGATATCCCATGATATCCATGTCCCAACATGGAACAACCTGCAATTGCACCTGCAACTAGCAATGCTATAAGAGGGGCTGAACAAAGCGGTAACATAGCCAAACAATGGTTTGCTAGGATGGTGAAAAAGGTTAGAGGCTATCATGGCAATTTGGGAGGCTTGATAAACAAGTGGTAGGTAGCGCGACATAGCGATAGCATCGAGACAACTAGCATAGCAAAGATAGCAGTGAGATCCAAGGTGACGGTCATCTTGCCTGATATCCCGCTAGGAAGAAGATCGAATCCATGAAGAAGACGAACCAACATAGTCGAACGGATCCTCACAACCGCAACGTAACCAGAACTATTAAGGAGAAACACAACCGGAAAGAAGCAAACGACATAGTAAACAACCATCACATAAACATGGCTTGATGCACAACCAAGTATGATGCATGTCCGGTTTAATGAGTCATGGCATGGCAAAGTGCAACAAACAATACTACAAATTAAGTGGAGCTCAATATGCAACGAGTTGCATATTGACGAAACACCACATTCGAATTATTTAGTTCGCTCTCGTGTATGTACCCAACAATACTAAATGTTATTAAACATGCCAAGGGGTGAAGCATAAGTAAACTAACTATTTAGGCAAGTTTAAATGGGGCCGGAAATAACAAACAACAATTCTAGAAAATCCCTATATGCATATTTCGAATTTGATACTATTCTACCCTAACCCATATTTTAGAGTTGTTAAACATGCAAAGTAATGCCACCATGTTAAACTATGCATTTTTATACCCCATTTACATATGAAGTTTATTAAATTTGGAGCTACGATTATTTAGTTATGAAATAAATCATTTTAACATGTTATTTAAGCAAACTTAAACAAACAGCAAGTTTAAACATTTTTAACATGGATGAAAGTGGCATATTGTGAAACTAGATGAAATTATAAGCATTTTACATATATAAATTATTTACATATGATGCACGGTTCTGGAGTTATTAAATGCATGAACATGGAGGGTTTTTTTGCAAAACTACAGTCCCTGGAATAAATACTAAAATCGCTGGACAGAGGGAAAAAACAAGAATGGGTCGAATCTGGCTGGCCCAACCGTGTACAGGAGAGGGCACTGGATCTGGGTGCTCACTAGACCTCATGGGCCGGTTGGTGGAGGAGCTAGCAAGCCGCGGCTGTGGAGCTGGGGCTGGGCTGACATGCACGGGGGGCGGGGCCAAGGCGCGCGATATGCAAGACGCGGCCCAGGCGCGGGCACAAGGAGGCTCGATCGGGCGGTCAACGCTCGAGATGAGCGTGCTCGATGCAGGGGAAGCGGAGGTTGTGGCGCTCGTCTCCCTCGAACAGAAGACGCAGCAGCGGGACTTCGATGGCGCTGGTCCTCATGCACAGGAGCAGGGCCAAGCGGAAGCAAGACTTGGTGCGGACGAATCGAGGGACTCGACGAGGTCTTGGGCGGCAGAATGGACAGATCCCAGAGGTCCTGGCGAGGGGGAGCCAGTTCCTGGTAGTTGGAGCGCGGGACGGCTCAATGAGTAGCAACGGGTGGTGCAGCTTGAACTTGTTGCAGCCACAGCGATGAACGGGAGGGCGCAAGGAAGGAGGTGTGGAGCACCAGATCCGAAGCAGGGGAACGGGAGGAGGTCGGATTTGGCGCGGAGCAGGCTTGATTCACCATGGCTGTTCTGCGGAAGCTCATGCAACAGACGGACAGGAGACAGAGAGATGAGAGGGAGAATCAGGAGGATCACGGGAGAGAGAAGAAGGGCCAGTGATGCTCATCTCCGGTGAAGCTTGCGACGGCAAGGTAGCGCGAGGTGTTGGTCCTGCGGGCGCTGGCATGGTGAGGAATTCCTCATGAGAGAGGGGTGCGGGGTCTCATGGCTGACGACGAGAGAGAGGAGTCCCGCGTGTGCTCGGGGAAGCAGGAGGCGTGGTGGAGCTCGAGGCCGGAGGGCTCGGGCACGGGAGGAGCTCGGGTTGGCCGGAAGATGATCCCAAGGTGGGAGGAGGAGGCTGCAGGCTTTGGTGGTAGTGGAGGGGGTCGATGGAGTTAGGTGGCGGCGCTGGGTTGGCTCAGGAAGGAATGAGGGGATCCCGAGGAAACGCAGTGGTGGCGGCGGAGGGAATCGGGGGATGGGACAGCTCTCCTAGAAATTAGGGTTGGACTGATATTTATAGCGGGTGGAATTAGGATATGGGCTATTAGGTCCATCCGATCGTAATCAGACGGTCCGAGAAAAATAGGCTAGGAGAGTCCAACAAAGAACCGATGATATTTAGGGATGTTTAGGGATGATCCGGATCCATCGGTCATGACTGTCCAGATCGGGTTCGGGACAGCTTTCGGACGTGCACACGAGGGGGGTTTGAGAGAGGTTGACAAAGACAAGGGGGCCTGACAAAAGGTCAATGGAGACAGAGAGAAGCGACACTACGAGCGGATGCAAGTTTCAAAAAAATAACAGCAACGGAGTGTCGATGCAATGCAAATGATGACATGATGAATGCAACAATCAAATAAAACACACGGCGGCAACGAAATAACTAGAAGGCATCTGGAGCGTCGGTCTCGGGTCATCACACCACCTCATCATCTATGTCCCACACAACCACTACAATTTCTCATGTAGCCACGCCACCCTCTTTTACCATGTACACCTGCATGCCCAACCATCATGATTGTGTACTTCTTGCACATGGGTATCATGTCGTGGCAATACTTTTCTTCGGTTTCAAAAATGCATCAGGCCTCTTCCTTTCCCGCTGCTGGTCTCCCGCTATTAACCACGAGGCTTAATCATCGTTAATCCTCTCCACCTGCTGGCCGTGTGGTTTATATAGCAGTACTAAAAAAAGAAAACTACAAGACAACAAACCCAGCTGATACTGAAGCATTTTTCTCGTGGAAGGCGACTTCCAAGGCGACTAGGGTTTAGCCGGCTCGCCGCCGGCTCATACGTCTCCAACGTATCTATAATTTTTTATTGCTCCATGCTATATTATCTACTATTTTGGACATTATTGGGCTTTATTATCCACTTTTATATTATTTTTGGGACTAACCTATTAACCGGAGGCCCAGTCCAGAATTGATGTTTTTTGCCTATTTTAGGGTTTCGAAGAAAAGGAATATCAAATGGAGTCCAAACGGAATGAAACCTTCGGGAACGTGATTTTCTCACCGAATACAACTCAGGAGACTTGGACCCTACGTCAAGCTAACTAACAGGAGGCCACGAGGTAGG
>NC_041386.1:369684098-369765975 GCF_002162155.2 Triticum dicoccoides | reverse complement strand
CTCATGGGCCCCCTGTTGCTCCACCGACGTATTTCTTCCTCCTATATATATCCACGTACCCCCAAACGATCAGATACGGAGCCAAAACCCTAATTCCACCGCCGTCACTTTCTGTATCCACGAGATCCCATCTTGGGGCCTATTCCGGAGCTCCGCCGGAGGGGGCATCGATCACGGAGGGCTTCTACATCAAAACCATAGCCTCTCCGATGAAGTGTGAGTAGCTAGATGGTTTCTTCTCTCTTTTTGGATCTCAATACAATGCTCTCCCCCTCTCTTGTGGAGATCTAATCGATGTAATCTTCTTTTTGCGGTGTGTTTATTGAGACCGATGAATTTTGGGTTTATGATCAAGTCTATCTATGAATAATATTTGAACCTTCTGAATTCTTTTATGTATGATTGGTTATCTTTGCAAGTCTCCTCGAATTATCAGTTTGGTTTGGCCTACTAGATTGATCTTTCTTGCAATGGGAGAAGTGCTTAGCTTTGGGTTCAATCTTGCGGTGTCCTTTCCCGGTGACAGTAAGGGCAGCAAGGCACGTGTTGTATTGTTGCCATCGAGGATAACAAGATGGGGTTTTCTTCATATTGCATGAGTCTATCCCTCTACATCATGTCATCTTGCTTAAGGCGTTACTCTGTTTTTAACTTAATACTCTAGATGCATGCTGGATAGCGGTCGATGAGTGGAGTAATAGTAGTAGATGCAGGCAGGAGTCGGTCTACTTGTCTCGGACATGATGCCTATATACATGATCATACCTAGATATTCTCATAACTATGCTCAATTCTGTCAATTGCTCAACAGTAATTTGTTCACCCACCGTAGAATACTTATGCTCTCGAGAGAAGCCACTAGTGAAACCTATGGCCCCCGTGAAGAAAAACTTGAATTGGAAGTTTCTATCCCTAGAAAACTTTATGATGAGTGGGAACCAACTATTAAAATTAAAATTAAAGATCATGAATTCTATGCTTTATGTGATTTGGTGCTAGTGTTTCCACGATTCCAAAGACTTTGTGTGATTTGTTAGGTTTCCGTGATTTTGATGATTGCACTCTAAACTTGCACCATGCGGATTCCACTATTAAGAAACCTATGGGAAGAATTAATGATGTTCTTATTGTTGCAAATAGGAATTATGTGCCCGTAGATTTTTTTGTTCTTGACATAGATTGCAATCCTTCATGTCCTATTATTCTTGGTAGACCTTTCCTTAGAATGATTGGTGCAATTATTGATATGAAGGAAGGAAATATTAGATTCCAATTTCCATTAAGGAAAGGCATGGAACACTTTCCTAGAAATAAAATTAAATTACCTTATGAATCAATTATGAGAGCCACTTATGCATTGCCTACCAAAGATGGCAATACCTAGATCTATTCTTGCTTGTTATGCCTAGCTAGGGGCGTTAAACGATCGCGCTTGTTGGGAGGCAACCCAATTTTATTTTTATTCCTTGATTTTTTTCTCCTGATTAGTAATAAATAAATTATTTAGCCTCTTTTTTGGTTGTGTTTTTTGTGTTTAATTAGTTTTTGTGCCAAGTAGAACCGTTGGGAAGACTTGCGGAAAGTCTTGTTGAACTTGCTGTAAAAAACAGAAACTTTAGCGCTCACGAGAACTGCTGTCATTTTTATTTGGAAAGTTATATTTAGTTAATTATTTTTGCATATGATTAATACATAAATTCCTCACGTCCAGAAATTTATTTTAGAATTTTTGGGCTTCCATATCTTGCGCTAGCTACAGATTACTACAGACTGTTCTGTTTTTACAGATTCTGTTTTGCGTGTGTTGTTTGCTTATTTTGATGAATCTATGGCTAGTAAAATAGTTTATGAACCATAGAGAAATTGGAATACAGTAGGTATAACACCCATATAAATAAAGAATGAGTTCATTACAGTACCTTGAAGTGGTCTTTTGTTTTCTTTTGCTAAAGGAGCTCGTGAGATTTTCTACTTTAAGTTTTGTGTTGTGAAGATTTCAAGTTTTGGGTAAAGATTTGATGGGTTATGGAACAAGGAGTGGAAAGAGCGTAAGCTTGGGGATTCCCATGGCACCCCCAAGATAATCTAAGTACACCTAAAAGCCAAAGCTTGGGGATGCCCCGGAAGGCATCCCCTCTTTTGTCTACTTCTATCGGTAACTTTACTTGGAGCTATATTTTTATTTACCACATGATATGTGTTTTACTTGGAGCATCTTGTATGATTTGAGTCTTTGCTTATTAGTTTACCACAATCATCCTTGCTGTACACATCTTTTGAGAGAGCCGTACATGATTTGTAATTTGTTAGAATACTCTATGTGCTTCGCTTATATCTTTTGAGTTATATAATTTTGCTTTAGTGCTTCACTTATATCTTTTAGAGCACGGTGGTGGATTTGTTTTATAGAAACTATTGATCTGTCATGCTTCACTTAGATTATTTTGAGAGTCTTAAATAGCATGGTAATTTGCTTAAAATCCTAATATGCTTGGTATGCAAGATTAATAATAAAACTTTCTTATGAGTGTGTTGAATACTATGATAAGTTTGATACTTGATAATTGTTTTGAGATATGGAGATGGTGATATTAAAGTCATGCTAGTTGAGTAGTTGTGAATTTGAGAAATACTTGTGTTGAAGTTTGTGATTCCCGTAGCATGCACGTATGGTGAACCGTTATGTGATGAAGTCGGAGCATGATTTATTTATTGATTGTCTTCCTTATGAATGGCGGCCGGGGACGAGCGATGGTCTTTTCCTACCAATCTATCCCCCTAGGAGCATGTGCATAATACTTTGCTTTGATAACTTGTAGATTTTTGCAATAAGTATATGAGTTCTTTATGACTAATGTTGAGTCCAAGGATTATACGCACTCTCACCCTTCCACCCTTGCTAGCCTCTCTAATACCGCGCACCTTTCGCCGGTATCATACACCCACCATATACCTTCCTCAAAACAGCCACCATACCTACCTATTATGGCATTTCCATAGCCATTCCGAGATATATTGCCATGCAACTTTCCACCGTTCCGTTCATGACACACTCCATCATTGTCATATTGCTTAGCATGATCATGTAGTTAACATAGTATTTGTGGCAAAGCCACCGTTCATAATTCTTTCATACTTGTCACTCGTGAATCATTGCATATCCTAGTACACCGCCGGAGGCATTCATATAGAGTCATATCTTGTTCTATCGAGTTGTAATTGTTGAGTTGTAAGAAAAATAAAAGTGTGATGATCATCATTATTAGAGCATTGTCCTAGTGAGGAAAGGATGATGGAGACTATGACTCCCCCACAAGTCGGGATGAGACTCTAGGCAAAAAAAATAAAAAGAGAGAAAAGAGGCCATAAAAAAGAGAAAAGGCCCAAAGAAAAAATGAGAGAAAAAGAGAGAAGGGACAATGTTACTATCCTTTTACCACACTTGTGCTTCAAAGTAGCACCATGATCTTCATAGTAGAGAGTCTCTCATGTTATCACTTTCATATACTAGTGGGAATTTTTCATTATAGAACTTGGCTTGTATATTCCAATGATGGGCTTCCTAAAAATTGCCCTAGCTCTTCATGAGCAAGCAAGTTGGATGCACACCCACTTGGTTTCTTTTTGAGCTTTCATATACTTATAGCTCTAGTGCATTCGTTGCATGGCAATCCCTACTCACTCACATTGATATCTATTGATGGGCATCTCCATAGCCCGTTGATACGCCTAGTTGATGTGAGACTATCTTCCCATTTTTGTCTTCTCCACAACCACCACTCTATTCCACCTATAGTGCTATATCCATGGCTCACGCTCATGTATTGCGTGAAGATTGAAAAAGTTTTGAGAATGTCAAAAGTATGAAACAATTGCTTGGCTTGTCATCGGGGTTGTGCATGATTTAAATATTTTGTGTGGTGAAGATAGAGCATAGCCAGACTATATGATTTTGTAGGGATAACTTTCTTTAGCCATGTTATTTTGAGAAGACATAATTGCTTTGTTAGTATGCTTGAAGTATTATTATTTTCTATGTCAATATAAACTTTTGTCTTGAATCTTTCGGATCTGAATATTCATACCACAATTAAGAAGAATTACATTAAAATTATGCCAACTAGCACTTCGCATCAAAAATTCTGTTTTTATCATTTACCTACTCGAGGACGAGCAGGAATTAAGCTTGGGGATGCTTGATACGTCTCCAACGTATCTATAATTTTTGATTGCTTCATACTATATTATCTACTGTTTTGGACATTATTGGGCTTTATTATCCACTTTTACATTATTTTTGGGAATAACCTATTAACTGGAGGCCCAGCCCAGAATTGTTGTTTTTTGCCTGTTTTAGGGTTTCGAAGAAAAGGAATATCAAACGGAGTCCAAACGGAATGAAACCTTCGGGAACGTGATTTTCTCACCGAATACAACTCAGGAGACTTAGACCCTACGTCAAGCCAACTAACAGGAGGCCACGAGGTAGGGGCGCGCCTCCCCCCCCCCAGGCGCGCCCTCCACCCTCGTGGGCCCCCTCTTGGTCCACTGACATACTTCTTCCTCCTATATATACCCACATACCCCCAAACGATAAGATACGGAGCCAAAACCCTAATTCCACCACCGTAACTTTCTGTATCCACGAGATCCCATCTTGGGGCCTGTTCCGGAGCTCCGCCGGAGGGGGCATCGATCACGGAGGGCTTCTACACCAACACCATAGCCTCTCCAATGAAGTGTGAGTAGTTTACTTCAGACCTACGGGTCCATAGTTAGTAGCTAGATGGCTTCTTCTCTCTTTTTGGATCTCAATACAATGTTCTCCCCCTCTCTTGTGGAGATCTATTCGATGTAATCTTCTTTTTGCGGTGTGTTTGTTGAGACCGATGAATTGTGGGTTTATGATCAAGTATATCTATGAATAATATTTGAATCTTCTCTGAATTCTTTTATGTATGATTGGTTATCTTTGCAAGTCTCTTTGAATTATCAGTTTGGTTTGGCCTACTAGATTGATCTTTCTTGCAATGGGAGAAGTGCTTAGCTTTGGGTTCAATCTTGCGGTGTCCTTTCCCGGTGACAGTAAGGGCAGCAAGGCACGTATTGTATTGTTGCCATCGAGGATAACAAGATGGGGTTTTCTTCATATTGCATGAGTCTATCCCTCTACATCATGTCATCTTGCTTAAGGTGTTACTCTGTTTTTAACTTAATACTCTAGATGCATGCTGGATAGCGGTCGATGAGTGGAGTAATAGTAGTAGATGCAGGCAGGAGTCGGTCTACTTGTCTCGGACGTGATGCCTATATACATGATCATACCTAGATATTCTCATAACTATGCTCAATTCTGTCAATTGCTCAACAATAATTTGTTCACCCACCGTAGAATACTTATGCTCTCGAGATAAGCCACTAGTGAAACCTATGGGCCCCGGGTCTATCTTTATCATATTGATCTCCTACTACTTAGTTATTTCCTTTGCTATTTACTTTGCCTTTATTTTACTTTGCATCTTTATCATAAAAATACCAAAAATATTATCTTATCATATCTATCAGATCTCACTCTCGTAAGTGGCCCTATAGGGATTGACTACCCCTATTTGCGTTGGTTGCGAGGATTTATTTGTTTTGTGCAGGTACGAGGGACTCGCGCGTAGCCTCCTACTGGATTGATACCTTGGTTCTCAAAAACTGAGGGAAATACTTACGCTACTTTGCTGCATCATCCCTTCCTCTTCGGGGAAAACCAATGCAGTGCTAAAAGAGGTAGCAAGAAGGATTTCTGGCACCGTTGTCGGGGAGGTCTACGCAAAAGTCAACATACCAAGTACCCATCACATACCCTTATCTCCCGCATTACATTATTTGCCATTTGCCTCTCGTTTTCCTCTCCCCCCAATTCACCCTTGCCGTTTTATTCGCCCTCTCTCTCTTTATCCTCCCTCTCTTTCTCTATTTTCCCCTTTTTGTCCGCATGCTTTTTGATTGCTTGTGTGTTAGTTTGCTTGTTTGTCGCGATGGCTCAAGATAATACTAAATTGTGTGACTTCACCAATACCAACAACAATGATTTTGTTAGCACTCCGATTGCTCCTCTCACTGATGCTGAATCTTGTGAAATTAATACTGCTTTGCTGAATCTTGTCATGAAAGATCTGTTCTCCGGCCTTCCTAGTGAAGATGCCGCTACCCATCTAAATAGCTTCGTTGATTTGTGTGACATGCAAAAGAAGAAAGATGTGGATAATGATGTTGTTAAATTGAAGCTATTTCCTTTTTCGCTTAGAGATCGTGCTAAAGTTTGGTTTTCGTCTTTGCCTAAAAATAGTATTGATTCATGGAACAAGTGCAAAGATGCTTTTATCTCTAAGTATTTTCCTCCCGCTAAAATCATCTCCCTTAGAAACGATATTATGAACTTTAAGCAACTTTATCATGAACATGTTGCACAAGCTTGGGAGAGAATGAAATTAATGATACGTAATTGCCCTACTCATGGTTTAAATTTGTGGATGATTATAAAAAAAATTATGCCGGATTGAATTTTGCTTCTAGAAATCTTTTGGATTCGGCTGCGGGAGGCACTTTTATGGAATTCACCTTAGGAGAAGCTAATAAACTCCTAGATAATATTATGGTTAATTATTCTCAATGGCATACTGAAAGATCTACTAATAAAAAGGTGCATGCGATAGAAGAAATTAATGTTTTGAGTGGAAAGATGGATGAACTTATGAAATTATTTGCTAATAAGAGTGTTTCTTCTGATCCTAATGATATGCCCTTGTCTACTTTGATTGACAATAATAATGAATCTATGGATGTGAATTTTGTTGGTAGGAACAATTTTGGTAATAATGCGTATAGAGGAAATTTCAATCCTAGGCCTTATCCTAGTAATCCCTCTAATAATTATGGTAATTCCTACAACAATTCTTATGGAAATTATAATAAGATGCCCTCTGATTTTGATTCTAATATTAAATAATTTATTACTTCGCAAAAGAATTTTAATTCTATGATTGAAGAAAAATTGCTTAAGATTGATGATTTGGCTAGGAACGTTGACAGAATTGCTCTTGATGTTGATTCTTTGAAATTTAGATCTATTCCACCTAAGCATGATATCAATGAGTCTCTCAAAGCCATGAGAATTTCCATTGACGAGTGCAAAGAAAGAACCGCTAGGATGCGTGCTAAGAAAGATGCCTTTATAAAAGCGTGTTCTTCCAGTTGCTATGAAAATAATGATGAAGATCTAAAAGTTATTGATGTGTCCCCTATTAAATCTTTGTTTTTCAATATGAATCTTGATAATGATGGGACTGAATATGATCCACCTTTACCTAGAAGGCGTTCCAAGAATTCTGAATCTTTTGATCTTGATGCTAAATTTGATAAAAGTGGGATTGAAGAAATTAAAACCCTAGATGTTGCTAAACCCACTATTATGGATTTCAAGGAATTTAACTATGAAAATTGCTCTTTGATTGATTGTATTTCCTTGTTGCAATCCGTGCTAAATTCTCCTCATGCTTATAGTCAAAATAAAGCGTTTACTAAACATATCGTTGATGCCTTGATGCAATCTTATGAAGAAAAACTTGAATTGGAAGTTTCTATCCCTAGAAAACTTTACGATGAGTGGGAACCAACTATTAAAATTAAAATTAAAGATCATGAATTCTATGCTTTATGTGATTTGGGTGCTAGTGTTTCCACGATTCCAAAGACTTTGTGTGATTTGTTAGGTTTCCGTGATTTTGATGATTGCTCTCTAAACTTGCATCTTGCGGATTCCACTATTAAGAAACATATGGGAAGAATTAATGATGTTCTTATTGTTGCAAATAGGAATTATGTGCCCGTAGATTTTATTGTTCTTGACATAGATTGCAATCCTTCATGTCATATTATTCTTGGTAGACCTTTCCTTAGAACGATTGGTGCAATTATTGATATGAAGGAAGGACATATTAGATTCCAATTTCCGTTATGGAAAGGCATGGAACATTTTCCGAGAAAGAAAATTAAATTACCTTATTAATCTATTATGAGAGACACGTATGGATTGCCTACCAAAGATGCCAATACCTAGATCTATTCTTGCTTGTTATGCCTAGCTAGGGGCGTTAAACGATAGCGCTTGTTGGGAGGCATCCCAATTTTATTTTTATTCCTTGCTTTTTGCTCCTGCTTAGTAATAAATAAATTATTTAGCCTCTGTTTTGGTTGTGTTTTTTGTGTTTAATTAGTGTTTGTGCCAAGTAGAACCGTTGGGAAGACTTGCGGAAAGTCTTGTTGAACTTGCTGTAAAAAACAGAAACTTTAGCGCTCACGAGAACTGCTGTCATATTTATTTGGAAAGTTCTATTTAGTTAATTCTTTTTGCAGATGATTAATAAATAAATTTCTCACGTGTAGCAATTTATTTTAGAATTTTTTGGGTTTCAGATCTTGCGCTAGCTACAGATTACTACAGACTGTTCTGTTTTTGACAGATTCTGTTTTGCGTGTGTTGTTTGCTTATTTTGATGAATCTATGGCTAGTAAAATAGTTTATGAACCATAGAGAAGTTGGAATACAGTAGGTATAACAGCCATATAAATAAAGAATGAGTTCATTACAGTACCTTGAAGTGGTCTTTTGTTTTCTTTCGCTAACGGAGCTCGTGAGATTTTCTACTTTAAGTTTTGTGTTGTGAAGTTTCCAAGTTTTGGGTAAAGATTTGATGGATTATGGAACAAGGAGTGGCAAGACCCTAAGCTTGGGGATGCTCATGGAATCCCCAAGATAATCTCAGGACACCTAAAAGCCAAAGCTTGGGAATGCCCCTGAAGGCATCCCCTCTTTCGTCTACTTCTATCGGTAACTTTACTTGGAGCTATATTTTTATTTACCACATGATATGTGTTTTACTTGGAGCGTCTTGTATGATTTGAGTCTTTGCTTATTAGTTTACCATAATCATCCTTGCTGTACACATCTTTGGAGAGAGCCATAAATGATTTGGAATTTGTTAGAATACTCTATGTGCTTCGCTTATATCTTTTGAGTTATATAATTTTGCTCTAGTGCTTCACTTATATCTTTTAGAGCACAGTGGTGGATTTGTTTTATAGAAACTATTGATCTGTCATGCTTCACTTAGATTATTTTGAGAGTCTTAAATAGCATGGTAATTTGCTTAAAATCCTAATATGCTTGGTATGCAAGATTAATAATAAAACTTTCTTATGAGTGTGTTGAATACTATGATAAGTTTGATACTTGATAATTGTTTTGAGATATGGAGATGGTGATATTAAAGTCATGCTAGTTGAGTAGTTGTGAATTTGAGAAATACTTGTGTTGAAGTTTGTGATTCCCGTAGCATACACGTATGGTGAACCATTATGTGATGAAGTCGGAGCATGATTTATTTATTGATTGTCTTCCTTATGAGTGGCGGTCGGGAACGAGCGATGGTCTTTTCCTACCAATCTATCCCCCTAGGAGCATGCGCGTAGTACTTTGCTTTGATAACTGGTAGATTTTTGCAATAAGTATATGAGTTCTTTATGACTGATGTTGAGTCCATGGATTGTACGCACTCTCACCCTTCCACTCTTGCTAGCCTCTCTAATACCGCGCACCTTTCGCCGGTATCATACACCCACCATATACCTTCCTCAAAACAGCCACCATACCTACCTATTATGGCATTTCCATAGCCATTCCGACATATATTGCCATGCAACTTTCCACCGTTCCGTTCATGACACACTCCATCATTGTCATATTGCTTAGCATGATCATGTAATTGACATAGTATTTGTAGCAAAGCCACCATTCATAATTCTTTCATACTTGTCACTCATGAATCATTGCATATCCCGGTACACCGCCGGAGGCATTCATATAGAGTCATATCTTGTAATTGTTGAGTTGTAAGAAAAATAAAAGTGTGATGATCATCATTATTAGATCATTGTCCCAGTGAGGAAAGGATGATGGAGACTATGACTCCCCCACAAGTCGGGATGAGACTCCGGACGAAAAAAAAGAGAAAAGAGGTCATAATAAAAGAGAAAAGTCCCAAAGAAAAAAATGAGAGAAAAAGAGAGAAGGGACAATGTTACTATCCTTTTACCACACTTGTGCTTCAAAGTAGCACCATGATCTTCTTAGTAGAGAGTCTCTAATGTTATCACTTTCATATACTAGTGGGAATTTTTCATTATAGAACTTGGCTTGTATATTCCAATGATGGGCTTCCTCAAAATTGCCCTAGGTCTTCATGAGCAAGGAAGTTGGATGCACGCCCACTTAGTTTCTTTTTGAGCTTTCATATACTTATAGCTCTAGTGCATCTGTTGCATGGCAATCCCTACTCACTCACATTGATCTCTATTGATGGACATCTCCATAGCCCGTTGATACGCCTAGTTAATGTGAGACTATCTTCCCCTTTTTGTCTTCTCCACAACCACCACTCTATTCCACCTATAGTGCTATATCCATGGCTCACACTCATGTATTGCGTGAAGATTGAAAAAGTTTTGAGAATGTTAAAAGTATGAAACAATTGCTTGGCTTGTCATCGGGGTTGAGCATGGTTTAAATATTTTGTGTGGTGAAGATAGAGCATAGCCAGACTATATGATTTTGTAGGGATAACTTTCTTTAGCCATGTCATTTTGAGAAGACATAATTGCTTTGTTAGTATGCTTGAAGTATTATTATTTTCTATGTCAATATAAAATTTTGTCTTGAATCTTTCGGATCTGAATATTCATACCACAATTAAGAAAAATTACATTAAAATTATGCCAAGTAGCACTTCGCATCAAAAATTCTGTTTTTATCATTTACCTACTCGAGGACGAGCAGGAATTAAGCTTGGGGATGCTTGATACGTCTCCAACGTATCTATAATTTTTGATTGCTTCATACTATATTATCTACTGTTTTGGACATTATTGGGCTTTATTATCCACTTTTATATTATTTTTGGGACTAACCTATTAACTGGAGGCCCAGCCCAGAATTGTTGTTTTTTGCCTATTTTAGGGTTTCGAAGAAAAGGAATATCAAACGGAGTCCAAACGGAATGAAACCTTCAGGAACGTGATTTTCTCACCGAATACAACTCAGGAGACTTAGACCCTACGTCAAGCCAACTAACAGGAGGCCACGAGGTAGGGGCGCGCCTCCCCCCCCCCAGGCGCGCCCTCCACCCTCGTGGGCCCCCTCTTGGTCCACTGACGTACTTCTTCCTCCTATATATACCCACATACCCCCAAACGATAAGATACGGAGCCAAAACCCTAATTCCACCACCGTAACTTTCTGTATCCACGAGATCCCATCTTGGGGCCTGTTCCGGAGCTCCGCCGGAGGGGGCATCGATCACGGAGGGCTTCTACATCAACACCATAGTCTCTCCAATGAAGTGTGAGTAGTTTACTTCAGACCTACGGGTCCATAGTTAGTAGCTAGATGGCTTCTTCTCTCTTTGTGGATCTCAATACAATGTTCTCCCCCTCTCTTGTGGAGATCTATTTGATGTAATCTTCTTTTTGCGGTGTGTTTGTTGAGATCGATGGATTGTGGGTTTATGATCAAGTCTATATATGGATAATATTTGAATCTTCTCTGAATTATTTTATGTATGATTGGTTATCTTTGCAAGTCTCTTCGAATTATCGGTTTGGTTTGGCCTACTAGATTGATCTTTCTTGCAATGGGAGAAGTGCTTAGCTTTGGGTTCAATCTTGCGGTGTCCTTTCCCGGTGACTATAAGGGCAGCAAGGCACGTATTGTATTGTTGCCATCGAGGATAACAAGATGGGGTTTTCTTCATATTGCATGAGTCTATCCCTCTACATCATGTCATCTTGCTTAAGGCGTTACTCTGTTTTTAACTTAATACTCTAGATGCATGCTGGATAGCGGTCGATGAGTGGAGTAATAGTAGTAGATGCAGGCAGGAGTCGGTCTACTTGTCTCGGACGTGATGCCTATATACATGATCATAACTAGATATTCTCATAACTATGCTCAATTCTGTTAATTGCTCAACAATAATTTGTTCACCCACCGTAGAATACTTATACTCTCGAGAGAAGCCACTAGTGAAACATATGGCCCCCGTGTCTATCTTTATCATATTGATCTCCTACTACTTAGTTATTTCCTTTGCTATTTACTTTGCCTTTATTTTACTTTGCATCTTTATCATAAAAATACCAAAAATATTATCTTATCATATCTATCAGATCTCACTCTCATAAGTGGCCCTATAGGGATTGACAACCCCTATTTGCGTTGGTTGCAAAGATTTATTTGTTTTGTGCAGGTACGAGGGACTCGCGCGTAGCCTCCTACTGGATTGATACCTTGGTTCTCAAAAACTGAGAGAAATACTTACGCTACTTTGCTGCATCATCCCTTCCTCTTCGGGGAAAACCAACGCAGTGCGAAAAGATGTAGCACCGGCCGCCTCCGTGGCGGCGGCGCAGCTGCCGGCGTCTCTTTCCCAGGACGGTACCGGAGGTGCCGTCGCTGGTCTAGTGTGCTCAGCTAGAGTTTCGGCCTTGCTTTTGTGCGGCAACAAGTTCGGCGATGGTGTTGACTTCATGACTCCATCTTATCGTCTATCTAGTGCTTGCATGCCATGAGGAATTTATCCATTGTGTTGGTGTATAGCTTCCCTGCTAGTGTTTAGAGAACTTGGTTGTTGATCAGATCTGAAGACAACTTTTGGATTTGTTTAGGCTTTTTGTCCTGGCGTTGTTTGATAGCGATCGGTTCTCTTTGAAGCTGGCTCTCTAGTGAAGCAATGAAACTGTTATGTTGGAACTGCCGGGGGCTTGGTAACACCCCGGTGGTTCATGCTTTGTTGGATGTCCAGCAAAGCTGCAGCCCAGATGTGATGTTTTTGTTGGAGACACACTTAGAAAGCTATCCGGCAGAGTGTTTGAGGAGGATATTGAGAATGGATCAGAAATTGGTATGTGTTGGAGATGGAAGGAAAGGTGGACTAATGTTATTATGGAGGAAAGAAATAAAAGTACAGCGCATGGAACTTGATCCTATGTTCATTGATGTTAGAGTGGCGGATGAACAGAATAACGAATGGAGATTAACCGGCATGTATGGTGAATTCCGTTGGGAACACAAGCATAGAACATGGGAGAGAATGAGAAGATTGCATCATAATAATACATTACCATGGCTTCTGATTAGGGATTTGAATGAAATACAATTCCTACATGAGAAAGAAGGTGGTAATCCAAGACCATGACAGTATATGCACGCCTTTCAGGCAACCATTGAGGACTGCGAGTTGAGGGACATGGGATATGTGGGAGACCAATTCACGTGGTTTCGAGGCAGTATTAGAGAATGACTGGATAGGGGCTTGGTTAATGATGCATGGTCCACTCTTTATCCTCATGCTGCATTACAAAATTTAAACTATAATCATTCAGATCATAGACCCTTGTGTGTGGACACAGAGTATTACTCGGGAGTGGCGGCCAATGGTGCAACAAGCAAGAAATTTGAGGCGAGGTGGCTGCGTGAACAGTCATTCTCGGATGTCGTCTAGGAGGAGTGGGACTCGGCAAGCACGGCTGCGGGACAAAATACGGTCTATGAAAAACTGAATCGCATGCACGATCAGTTCCATGATTGGGATCAGAGAGTTTTGAAGAAGCCCAAAAAGAGACTTCGGAAAGCATAGAGAGAGCTCGAGAAAATTATGTCTCGCCCTATGAATGACGAAAGTGAATCGAAAAGGAAAGAACTGTCTGAGCTAATCGAGTTTCTGCTAGAACTCGAGGAGATACTGTTGGGGAACATAGTAATTTCAAAATTTTCCTACGCACACGCAAGATCATGGTGATGCATAGCAACGAGAGGGGAGAGTGTGATCTACGTACCCTCTTAGACCGACAGCGGAAGCGTTATGACAACGCGGTTGATGTAGTCGTACGTCTTCATGGCCCGACCGATCAAGCACCGAAACTACGGCACCTCCGAGTTCTAGCACACGTTCAGCTCGATGACGATCCCCGGACTCCGATCCAGCAAAGTGTCGGGGAAGAGTTCTGTCAGCACGACGGCGTGGTGACGATCTTGATGTTCTACTATCGCAGGGCTTCGCCTAAGCACCACTACAATATTATCGAGGACTATGGTGGAAGGGGGCACCGCACACGGCTAAGAGAACGATCTTAGAGATCAACTTGTGTGTCTAGGGGTGCCTCCTGCCCCCGTATATAAAGGAGCCTAGGGGGTGCGGCCGGCCCTAGGAGGAGGCGCGCAGGAGGAGTCCTACTCCTACCGGGAGTAGGACTCCCCCCTTTCCCTAGTTGGATTAAGACTTGGGGAAGAAGGAAGAGAGGGAAGAAAGGAAAGGGGGGCGCCCCCCCCCCCCTCCTTGTCCAATTCGGACTTGGGGGGGAGGGGCGCCCGGCAGCCCCTAGGCCTCCTCTCCTCTTCCTCCACTAGGCCCATTAAGGCCCATTAGGTTATCGGGGGGTTCCGGTAACCTTCCGGTATTCCAGTAAAATGTCGATTTCACCCGGAACACTTCCGATGTCCAAACATAGGCTTCCAATATATCAATATTTATGTCTCGACCATTTTGAGACTCCTCATCATGTCCGTGATCACATCCGGGACTCCAAACTAACTTCGGTACATCAAAATATATAAACTCATAATGAAACTGTCATCGTAACGTTAAGCGTGCGGACCCTACGGGTTCAAGAACAATGTAGACATGACCGACACATGTCTCCGGTCAATAACCAATAGCGGAACCTAGATGCTCATATTGGCTCCCACATATTCTACGAAGATCTTTTATCGGTCAGACCGCATAACAACATACTTTGTTCCCTTTGTCATCGATATGTTACTTGCCTGAGATTCGATCGTCGGTATCTCAATACCTAGTTCAATCTCGTTACCGGCAAGTCTGTTTACTCGTTTCGTAATACATCATCTCACAACTAACTCATTAGTTGCAATGCTTGCAAGGCTTATGTGATGTGCATTACTGAGAGGGCCCGGAGATACCTCTCCGACAATCGGAGTGACAAATCCTAATCTCGAAATACGCCAACCCAACATGTACCTTTGGAGACACCTGTAGAGCTCCTTTATAATCACCCAGTTACGTTGTGACGTTTGGTAGCACACAAAGTGTTCCTCCGGCAAACGGGAGTTGCATAATCTCATAGTCATAGGAACATGTATAAGTCATGAAGAAAGCAATAGCAACATACTAAACAATCGGGTGCTAAGCTAATGGAATGGGTCATGTCAATCACATCATTCTCCTAATAATGTGATCCCGTTAATCAAATGACAACACATGTCTATGGTTAGGAAACATAACCATCTTTGATTAATGAGCTAGTCAAGTAGAGGCATACTAGCGACGTTTAGTTTGTCTATGTATTCACACAAGTATTATGTTTCCGGATAATACAATTCTAGCATGAACAATAAACATTTATCATGATATAAGGAAATAAAATAATAACTTTATTATTGCCTCTAGGGCATATTTCCTTCAGTCTCCCACTTGCACTAGAGTCAATAATCTAGATTACACAGTAATGATTCTAACACCCATGGAGCATTGGTGTTGATCATGTTTTGCTCGTGGAAGAGGCTTAGTCAATGGGTCTGCTACATTCAGATCCGTATGTATCTTGCAAATCTCTATGTCTCCCACCTGGACTAGATCCCGGATGGAATTGAAGCGTCTCTTGATGTGCTTGGTTCTCTTGTGAAATCTTGATTCCTTTGCCAAGGCAATTGCACCAGTATTGTCACAAAAGATTTTAATTGGACCCGATGCACTAGGTATGACACCTAGATCGGATATGAACTTCTTCATCCAGACTCCTTCGTTTGCTGCTTCCGAAGCAGCTATGTACTCCGCTTCACATGTAGATCCTGCCACAACGCTTTGTTTAGAACTGCACCAACTGACAGCTCCACCGTTTAATGTAAACACGTATCCGGTTTGCGATTTAGAATCATCCGGATCAGTGTCAAAGCTTGCATCAACGTAACCATTTATGATGAGCTCTTTGTCAGCTCCATATATGAGAAACATATCCTTAGTCCTTTTCAGGTATTTCAGGATGTTCTTGACCGCTGTCCAGTGATCCACTCCTGGATTACTTTGGTACCTCCCTGCTAGACTTATAGCAAGACACACATCAGGTCTGGTACACAGCATTGCATACATGATAGAGCCTATGGCTGAAGCATAGGGAACATCTTTCATTTTCTCTCTATCTTCTGCATTGGTCGGGCATTGAGTCTTACTCAATTTCACACCTTGTAACACAGGCAAGAATCCTTTCGTTGCTTGATCCATTTTGAATTTCTTCAAAACTTTGTCAAGGTATGTGCTTTGTGAAAGTCCAATTAAGCGTCTTGATCTATCTCTATAGATCTTAATGCCCAATATGTAAGCAGCTTCACTGAGGTCTTTCATTGAAAAACTCTTATTCAAGTATCCCTTTATGCTATCCAGAAATTCTATATCATTTGCGATTAGTAATATGTCATCTACATATAATATCAGAAATGCTACAGAGCTCCCACTCACTTTCTTGTAAATACAAGCTTCTCCAAAAGTCTGTACAAAACCAAATGCTTTGATCACACTATCAAAGCGTTCATTCCAACTCCGAGAGGCTTGCACCAGTCCATAAATGGATCGCTGGAGCTTGCACACTTTGTTAGCTCCCTTTGGATCGACAAAACCTTTCGGCTGCATCATATACAACTCTTCTTCCAGAAATCCATTCAGGAATGCAGTTTTGACATCCATCTGCCAAATTTCATAATCATAAAATGCGGCAATTGCTAACATGATTCGGACAGACTTAAGCATCGCTGGGTGAGAAGGTCTCATCGTAGTCAATCCCTCGAACTTGTCGAAAACCTTTTGCGACAAGTCGAGCTTTGTAGACAGTAACATTACCGTCAGCGTCAGTCTTCTTCTTGAAGATCCATTTATTCTCAATTGCTTGCCGATCTTTTGGCAAGTCAACCAAAGTCCACACTTCGTTCTCATACATGGATCCCATCTCAGATTTCATGGCTTCAAGCCATTTTGCGGAATCTGGGCTCACCATCGCTTCTCCATAGTTCGTAGGTTCATCATGATCTAGTAGCATGACTTCCAAAATAGGATTATCGTACCACTCTAGTGTGGATCTTACTCTGGTTGATCTACGAGGTTCAGTAGTATCTTGTTCTGAAGTTTCATGATCATCATCATTAGCTTCCTCACTAATTGGTGTAGGTGTCACAGAAACCGGTTTCTGTGATGTACTACTTTCCAATAAGGGAGCAGGTACAATTACCTCATCAAGTTCTACTTTCCTCCCACTCACTTCTTTCGAGAGAAACTCCTTCTCTAGAAAGTTTCTGAATTTAGCAACAAAAGTCTTGCCTTCGGATCTGTGATAGAAGGTGTATCCAATAGTTTCCTTTGGATATCCTATGAAGACACATTTCTCCGATTTGGGTTCGAGCTTATCAGGTTGAAGTTTTTTCACATAAGCATCGCAGCCCCAAACTTTCAGAAACGATAACTTTGGTTTCTTGCCAAACCACAGTTCATAAGGCGTCGTATCAACGGATTTTGATGGTGCCCTATTTAACGTGAATGCGACCGTCTCTAAAGCATAACCCCAAAATGATAGCGGTAAATCAGTAAGAGACATCATAGATCGCACCATATCAAGTAAAGTACGATTAAGACGTTCAGACACACCATTACGCTGTGGTGTTCCGGGTGGCGTGAGTTGCGAAACTATTCCGCACTGTTTCAAATGTACACCAAACTCGTAACTCAAATATTCTCCTCCACGATCAGATTGTAGGAATTTTATTTTCTTGTTACGATGATTTTCAACTTCACTCTGAAATTCTTTGAACTTTTCAAATGTTTCAGACTTATGTTTCATTAAGTAGATATACCCATATCTGCTTATGTCATCTGTGAAGGTGAGAAAATAATGATATCCGCCACGAGCCTCAACATTCATCGGACCACATACATCTGTATGTATGATTTCCAACAAATCTGTTGCTCTCTCCATAGTACCGAAGAACGGTGTTTTTGTCATCTTACCCATAAGGCACGGTTCGCAAGTACCAAGTGATTCATAATCAAGTGGTTCCAAAAGTCCAACAGTATGGAGTTTCTTCATGCGCTTTACACCGATATGACCTAAACGGCAGTGCCACAAATAAGTTGCACTATCATTATCAACTCTGCATCTTTTGGCTTCAACATTATGAATGTGTGTGTCACTACTATTGAGATTTAATAAGAATAGACCATTCTTCATGGGTGCATGACCATAAAATATTTTACTCATATAAATAGAACAACCATTATTCTCTGATTTAAATGAATAACCGTCTCGCATCAAACAAGATCCAGATATAATTTTCATGCTCAACGCTGGCACCAAATAACAATTATTTAGGTCTAATACTAATCCCGAAGGTAGATGTAGAGGTAGCGTGCCGACCGCGATCACACCGACTTTGGAACCATTTCCCACGCGCATCGTCACCTCGTCCTTACCCAATCTTCGCTTAATCCGTAGTCCCTGTTTCGAGTTGCAAATGTTAGCAACAGAACCAGTATCAAATACCCAGGTGCTACTGCGAGCATTAGTAAGGTACACATCAATAACATGTATATCGCATATACCTTTGTTCACCTTGCCATCCTTCTTATCCGCCAAATACTTGGGGTAGTTCCACTTCCAGTGACCAGTCTGCTTGCAGTAGAAGCACTCAGTTTCAGGCTTAGGTCCAGATTTGGGTTTCTTCTCTTGAGCAGCAACTTGCTTGCTGTTCTTTTTGAAGTTCCCCTTCTTCTTCCCTTTGCCCTTTTTCTTGAAACTAGTGGTCTTGTTGACCATCAACACTTGATGCTCCTTCTTGATTTCTACCTCCGCAGCTTTCAGCATTGCGAAGAGCTCGGGAATAGTCTTATTCATCCCTTGCATATTATAGTTCATCACGAAGCTCTTGTAGCTAGGTGGCAGTGATTGGAGAATTCTGTCAATGACGCAATCATCTGGAAGATTAACTCCCAATTGAATCAAGTGATTATTATACCCAGACATTTTGAGTATATGCTCACTGACAGAACTGTTCTCCTCCATCTTGCAGCTATAGAACTTATTGGAGACTTTATATCTCTCAATCCGGGCATTTGCTTGAAATATTAACTTCAACTCCTGGAACATCTCATATGCTCCATGATGTTCAAAATGTCGTTGAAGTCCCGATTCTAAGCCGTAAAGCATGGCACACTGAACTATCGAGTAGTCATCAGCTTTGCTCTGCCAGATGTTCATAACATCTGGTGTTGTTCCAGCAGCAAGCCTAGCACCCAGCGGTGCTTCCAGGACGTAATTCTTCTGTGCAGCAATGAGGATAATCCTCAAGTTACGGACCCAGTCCGTGTAATTGCTACCATCATCTTTCAACTTTGCTTTATCAAGGAACGCATTAAAATTCAACGGAACAACAGCACGGGCCATCTATCTACAATCAAACATAAACAAGCAAGATACTATCAGGTACTAAGTTCATGATAAATTTAAGTTCAATTAATCATATTACTAAAGAACTCCCACTTAGATAGACATCCCTCTAATCCTCTAAGTGATCACGTGATCCAAATCAACTAAACCATGTCCGATCATCACGTGAGATGGAGTAGTTTCATTGGTGAACATCACTATGTTGATCATATCTACCATATGATTCACGCTCGACCTTTCGGTCTCCGTGTTCCGAGGCCATATCTGTATATGCTTGGCTCGTCAAGTATAACCTGAGTATTCCGCGTGTGCAACTGTTTTGCACCCGTTGTATTTGAACGTAGAGCCTATCACATCCGATCATCACGTGGTGTCTCAGCACGAAGAACTTTCGCAACGGTGCATACTCAGGGAGAACACTTCTTGATAATTAGTGAGAGATCATCTTAAAATGCTACCGTCAATCAAAGCAAGATAAGATGTATAAAAGATAAACATCACATGCAATCAATATAAGTGATATGATATGGCCATCATCATCTTGTGCTTGTGATATCCATCTTCGAAGCATCATCATGATCACCATCATCACCGGCGCGACACCTAGATCATCATCGTAGCATCGTTGTCGTCTTGCCAATCTTATGCTTCCACGGCTATCACTACCGCTTAGTGATAAAGTAAAGCATTACAGCGCAATTGCATTGCATACAATAAAGCGACAACCATATGGCTCCTGCCAGTTGCCGATAACTCAGTTACAAAACATGATCATCTCATACAATAAAATTTAGCATCATGTCTTGACCATATCACATCACAACATACCCTGCAAAAACAAGTTAGACGTCCTCTACTTTGTTGTTGCAAGTTTTACATGGCTGCTACGGGCTTAGCAAGAACCGTTCTTACCTACGCATCAAAACCACAACGATAGTTTGTCAAGTTGGTGATGTTTTAACCTTCGCAAGGACCGGGCGTAGCCACACTTGGTTCAACTAAAGTTGGAGAAACTGACACCCGCGAGCCACCTTTGTGCAAAGCACGTCGGGAGAACCGGTCTCGCGTAACCGTACGCGTAATGTCGGTCCGGGCCGCTTCGCCCAACAATACCGCTGAACCAAAGTATGACATGCTGGTAAGCAGTATGACTTATATCGCCCATAACTCACTTGTGTTCTACTCGTGCATATAACATCAACGCATAAAACCTAGGCTCGGATGCCACTGTTGGGGAATGTAGTAATTTCAAAATTTTCCTACGCACACGCAAGATCATGGTGATGCATAGCAACGAGAGGGGAGAGTGTGATCTACGTACCCTCGTAGACCGACAGCGGAAGCGTTTTGACAACACGGTTGATGTAGTCATATGTCTTCACGGCCCGACCGATCAAGCACCGAAACTACGGCACCTCCGAGTTCTAGCACACGTTCAGCTCGATGACAATCCCCGGACTCCGATACAGCAAAGTGTCGGGGAAGAGTTCCGTCAGCACGACGGCGTGGTGACGATCTTGATGTTCTACTTTTGCAGGGCTTCGTCTAAGCACCACTACAATATTATCGAGGACTATGGTGGAAGGGGGCACCGCACACGGCTAAGAGAACGATCTTAGAGATCAACTTGTGTGTCTAGGGGTGCCCCCTGCCCCCGTATATAAAGGAGCCAAGGGGGGTGCGGCCGGCCCTAGGAGGAGGCGCGCAGGAGGAGTCCTACTCCTACCGGGAGTAGGACGCCCCCCTTTCCCTAGTTGGATTAGGACTTGGGGAAGAAGGAAGAGAGGGAAGAAAGGAAAGGGGGGGCGCCGCCCCCCCTCCTTGTCCAATTCGGACTTGGGGGGAGGGGCGTGCGGCAGCCCCTAGGCCTCCTCTCCTCTTCCTCCACTAGGCCCATTAAGGCCCATTAGGTTACCGGGGGGTTCCGGTAACCTCCCGGTATTCCAGTAAAATGTCGATTTCACCCAGAACACTTCCGATGTCCAAACATAGGCTTACAATATATCAATCTTTATGTCTCGACCATTTTGAGACTCCTCATCATGTCCGTGATCACATCCGGGACTCCAAACTAACTTCGGTACATCAAAATATATAAACTCATAATGAAACTGTCATCGTAACGTTAAGCGGGCGGACCCTACGGGTTCGAGAACAATGTAGACATGACCGAGACATGTCTCTGGTCAATAACCAATAGCGGAACCTGGATGCTCATATTTACTCCCACATATTCTACGAAGATCTTTTATCGGTCAGACCGCATAACAACATACTTTGTTCCCTTTGTCATTGGTATGTTACTTGCCCGAGATTCGATCATCGGTATCTCAATACCTAGTTCAATCTCGTTACCGGCAGGTCTCTTTACTCGTTTCGTAATACATCATCTCACAACTAACTCATTAGTTGCAATGCTTGCAAGGCTTATCTGATGTGCATTACCGAGAGGGCCCAGAGATACCTCTCCGACAATCGGAGTGACAAATCCTAATCTCGAAATACGCCAACCCAACATGTACCTTTGGAGACACCTGTAGAGCTCCTTTATAATCACCCAGTTACATTGTGACGTTTGGTAGCACACAAAGTGTTCCTCCGGCAAACGGGAGTTGCATAATCTCATAGTCATAGGAACATGTATAAGTCATGAAGAAAGCAATAGCAACATACTAAACGATCGGGTGCTAAGCTAATGGAATGAGTCATGTCAATCACATCATTCTCCTAATAATGTGATCTCATTAATCAAATGACAACACATGTCTATGGTTAGGAAACATAACCATCTTTGATTAACGAGCTAGTTAAGTAGAGGCATACTAGTGACGTTTAGTTTGTCTATGTATTCACACAAGTATTATGTTTCCGGATAATACAATTCTAGCATGAACAATAAACATTTATCATGATATAAGGAAATAAAATAATAACTTTATTATTGCCTCTAGGGCATATTTCCTTCAGATACATGTCATGCAGCGATCTAGAGCAGGATGGCTCAAGCATGGGGATCGGAACACGGGTTTCTTCCAAGCATTTGCTTCGGCGAGGCATAAGAAGAACTTGATAAGAAAATAAATGATGACCAGGTGAATGTGATTGAAGGTACATCAGCACTCAACATACATGTCCAGAATTATTTCGGTAACCTCTTTGCTTCAGAAGTAAACCATGTTGACCCTGCTGTTCTGCAAAATGTGCAAACGAAAGTTATTGAGCAAATGAATGAAATGTTATTAGCCCCGTATACCCATGATGATGTACGTAAGGCTGTGCACAGTATAGGAGATCTCAAGGCGCTTGGCCCTGATGGTCTCCATGCTATATGTTTTAAGAAGTTCTGGCATATTATTGGTGATGAGATTTCCCAGGAGGTGTTGTTTGCGATCAATACAAGGCAGATCCCAGCAGAGTGGAATGATACGTCCATTGTACTCATTCCCCAAGGTAGACTCGCCTGAACAAATTACACAATATAGACCTGTTAGTCTATGTAATGTGTTGTACAAAATTATCTCAAAGATGTTGGCTGCTAGACTGAAAAGTATTCTACCTGACATTATCTCCCCCACTCAAAGTGCATTTGTTCCGGGACGTTTAATTGCTGATAATGTACTAATAGCATATGAGTGTGTCCATAAGATAAGAAAACTCAAGAGAAGGTCGCTGGGGGCTATGTGCAGTGAAATTGGATATGCATAAGGCCTATAACCGGGTTGAGTGGATATTCTTGAGAGCTATGATGGAAAAACTTGGTTTTGATACTGGTTGGATAGACATGATAATGGCCTGTGTATCTTCTGTTAGATATAAGGTCATATTCAACTCCCAGGAGACTAAGATATTTACCCCTACTAGGGGGATTCGGCAAGGGGACCCCCTCTCCCCTTATTTGTTCCTTCTTTGTGCGGAAGGGCTGTCCAGTATGTTGACGTTTGAAGAAGAAGTTGTTGGCATAGATGGGATTAGAGTGTGCAGAAATGCACCATCAGTTTCACACCTTTTATTTGCTGACGATTCTCTAATTCTCATGAGAGCAGATATGATGAATGCAACTTCCTTACAAAACATACTGGATACCTATTGTGCAAGTTCAGGACAAATGGTGAGTTTGGCCAAGTCTAGCATTTTCTTCAGTCCCAACACCTCAATTGTTTCAAAAGCAGAAATTAGTCAAATTCTTCATATTGACACAAAAGCATTATCTGACAAGTATCTTGGGTTGCCAGCAATTGTGGGAGCTGACAAAAGTGATTGTTTCAGGCATTTTGTTGACAGAATTAAAGAAAGATTGATAGGTTGGATGGAGAAACAACTATCAATTGGAGGTAAAGAGATTTTATTAAAGTCTAGCACAGGCCATTCCAGTTTTTGCCATGTCAGTTTTTAGTCTTCCAAAAGGAATTTGCAAAGTAATCACAGATATTATTGCACAATTTTGGTGGGGTGATGATGAAGAGCACAAGAAAATGCATTGGATGGCGTGGTGGATGCTATGTATTCCAAAAAATGAGGGAGGTATGTGATTTCGTGATTTATATTCATTCAACTTAGCTATGCTAGCTAAGCAATGCTGGAGGCTCATCACTAATCCAGATTCCTTGGTTGCAAAAGTATTGAAAGCTAAATACTACCCCAATGGAACTCTTTTGGATGCTACCCCAAAGAATGGGTCATCATTTACATGGCAAAGTATTTTAAAGGGCCTTGATACATTCAAGAAAGGTTACATATGGAGGATTGGTACTGGTGAGGACGTAAATATATGGAGGGATCCTTGGATACCTTCAAGCTCAGATATGAAGGTAATTACACCGAGAGGCCAATCAATTATTACAAGAGTTTGTGAACTCATTGATCCGGTGACCGGGGAGTGGGATGAACAGCTATTACAGAGCCTTTTCTACCATGTGGATGTTAGAAGAATACTTCAAATCCCGCTCAACACACACGCATTTGAGGATTTCATTGCCTAGCAACCTAATCACACCGGAATTTTTTCCGTGAAAACTGCGTACCATTTGCAATGGATGCACGCTTATAGGGCACATGCAAATATGATGGAGAGGGCTGGTGGTTCAGCGCCTTTGGCAGTGTGGAATACACTTTGGAAAGTGCAAGTCCCACGTAGAATTCAGATTTTTGGGTGGAGGGTTCTGCGAGGAATCGTTCCGCTAAAAGCAATCCTGACAAACAGACACATTGGTTCTAATGGGGCATGCCCGATATGCCATCAAGGTGCTGAGGATATTAGGCATCTTTTATTTCTGTGAGTGCATGCAAAGGAAGTGTGGAGGCGTCTTGGGATGTTGCAACTGGTGGAAGATGTTGTACCAGTGGATAGGTCGGGCTCGATTATATTCGAACATCTTTTAACCCTTCCGGATGATCTATTGATGGTACATTCTAATGTCAACTTCAAACAAGCACTAATGGTGGGAGCATGGTACTTGTGGTGGATACGTAGGCGAATGACACATGATGAGCTGGTGCCACCTTCTTGGAGATGGCCAATATCCATTCTATCGATTGCTTCAAATTTCCATAATTCGTTGACAAGTTCACATGTAATGCCAGAGACTAAATGGTGTAAGGCGGATCCAAGATACACAAAACTAAATGTTAATGCAGCCTTTTTTTCCAGATGAAGGGAGTGGGGCAACTGCGGCTGTTATGAGGGATATTCATGGAAACTTCATTGTCGTGTAATGCAATTTTGTACCGGTGGCGGCGGATGCAATTACAATGGAGGCGATGGCCATGAGGGATGGGCTGTTCTTTGCCAACTCTCTAGGACTAAACCAGATTGAAGCGGAATCAGATTCTCTCCAGGTAATTAACTTCTACAATGGCCAAGAAAGATGGTGGGATGAAGCTGCGGCTCTCTTCGCGGAATGCGTTGATATTAGTACGTCGATTGGGAAGGTCATTTTTAAGCATTGTATTCATTCTTGTAATCAAGCGACGCATGTGCTAGCTAACTTTTCCTTTTGTAATAAGTCGAATCTTAGTTGGTTAAACGAGCCACCTGATGTCATTGTTAGTAAGCTCGTGGACGATGTAAGTGTTCTATAATTTAATAAAGCTTGCCATGATGGCCTTCCCTTAAAAAAACTATAGTCGTTTTCTCTTCTACTAGCCGCCGCAAAGAATGACACGATCTTCCGGCCACAATGCACCTCCAGCGCACATGGAACGACAACATGCATCAACTCTCTATCCACTACCCAGCAAATGTGGAAGAAATTGTTAGATTTAACTGAACGTACATGTCCCATCGTCTCTCCACTGATGACACCAGTGTGTCCCCTCTCCTCCATAAATCTTCCTGGCTTCTCCTTTGACCCTCTTAATCCCCTTATGCATCCCCTGCAATGATATACCATCGCCTCATGTGCGCTTAGCCTCGACTGCAAGCACCGACGAAGCAAACGCTTTGCCTCCTCCGGATGGAATTCCCGTCCAGATCTAAGAAACGAGGATTGGAGGAGGTCTTAATAAGCAGAGCGACGATAATTCAGCGGAAGAAGCTCTGCCCATGAACCGTCGCTGCCAAGCTCGGCCACAAGGAACTCGCCGACGAGACTGACCATGAAGACCAGGCTATGTTGTCTCATCCCTAAATCCCCAGTCGATCCAGTTTCCATTTTCTTTGTCACGTGCATGTATTTCAGTCCTTTAGGAGCACTCTTAAGGTCAACGATTCATGTTAGCTAATACGATGAATCTTGACGACACCAACATATTAATAAATTGTGATTTTCTAGATCATTACTAGGACGTGGAGAATTTCTCGCAGATAAATGAATGTGGTGTGATATAGCCGCGTACTCTTCCCTGCCACAAATCCCTCGGAACCATCTTTGCATTGCTTCTGGTGCTCTACTCCTGAGCCATTGTGCCCGACATTGACTTACCTCTGCCTGGGTCACAACCATTTTGCGCCATCATAGCCTCACCAGAATTACATGGTTGTTCCAACTGTTGAGCACCTTTAGGATTCTGACTACATTTTGTTGTAGCTAGGTTTTTCCCATACAATTTATTCTTCTTTTCTGGTCTAGTGGAATGGTAGTAACTGTTAGAGTTGTGTCGAATATTGTGTACAAGATAGGTTACAGTTGGACTTGTAGTTGTATTGTGTTTAGATAGAATATTGAGTCGTGTCCTAGTAGGACACTTGTATCCTAGGCTCTCATATATAGCGGGGCTAGACACACGATCTAACCTATGCCAACATAATAACACCGGAACGCAGGGGAAGCCGGCGGCATGTGCCGGTGTCCAGGACGACCGGGTGCGGTATTGTAGCAGTGTCATGGGGAGGAGCACCCATGGTCAAGCCCCGGGGATGTAGCCATATCGGTGAACCTTGTTAACAAATCTTGGTGTCATGCTCGTGTGATTGCTTGGTCCTCGTATGATCGACGGTATGCCTCGGATTTATTCTAACAAGTGGTATCATGAGCTAG
This sequence comes from Triticum dicoccoides, assembly GCF_002162155.2. Classification (NCBI taxonomy): domain Eukaryota; kingdom Viridiplantae; phylum Streptophyta; class Magnoliopsida; order Poales; family Poaceae; genus Triticum; species Triticum dicoccoides. The sequence goes on along the minus strand of NC_041386.1, from coordinate 369,738,895 downwards.
GCGTGACGCGGGTTGATCTAGAAGATGAAGAAGCAGTTGCGTGGTGGATGCGTCGGCATCGACGAGTTGCAAAGGGCGTGGGATGTGCGGCGATGGATTGGGTGGATCGATCGCGCGAGCATCAGGCGGCGCATGTACCGACTGGTGGGATCGCTGGCATCTGGCGGCTGGTGCGTTCAGCAGTGAAAGCCTAGGCGAGACCCATGGCGGCGCGGCCCATGTGGCTACAGCAGGGGGCAAGGCCGAAGCTGGCCAGAAGCGCGTCTCGCGCATGTGCTGCTCAAGAGCAGGCTGAAGCATGCGTGGATGACTCATCATGTGTGCGTACAGATGCAAAACTATGGATTTGTTTTGAAAAAAAAAAGATTGGGACCGAGTCCCTGGAGGCAGTGGCCTCTCGTGTACGATGCGGACGGAGCCAGATCACATCTAGCGTGAGAAGATCCATCAACGATAAGATCCATTGAAAGCAGAAGGTCATGGCAAAGCAAAGCTAGCATCGGAGTTTTGTGCAAGGGAGCCGAGCCACCACGTGAAGGCTAAAGATTATAATTCTTTTGGAATTTGCTAGTAGTACAACCTCGTGTACTTGGGCATTGTGTGAGAAGAGAGCTCGGATAATTTTGCACAGGGTCAGTCATACAAAGAACCATGGCGCCAACGGTTACCAGGTTTGAGGTGGAGAAGTTCACGGAACTGAAAAACCTTGGGTTATGATAGACAAGGGTGAAAGATTTGTTGGCACAGTGGGGATGCTTGAAAGCGTTGTGGGAAGTCATGTCAGCTAAGATGGAATTATCATGTGATGGATGGAAATTCTCGGAAGACGATTTGGGAGCTTCCAGCGTGTCATGCAGTCGGAGAAGTTCAGCTTGGTTGGACTAGATAGTCTGACGGATCGACGTGAGTCGGTTGGTACAGAAGACGGTGATGAGATCGACGACAGCGACATAGGAGCGTGATGCTGATGGTGACCGACTTCTGGGGTGTGGAAACCCGTGGCGCGGGTCTGAGGACTTGTGTGGCTTCGACAAGACAATGGCGCGGGGTTGATTCAAGGTGATGTACACACGGAGCTTGAAGTCGACGGGGCGTGAGGGTGGACTGATCATCTACCATGGAGTCATGTTGAAGGTGGAGCTAGATTGAGGGGCTACGATGTAAGGATCCAGGGAATCGAAGCCTATTCAGCAAGGGGGAAAAGTGAGTGACATGCAGTTCAGACTGGAGCCCGGTGGTCTGATGGAAGCGTGAAACTCGTCATCGGTCGGTGATGATCGGTGGTACTCTGGAGTGGGGGTTGAGTGGTGTGGGTCCGCGACCCTTGAGACTCGACCGGGACAGCGGAGGCTCGACGCAGTAATAGCGGCGAGGCGTGCGGTATACATGGGGCACGGAGACGGGCCACGGCTCTGGTGGTCATACATGTGGTGAGACAACTGCGAATTTGACTCGGGATGATTACAAGCAACGATGAAATTCTTTCAAGTTTCAGACAGACAGTCAAGGAAGAGCGGTGATGTTGACTTCAGGTAACTCTTATGTGTGACACCCAATATGTAAGTTGTTCACTTTCACGCAGGTCAGTGATTGATGTGTGATGGTATGGACGGATACTCTGGAAGTTGGGAGTACAAACTAGAGTAACGAGGAACTTAATTTTGCTCGTGTTGACAGTGGTCAAGAAAAGAAGGGACTACAAGTTGCAGGTGGAGTCATATGGAGTCTTTGGAGTAGCAGCGGTACTCATAGGATAATCTCAAGTCCAATGTACATGGAAGTTTGACGCATTGACGAATTCAAGTTGGTGGAGAATATTCGCCAAGGTGGAGTTTGTTAGAGTTGTGTCGAATATTTTGTACAAGGTAGGTTACAGTTGGACTTGTAGTTGTATTGTGTTTAGATAGGATATTGACTCGTGTCCTAGTAGGACATTTGTATCCTAGGCTCTCATATATAGCGAGGCTACACACACGATGTAACCTATGTCAATATAATAGCACCAGAACGCAGGGAAAGCTGGCGGCATGTGCCGGTGTCCAAGGCGACCGGGTGCGGTATTGTAGCGGTGCCATGGGGAGGAGCGTCCATAGTCAAGCCCCGGGAATGTAGCCATATCAGTGAACCTCATTAACAAATCTCGATGTCGTGCTCGTGTGATTGCTTGGTTCTCGGATGATCGACGGTATGCCTCGGATTTATTCTAACAGTAACACATGTTGAGGTATGTTTGGTTGATTATACACATGTTCATCTGTTCTTTTTAAATACTATAATATCAATTCTTTTACATACATTTTAAGTTCCTGTAGAGGGTTAGCAAGGAAACAAACACTTCAGTCTTATAGTAGGTCTGCTTTTTCACAAGTTACATATACCTTCTACAACCTCATAGCTTGGTTATGTATTGTAGAATTTTATTTTGGAGGGGATATGCATTTATCTTTTAGGGGATGGCGTTCCTATCATTCCTATCTCCTTTGATAAGCTTATATTTTTTATATATCAAATCAAGAATCAACAAATGTTTGGGTTCACTGTATATTAGAAGGAAGAAGCAAGAACCAAAATTCGTTATGCTTAATATGCAGTATGTGTTTTGTGATTGGATATTAATTGCAGATTCGAAGTTGACCGGACATTGAGTTGGTATGGTCTACTCACTTGATATTTGCATGACTATTTATACACTTGCACAACATATGATAGTGGTAGAAATCCAATCGAAGTAGTTGCATCCTTTTCCGTAAATATTTTCTTTTCAGATGTACGTGACCGAACAAATCTACACCTTCAACTATGTTAATATGTTACACCTTCATGTATATGTATCTCAAAACTGACAAAAGCAATTCCGAGATGCCGTTGTTAGTCAACAATCTATTTTCTAACGTATTTATGTTGTGTTTTCTTAGTAATTACCACCTTAGATTTTGTTGTAGTTGTATTTTCTTCCTGAACCTTTCTGCAGACACGCGAGCATTATTGTATTTAGGTCTGTTGGACCTGGAAGTACAATATATCGGATGAGTGTGTTGTATGTAAATGATATGTCCATGAATGCACTATATCACCTCTGATTATGTGTTGTTGAATCCCGGTATTTTTCCTACTAAACATTATTTTTACGTCCAAATGCAACTTATTATTTGCAATGACCAATATTTACTATAATATGGCAATATTTCCCATTAGCTTCCAACTGTTCACCAATTTAATCAGTGCACACATTTCGTAGCAACGGGCGGGGTGTTATCTAGTTTATGAAATTGTAATGCACATATTGTGGAATAGATAGTGAACTCCACTTTCTTACAGATCATAGCGAGCTTCACTTTTTATTCCTGAGATTATATTATGGTTATCTAGGTGTTGCCTTCCAAGGTTGTAAATATAAACTACCATGCCGTAATCATAGGGCTAAAGCCGCAGGTAATGTAATACTCAGGTTGAGCATCCCTTGGGGACTACTCAGGTTGGGCTAAAGCCGCACTTACAGAGGGATTACTTTTTTTGTATGTAATCCTCGGGCTTTATGAGTACCAATACTACTCAAAGCAAAAAGGCTAACATTGTTTCATGAGTTTGTATTACACCTATGTCCTAAGATTACATGACATTGCTAGCATGCATGTTTTCTTCAGTGAAGCACATTGAGAAGGTAGGCTTTAAACTAACTAACAAACATGTTCCACTTTAATTATAAGAGATGTTTTCGAATGTGTTCGTAAATCTTTTCATTTAGACACAACGAAGCCCGTGTTCTGTTGGTTGGGCACTGGGAGAAACTAAAAGAAAAAAAGGGTGTCACGATTGGTATACCCCTGCAAGAAAGGCTCTTTTGAACAAGAGAGTCTTCGGTTCTAAACTCACCGACATTTAGGAAATACTATTTAGTTGTCAATGAGCATGGTAATATTTGGGAACTACTATTTTAGTTTTCAATGGGCCTGGTAATCTCCAGAAACTTTTATTTTTTTGTGAGTTATCAGAACATGGTTTCATAGTTCGTATGCCAAGAGCATTTTTTGTTATTGTTATTAAAAATGTATTTTCTCTTTTGGGTTCCTATTTACTACTGATTCGAGTACCTTTCGTTTCAAAATAACAAGGAAAACATGTGTGGAACAATCTATTTTAGATTCAGATTACATATATTTATGACTATTCCTATCATTTTATTGTCAAAGAGGACGGGCGCGGCAATGCGCCACCATCAATGATCTAGTTAGAAGTTATAACTGCTCAAAAACCTTGAGATGCTTCCTCAAAAATGCCATTAGATATTTCAAAAATGTCATCGTTCCATTAGATTTTACTCAAAAATGCCATTAGACATATTTATTGTTAGGTCAAACTCGTTGACCATGTTATATGATGAAAATCCTTCTATACCCATATGTTAGCTCTCTGTATCTCACAATGATAAGTGTGGATCCCACTTGTCAGGAGTAAGCAAACGAATAATTTTATAGGAAAATAAGAGCAACTCCAATGGGCTGACCCAAATGGACGGCGCATTTGTCCGCTTTTTGTCCGTTTGGGTTGGCCGCCCGCCCGGTGTTCGCCCAGTTTTGCATTTGTGTCGGCAGTGCGCCCAACGCGCCGACCCATTTCATGTATGCACTCAATTTAAAAAAAGTCCCGCGGCCACAGATCATGCTAGTGGCCATAGATCATGCCGGCACCATGCCAGCGCCGACATACATTGCCGGCTTCAAAAAATATCACCGCAGTTCCATGTTGGCGCATTCGCCAGCGGCCGGCACACATGACAACACACAAAAAGAGGTGTGACTTGAGTTCGACCACGCCATCGCGGCCTCGTGATCATGCCAGCACACAGCCGGCATACAAAAAAGGAAGGCGCTCGCGGCCACGAGATCATTTGTTGATGAACTTGACCATGTCGGCCTGCATCTTCTCGAACCATGGCCTCTTCCTTGGCGACACGGTGTTGAGATCCACCTTCATGATCTCCACCCCGGTCATCATGCTCGCGAGAGCCACTTCTTTTGCCTTGGTCTTGGCGTTGGCGACCTCGATCTCTAGTATCTTGGCTTGCTTCTCCGCCTCCAGCTCAAGCATCTTGGCTTGCTTCTCTGCGTCCATCTCAAGCCTCCTCCTTTGGATCTCCATGAAGGCGTTCATTTGCTCTTCTTTGAAACACTGGCGCTCCTCCTCCCTTGAGTCCTTATTGTTCATCATGCCCTCCACGCTTGCGATCAAGGCGTTGGATGCCGCATCCCGCTTGTCCTCCTTCTTCGAGTTGGTCTTCCCCCGCGGCCGTGCCGGCTCGCCGTCCCCAACCTCCTCCACAGCTTGCTTCCCCCACGCGACTTGAGGGCGGCATATTGTGCCTTGAACTTTTGCTCGTCCTTGATGACCCGAAAGCAATGGGAGAGATTGAAGCACTTGCCATTGTGTTGGACCTTGAATGCCTCCAAAGCTTGAAATGCCTACAAAATGTGTTCCATGCAAGCATATGGGCAAATGATATGCAAATGAGCATGCAAGCATGAACTTGATGACACAAACGAGGGCGTCTTGCTAGCACACCATGTCTTGCACGCCGATGCCGCTCAAGGGGCAGGACTTGATGCTCTCAAGAGTGGCACAAAACTTGTTGCACTCTTGTTGGATCACCCTCCATATCTTGGAAATGGACACCCACCCGCGCGTGCTCACAATTTGGTAAGGTGGAAACTTCTTGTGCTCATGAAACTCCCGATGGACACGAATCCAAAAGGTTGAATGCTTTTGTTCGGCTCCCGTCTTGGGGTCTTGTCCAATGTATCGCCAACACTCGCAAAGAAGCTTGTCCTCGACAGCCGTGTATACCTTCGTGCGCTTGCTCTTGTGCTTCGGCTTAGGACCGGCGGCTTGGTTGGCGAGCTCGTCCTCGAACAAAGGCTCCACTTCGATGTCGCACTCGTCCTCTTCCTCTTGCCCGTAGTTGTCTGGGAACTCGTGGTCGAGTGGGAAGCCATCCAGGTCCATGCCGACCTGATCACGCATGAAGGCTGCCTGATCGGGATCATAGCCAGCGGCCGGCGTGGACGCCCCGCAGCCGTCCTGGCTTTGGGTCTCGTCGGGATCGTAGCCAGCGGCCGGCACACCGCCCTCGAAGATGAGGTTCTGCATGTAGTCCTCGTCGACGGCGGACGGCATTCCCTCGAATAGGTTGCGGGCGTCCAGGAGCACGCCGGCCGGCGTCTGCCGCACGCGTTTCCTCGCGCCTCCAGATGACGAGCCACCAGCCATCGGGCTGGCGTTGAGGTCAATGGGCGCGGGCGCGGCGTGGAAGGCGCGACCACGCTCACGTCAGGCGCGCACTCCTCGAAGAGGAGGGAGGCCTGCGGGTAGACGTGGAAGCCCGGCATCCGGTTGCAAGCCGACGCGTGGGGCGAGTCGGGCGGCACCATCTGAGGGAACGCTAATGAGCCGGTGATGGCCGCGGCAACGGCGGCGTTGAGGAGGTTGTGCTGACACACATGTGATTTTTCAGCAAACTTTGGTGCATTTGAGCATGTGCTTGTAGTTCAAATTTGAATTATGCACATTAAATGCCCAAAAACTCAATTAATGCATAAAAATGTCAAATGAACCCGGAATAATTCCAAATTTAAACACGACACTCATGTACTAGTTGCATGTTCAATGTACGTAAATGTTCTAGCAATTCAAACACCATCCTTTCCCTCCGTAACACCATTTTGTCTTTCAAAACATAATGAAAAAAATCAGGTATACCACAAACAGTTTACTAGAAAGAATCGTGTGGGATGCGATATAAAATATCTTGGCGCACCGTCTTGTCTGGCTTACGCAGGAAGCTTCGTCGTCTACAGTCCACCGCCCCCGCTTGAACCACACTTGCGCGCCAGTTTCTCGCGGCATCGAGCGAAATTTTTTTGCCACCGCAGAAATATCTATCTCCCCGCCCCCTCCCTCCTACCAAAAGCCACATTTCCACTATTCCTCCTTGCTTTGCAAGTTCAAACCTTCACTGCTACTTACTGGCAGCTCAGCCTCCTCGCCGGCGACCCTTCTTGAAAGTGCATTAAGTCGACTAGAGGGGGGTGAATAGGCGATTTTTATGAATTCTTCACTAAGGAATTTCTGGGTGAGGAAATTCCTGAGCGAAGTATTCAAATGCATACATAACATAACATAAACATGGATATCATGATGAAATGAAAACAGACACAGAGTACAGAAAGCATAAGCACAGGATAAAACAGGATGAAGACAAACAGACTGAAGAAATTGAACTGGGGAAATTGAGAAAGTCTTCAGTCAAAGACTTCAAACAGATATGAACAAGCACACAACACAGTAATGAGAAAATGAAAGGGTTGAGGAAATAGAACCGGTAAGCTTGGTGAAGATAATGATTTGGTAGACCAGTTCCAACTGATGTGACAGTTGTACGTCTGGTTAGAGTGGCCAGGTATTTAAACCTGAGGACACATAGTCCCGGACACACAATCCTCACCGTATTCTTCTTGAACTAAGGTCACACAGACCTTGTCCAATCACTCGTGGTAAGTCTTCAGGTGACTTCCAAACCTTCACAGACTCGGTCACTCGATGATCCACAATTCCTCTTGGACGCTCTAGACCATGACGCCTAACCGTCTGGAGGATGCACAATCCTCAAAGGTAACAAGCATCGGTTCCACACAGGAACAATCTCTTCAGTGATGCTCAATCACTTTGGTTTGTAGGTGTTTGGTTTGAGGTTTTGGGTTTTTTCTCACTTGATGATTTCGCTCAAAGTCCTCAGAGGATGGAATGCTCTCAATGACAAGTGTCAGTTTCTTGCGAAGCAGCCAACCAGCTAGTGGTTGTAGGGGGTGCTATTTATAGCCTAGGGAGCAGCCCGACATAATAAGACATAAATGCCCTTCAATGATATGACCACTAGGTGGGTGGGTATTTTGGGACAGCCGACGCGTAGCACAGCAACGGTCAGAAATTTGACTATCAAATTCCTTAGGGTTATCATGTTCCTCACTTGTAGGTAATCCGCACTGGCGAATTCCTAACTCCTCAGTCAGAACAAATTCCTCAGAGACCAGAAGATATTCGTCTCTGTCACTGAAGAAATGACTGAACTGTATGAGATTTCCAATGGCTTCACTCGAAGGGATTGGTAGGTGTAGGATTTTGAGATGAGCATCACTTGGAAACTTTTCCTAGTTTTAACTCGACCCCCTTTAATAGTACGGTGTTTCCTATGACTCAAGAAATAGAAAATGAAACTACGAAAACAAAAGTCTTCACGCTTCATGTTCCTCATATGAATATCAAGTCTTCACGGTCACACCAATTTCTTCACTTTCAAAGTCTTCAGAAGTCCAAAGTCTTCGGTCGAAGACATTCATTTTTAGGGATCGACTTTCTCTGTAAATATCAAACTCCTCATAGACTTATAGACATGTGTACACTCACAAACGCATTAGTACCTTAACCTGTAAGTCTTCAATACACCAAAATCACTAAGGGGCACTAGATGCACTTACAATCTCTCCCTTTTTGTTGATTAATGATAATATAGGTTAAGTTTTCAATGGGGATAAACATATGAAGTGTAAATACTGATATTGAGGAATTTGATTGCAAGATATAGAAGAACTCCCCCTGAAGATGTGAATAGTGAGGAATTTGCTTTTTAGGCAATGCACATTTGAAGAGTAGAATCATGGAGATCTCCCCCTATATCTTGTAATTCATACACGCATTTAACATATGATATGAAGAATTTGAAATGCATGATGAAATATGGTGACTGATGTGATTCGGCATGCATGCATTAATATATATGAGGAAATAGCATGCAGAAGAACATAGCAAAAGTATCAGACCACCATCGGGTTTAAGTTTACAACTCGATCCAATAAATCTTCAGAAAACGAGAGTTATAACTTAGGTAAAAAAATGCCCATGTAAAGAGACCCGCTTGAAGACTAACTCAAATTTATCCCCCTTTTTGTCATCGAATGACCAAAAGGGACGAAAAGTGAGGACTAATGCCCCTGAAGAATATCATCACTGAGTCTATGAAGGAGCACCAGCATTGTTGGGGTCGGTTGTTGAGGTAGGGCCTGCCGCAGTGTCGTCCAAATCTTCATGCTCATCAGTCTCGCACGATGAAGAATATGAGCTGGCTACCAAGGAAGGAACTTTGGTCTTCTTGAATTTCTTCGCTGGTGGTTGAGACCATTCAAAGTCCTGCTTGAAACCCATTTGCTTCAAATCTTCTTCACTGTAGAGATGAGACAGAACAACCCAGGTACGATTGAATACTTCATGGAGGTAGAAGTGATTTTTCTTCACTGCATTGTGTGTAGCAGTCATGTTGTGAAGAATAGAGCCAAACTGACGCTTATCGACCTTCTGGTGAAGACTGAGAAGCTCATGATCAGTCATCACCCTTGGAGCTGTGCCTTGAGGATTTTGCTTTGAGGCATTGGCGGCAGAGTCATGAGTGGCAGAGTCATCATTGGTGGAATAAGATGCAGCTTTGCGGAACTGACCGTCCAATTGACGAATGCCTTCATCAATAATAGCAGTTGCCTTGCCCTTTTCATCAGCTGAGGAAAATGTCCGCTTGAGGACTTCTATTGGGGGCAAGTAACTGGCATGATTCTGCAAATCAGCCTTGTAGTTGATTGAAGACCTTGATCTGAGGAATCTCATAATCCAGGGAGCATAAGGCTTCAATTCAAATGGAGACAATGCAACATTGGCTATAGTCCTCATGAAGAAATCATGGTAGTTTACAGGAATGCCATGAATGATGTTGAAGAGCAGATTCTTCATGATACCAACGACCTCTTCCTCATTAGAGTCATGGCCCTTGATAGGACTCAGAGTCTTGGACAAGATACGATATACAGTCTGTGGTACATACAACAATTCCTTCATGGGGAATTTGGTCCTTGAGGCTTGACCGGGCTTTAGCGGCTTCATCAACACTTGCATATAATAGTCAGTAAGTTCAGGTTCATGATATATATAATGTGCACCTTCAAGGGGAGGACTAGCAGGCAGGGCATGAAGCAATTCAGAGGCCGGTGCTTTGAAGTGAGTATTCTCTATCATCCAGTCCAATACCCAAGAGTTCACATCTTCAGCATTTCCTGTGATGTGCAGCATTGCATAGAACTGAAGAATTAATTCTTCATTCAAATCACATATATCAGTGCAGAAGTTGAGAAGTCCAGCATCATGACGAACACTGAGGACTGGCGTGAAGCAAGGCATTGATTCCATGTCCACGTGAGGAATATGCGCATGGTAGAAGACTTTGTCCTTATCAAAAACTAGTGAAGAATAGAAGTTGCTCCGCTGGCAGTCCAGAAACACTTCCTTCTAAGACGAGTAGTGTCATACAGGTTGTAATCTGTGAAGAAAACATGCTCATGGAAGAAGTCAGCAGCCTTGAATTTTTGCTTCTTGGAGAAGGGACTCTTCGGCTTGAGCTGAGGAGTGTCAGTCAAAGTCATCACAGCCTCAGGAATCACGTTCTCAGGAACCACAGGCTGAGGAATTTTAGTTTTAGTTGCAGCCTGGTTCTTCTTTTCTTTAGCAGCTTTTTCATCAGTGCTAGTGGCTGGAATTTCTTCAGTAGCATTATCATCAGCGCTAGTGGCTGGAATTGCTTCAGCAGTATTTTCATCAGCGCTAGTGGCTGGAGGTGCTTCAAGAACATGAGGTTCTTCAGAGACCGTAATAACTTCAGTGTGCACAGGGGACTGAGGGATTTGTTGGAGTGGGGTGAAGAGTGGAGAGTTGGGGTGCTGACTATCCCAATAGTCATCATTTGGCACTAGATTGGAGCACCCAATATCCACATCTTCATCTTCCTCATTCAGTTCTTCAACGCCTGCCTCTTCAGCTGTGAACTGAGGCATAGGCGATGAGATGGTTGGAGTTGAAGGGATATCATCTGCTTCAATTTCTTCGTCCATCTGCTCTGTAGAAGTAGCGGACGGAACGTGTTCATCCGATCCACTGGGGATCTCATAATCTTCACCAAAAGGAAGGAGTTCCTTTGATGGCATGCTTGAAATTGGAATAGCATCAATTGGATTCTCGTAAGAGCTTGTCAATTTCTTCATATTCTTTGGAGCTGAAGACTGAGATGAAGTAGATGATTTCCTTTTCTTCACTTTTGCTCGCTCTACATCTTTGGTTTTCTTTGCTTCTGATGTAGAAGGAAGAACTAACTTGTTGTTGGTGCGGGAGGAGCAAAGGAAATAGGTTCAGTTTCTTCAGGCGCAACTAATGCAGTTGCCCTGGTTGGTTCAGATTCCTCAGGGTCAGGAGTTGATGACTCAGCTGGCCTGGCTTGTTCTTCAGGTGCAACACGAGTGGTTGCCCTGGCAATGTCATCAGCGGCTGGAATGTAGTCATCAGCCATGGTACTCACATTTTCTTCTGCAGCCTGATTGTCATCAGCGGTGCTGGCATGTTCTTCAGTAGGCTGAGCAGATGCTTTAGCCTCAGGAATTTCAATGTGCCTTTGAGTAGCAACGTTGGAGGTGAATGCATTTGCCAAGTTCACAAATCTGACTTTGGCGCCCTTCCAGTCAGCATGGTAGGCATCAAATTCATCACTGAGGTTTTTAATCTTAGCTTGAATAGCCACAAGTTCATCAGTTGTCATCTTGACAACGTTCTTCTTCAAATAGTGCTCTTTCTTGTACTGTGCTTTCTTCAGCTGCCTGGCCTTTTCAAACTTCCATTTTTCTTCGCCTATGAAGGCAGTCAGCATGTGACTTTGGCCATAAGTCAGCTTGAAGTCTGGCATAGGAGTGTTGGGGTCCTTGTGCCAGAGATCAATGTATTCAAGGATCAACTTTGGATCCAGTAGGAGAGGAATTTCACTTCCTTTGGCTCTAGCGGCCCTCTGCTGTCTGTCTCTGATGATTTCTTCAAGTTCTTCATCATCAGCTTCGTCATCAGAAGACGGTACCTGAAAGGCGACCTGCTTCTTTTGAGGACTTGGTCTAGTGCCTCATCCAGCAGTGGCCTTAGTCTTCATCAATGTGGGGCTGGTTGAGGAATGCAGAGGAGCTGAAGAACTTGCAAAGGCTCCTGAGGCAATAGGTTTTCCTGTGGTCCTTTGGCACGAGGCGAGATGCATAGGTGCTGAGGACTTTGCCGGAGGAGTTGAGGGTTTTGGAACTTGAGGAACTGGGGCAGCTTGAGGAATTTGCCGTGAGGGCTTAGCAGAAGAGCTTGGCCGTGAGGGCACTGAATAAGAAGTGCCTGGCTTATGTGCGGGCTTCTTAGGCATGGCCTTCTTAGGCTTGCTAGCAGAGGCCTCAGCAGTGGCAGCAGCAGAGTCTTCATTGAATTTCTTCACTACTTCTTTATCCATTTTGGCTAGTTTTGCTTGGCGCTTGGCCCATTCATCAGGATAGTCCTCACCGCGCTTGAGACTGGTGGGATCAGCTTCTTGGCTAGGTGCCAGTGGAGGCCTTGGGCATGGAGGGTGAAGAGTGAATGTCTTCATGTACTTTGGAGTTACATACCAATACTCCCTCCATTCCCATGCCCATCTCCTCTCTATCCTTTTTATGCGCACCTTGTGCTAATTTTTTTTCCTCCTTTCCATGTGTGGCCTCATCAGGAGTGCAATAATCCTTGTAAATGTCATCAGGGATCTCAAAAGATGTGTTGACTTCCAGCTTCTTTCCTCCCTTCTGAGGTTTCTTTCCATCAGCCATTTTCTTCAACTGAGGATTTTGAACAGTTGAATTCTCTGAAGAGGTATGCAATTTTTCTTTGAGGAACGCTGCAAATGAGTTAAGTTGATGAGAAGCTAGTGATTCAGTAGCAGACATGTATACCTGTGAAAAGAGTATAGGCGCAAAGAATTTGGAGAGGTCATATGCGTTCTCAGAAGTTTTTGCAAAAAGAACAAGTTTGAGGAATTTGACCAGATGTGTCTTGAGGAATTTCACTAAGCGTTCTTTGACTTAGGTTCCAGAGTTGTGTAGATTGAAAATCCACACAATTGAGGAATCTTGAAGAAAAACATGGCTTAGGAAACAGATCAAGAACAGATGTTTATGTGAGGTGTTTAGAGTGTGAAGATTGAAGAATAAACACCTTTTGAAGATTTTGAAGAAATCACTGAAATCAATAAGGGCAGTAAAAGTAACTTTTAATTACCCTTGACGAAGAACACGACGAACTGGGAGTGTAGATTGGAAGTTCATTAGTGCAGATCTTCCACGCCCTAACTTGGCAGAGGAAGACGGCTACGGCAGCGGCGGAGTGAGGAAATCTGTGGTCGGCGCGTGTACAACGACGAAAAGGTCGAGGCAGTGAAGCTCTTCCTCACTGGCGACGATGAAGTAGCGGCGGCGCTAGGTTTTGAGAGCTCGAGCGAGGGAGTGAGTTCGGGCGGAGTAAAACCAGACTAAGGAAGGGAAGGGGTATTTATAGCCACGGTGAAAACTGTTCGTCCGAGGAAAAGGGACGAACGTTCCCCTAACCTTTCTCATCTGTGTGACATGTGTCACCCACGTACTGTGAGGTGGAGATCATGTGAGATCATGGGTGAATAGATAAGTATTATCGTGGCATTTGGAACTGTTTGAGCGGCAAAAGCCAAAAATTCAGATATGAAATTTTTTAATGTTTCGTTCGCAAATTCTTCAGCTGACAAGGACACCATGAAGATTTTGAACTGGTTTCAAATAGAATGCACATGAAGAATATGTGAACAGACTGGGTTGAGTTTAGCATAGAGGGGGAAGGGTCCGATCACATTCACTTAGCAGAAGAAGCAACTTGAAGAATTAGCAATAAGTGAATGTTGTAGAGGACATAAACTCATATATGTACTCCCTCCGTTTTTATTTACTTCGCATATTAGAGTTGACTGAAGTCAAACTTCATAAAGTTTGACCAAGTTTATAGAAAATAATATAAACATTTACCATAACAAATTTATACTATGTGAAAGTACATTCAATAATAAATCTAATGATGTTGATTTGTTATCGTATATGTTAATATTTTTGTTCATAAAATTGGTCAAAGTTTATAAAGCTTGACTTTGACCAAAGCTAATATGTGAACTAAATAAAAATGGAGGGAGTATATAGACAATGAAGAAAAACGACGGAATCAGTGAAGACTTGCAAAGTTGAAGAATTTGAACAACTGAGGAGTTTCAAAAATGAAGAAAAATTCAAATTGAAGATTTCAACTTTTGTTGGTGGCGTGACCCACTGTATAAGAATGATGATTTCAGACACCGTGTACAATTGTCGTAGGGCTCTGAGAATCAATTCTTCATTAATTTCTTCACACTTAGAGGGTTAGTCTTCATTGATTGAAGAAAAACGTTACTTCGTGTGTTGCACATCTAAGTCATCAATTTTGCATAAGTGTTAAGATGTGTGTCCTTTTCAAAGGACATCCGAAGATTCTAAGATATTTAGCTCACATTCCAACTTGCTAAATCTCTTCTAAACCAAGGGCTTTGCGAAGATATCGGCTAGCTGTTCTTCAGTCTTCATGTGTTCGATGGAGATGTCGCCCTTCAACACATGATCACGAAGAAAATGACGGCGGATATGAATGTGCTTTGTCTTTGAGTGCTGAATTGGGTTATGAGCAATCTTGATGGCACTCGCATTGTCACAATAGAGTGGCACATTTTTCACATTGATGTCGTAGTCCTTGAGAGTTTGCTTCATCCATAGCAATTGAGCACAACACGATCCAGCAGCAATGTACTCAGCTTCACCAGTAGAAAGTGATACGCAGTTCTGTGTCTTCGAAGACCAGCAGACCAAGGATCGTTCGAGGAAATGGCATGTGCCTGATGTTGACTTGTGGTCCACACGATCACCAGCATAGTCAGAGTCTGAATATCCAATGAGATCAAAAGTCGAGCCCTTGGGATACCACAATCCAAGTGTTGGAGTGTGAGCTAGATATCGAAGAATATGCTTCACAGCCTTATGGTGTGATTCCTTCGGTGTAGCTTGAAAGCGGGCACACATGCAAACACTAAGCATAATATCTGTCCTAGATGCACATAAGTACAATAAAGAACCAATCATGAAGCGGTATACCTTTTGATCAAAGTCAATACCGTTTTCATCAGTGCATAGATGGCCATTTGTGGGCATAGGGATTTTGACACCTTTGCAATCTTGCATGCCGAATTCCCTCAATACATCCTTGAGGTATTTTTCTTGAGATATGAATATGCCATTGCGCTGTTGACGAATCTGAAGACCTAAGAAGAATTTCGATTCTCCCATCATAGACATTTGATATTCTTAACTCGTCATGTAGGCAAATTCATCACTGTAATGGTGGTCAGTACAGCCAAAGATGATATCATCAACATATATTTGGCACACAAATAATTCATCATCATAAGCTTTGGTGAAAAGAGTTGGGTCAAGTGAATCGGGTTTGAAGCATTTCTTCATGAGGAATTCCTTCAAAGTATCATACCACGCCCGAGGGGCCTGCTTGAGGCCATAGAGGGCCTTATTGAGTCTGAAGACTTTGTTGGGATGCTTTGGATCCTCAAAACCTAGGGGTTGAGCAACATATACTTCTTCCTCAAGCTTACCATTGAGGAATGCACTTTTCACATCCATTTGATATAAGATGATATTATGATGGTTAGCATAAGCAAGTAATATGCGAATAGCTTCAAGTCTAGCAACAGGTGCAAAAGTTTCATCAAAATCAATTCCTTCAACCTGTGTGTAGCCTTGAGCTACAAGTCGTGCCTTATTCCTCACCACAAGGCCATTTTCATCTTGCTTGTTGCGGTAGATCCATTTTGTGCTGATGATATTGTGCTTGCGAGGGTCTGGTCGCTTGACAAGTTACCAGACGTTGTTGAGCTCGAACTGATGTAATTCCTCTTGCATACCTTGAATCCACTCGGGCTCCAGAAATGCTTCATCTACCTTAGTGGGCTCTATGATAGAGGCGAAAGCAAAGTGCCCACAAAAGTTAGATAATGTGAAGCTTTTGAGCATGTGAGAGGACCTGGTGCGTTGATGTCGCTGATGATTTTTTCAATCTGCACTTCATTAGCAACGCGAGGATGAGCTGGTTGACGATGAGGAATTTGCTCAGCATTGTCTTCAGAGCCATTTTCTTCAGGTGCACCAACATGATGTTCTTCATGTTCTGGAATGACTTCTTCAGCAGATTCTTCAATGGGAATGACATCCTCAGTAGGCTTGAACTTAATGGATTCCTTAGAATGTATTTCATCTGTCACAGGAGGTAGGTGCTCTCTTTGCGAGTCATTAGTCTCATCGAACCACACATCTACAGTTTCAACAACCTTGTGGTGATAGGTGTTGAAGACTCTGTAGGTGTGCCAGTCCTTACCATAACCAAGCATAAAAACTTGATGTGCTTCTGGTGCAAATTTAGAATTATGATGAGGATCTCTAATCCAGCATTTAGCACCAAAGACTTTGAAATAACTCACATTAGGTTTCTTGTCAGTGAGGAGTTCATATGCAGTCTTCTTGAAGAATTTGTGAAGATATACCCTGTTGATGATGTGGCACGCAGTATCAATTGCCTCAGGCCAGAAGCGAGAAGGCGTCTTGTATTCATCAAGCATGGTGCGAGCCATCTCAACAAGAGTCATGTTCTTGCGCTCCACGATGCCATTCTGCTAAGGAGTATAGGGAGCAGATAACTCATGAGTAATACCAAGTTCATCAAGATAGTCATCGAGACCGGTGTGCTTGAACTCAGTTCCATTGTCACTTCTAATGTGCTTGATCTTCACACCAAAGTTGGTTTGAGCCCTCGAGGAAAATCTTTTGAAGACTTCCTGCACTTTAGTTTTATAAGTGATGATATGCACCCATGTATATCAAGCATGGTCATCAACAATGACAAAGCCATATAAAGATGTTGCATTAGTAAATGTGTCATAGTGAGTAGGGCCAAAGAGATCCATGTGAAGCAATTCAAAAGGATGAGTGGTAGTCATGATGGTCTTTGAGAGATGCTTGGCCTTGGTCATCTTTCCAGCTTCACAAGCTCCACACAAATGGTCCTTGAGTAATTTGACACCCTCGATGCCAATGACATGCTTTTTCTTCGCGAGCGTGTGTAAGTTCCTCATCCCAGCATGACCAAGTCGTCGATGCCATAGCCAGCCTTCTGAAGCTTTTGCAAGTAGACATGTAGCAGGTTGTGGTCCTGTAGAGAAATCAACAATATACAAATCTCCTCTCCTAAAGCCTTCAAAGACTTTGGAATTGTCAGCTTCCATGATCACAACACAACGATACTTGCCAAAGACAACAACCATATCAAGATCACAAAGCATTGAGACAGACATGATGTTGAACCCTAAGGACTCGACAAGCATGACTTTGTCCATGTGTCGATCCTTTGAGATTGCAACCTTACCTAGACCCAATACCTTTCTTTTGCCTTTGTCTGCGTAGGTGATATGCTTCAGATGCGATGGAGATAAGGGAGCATCCATCAATAGATTCTTGTCACCAGTCATGTGATTTGTACATCCACTGTCGAGGACCCACTCAGTGGCTTTGGGTTGATCATCCTGCAGATGAATTAGTGCAGTTTACGAACTCATATACTTCATTAGTGAAGAATATGACATCAAATTCATCGGATCAATTTCATCAAGCAATAGAACAGATATAGCAGTGTGAGGACGTGGGAAATGAAAATTCATTTCTTCATGATTAGCTTGCGTCCTTCCAAGCATATTCAGGTCTCTAGCAAATTCTTCATACGTTTAAGTATGTCTGGAGACCTGACCCTGCATAAGAGATTAGTTCTTTTTCTTCACCACCCACATCTGAAGGGGTGGCAAAGAGTTCATCATTCTGCGAGCTCCATAAAAGAATAGGTGGCATAGATGCCAATCCACTTCGTTTCGCATAAGAGGGGTTAGGGTAAGCATATGAGTAAGCAGAGAAATTCTTTGAGGATTTATGAACATAATGATTTGAAGAATAGTGCACATATCCATAATCCTTAGTCTTTCCCCACGAAACAGAGGAGTTAGCACGATGATGTTCATATGAGGACTTTGATCCATGTGAGGAATGTGGTCCATATGAGGACTTGGATCCATATGAAGAATTTGATCTAGGGTTCCTATTCTTCACAGGTGGTGTCATGATGACATTCACTTGAAGACTTTCAAGGCACCTTTTGGGAACCCAGATTTTCTTCAGAGGAGGACCGTTCCTGCAGTTAGTGCCAACATATCTAGCAAATACTTCACCATTCTGATTTTTGAATAGCTTGTAGTTGGAGTCAAATGACTCATCAGAAGAATGTGAAGATTCACATGTAAAGCCAGATAAAGTAGATGGATCCACTAAAGGTCCCTTTGCAGCAACCCATGAGGTTTTGGGATACTGCTCAGGTTTCCAATAGGTCCCATCAGCATTGAGTTTCCTCTCAAAGGAAATACCCTCTTTCCTAGGGTTCCTGTTGAGGATTTGCTTCTTAAGCACATCACAAAGAGCCTGATGCCCTTTGAGGATTTTGTACATGCCTGTCACATACAATTCCTTCAGCCCTACATGGTGAGTGATACTAGCAGCATCCTCAGATGAGGAATTAGTGATAGCAGAGACAGTTGAAGAATTTGTAGCAATAGAAGCATTTGAACTTTCAGGTGAAGAATTAGCAGATTCATGTTCAATGCACTTCAAACATGGAGGATTAAACTCTTCCTGAGCAGGGCTGGTTTGTTGAGCAAGTAATGAATCACGCTCCTTCTGAAGATCTTCATAACTCACTCTTAACTGTTCAAGATCTTGCTTTCTTTGAAGAAATTCATAAGAAAGCTTCTCATGATCAGATAAGAGAGTGCTATGATGACTCTGAAGGTTATCAAACTTGGTCTGAAGTCTCTAAAGACTCTCAGCCAAAGCTTTTGACTGATTCATTTCTTCACCCAGCATATCATCACTCTCATCCAACATGTTTTGAAATTTTTCCAAAACTCTTTGTTGTTTAGTGGCAAGGGAAGCAAGTTTGGTATAGTTGGGGTCCAAATTCATCACCAGATTCATCATCACTAGACTCAGATAGATAGCATTCTGTTACCTTGGCACCTTTTGCCATAAGGCATGGTGAAGAGGATGATGATTCCGAATTGAATGTCATAGCCTTGCGTGATTCCATGAATTACCCAAACCAGGTATCATGATGAGTTCGATGACCTTCATAGACCTCAGATAGACGGTTCCAAATGAGCTTCGCATGGCAGAGATGCATAACATTCCTTAACTGATTTTGCGACAAGTCGGAGCAGATGATGTCTTTCGCCGTGAGGTTAAGTAGAATGTACTTGCGAATATCATCAGCCTCCGCCATCTTGCATAGGTCAGTAATACCAATCTCAGTGACGGTCCAAAGTTTGTTGTTCATCACCATGAGGCGCTTCTTCATCATGGCATTCCACTTGGGATAATCATGACCGTCAAAGATGGGGCATGTCACTGTCTTCATTCATGCGATCGACATAAATAAAACTCTGGGTGGTTAAACCAAAATCACACAGAACAAGGGAGTACCTTGCTCTGATACCAATTGAAAGTGCGTTAAGTCGACTAGAGGGGGTGACTAGGTGATTTTTATGAATTCTTCACTCAGGAATTTCTGGGTGAGGAAATTCCTCAGCGGAGAACTACTTGTAGCGGAATAAGTACTCAGATGCATACATGACATAACATAAACATGGATATCATGATGAAATGAAAATAAACACAGAGTACAGAAAGCGTAAGCACGGGATAAAACAGGATGAAGACAAACAGACTGAAGAAATTGGACTGAGGAAATTGAGAAATTCTTCAGTCAAAGCCTTCAAACAGATATGAACAAGGGCACAACACAGTAATGAGGAAATGAAAGGGTTGAGGAAATAGAACCAGTAAGCTTGGTGAAGACAATGATTTGGTAGACCAGTTCCAACTGTTGTGACAGTTGTACGTCTGGTTAGAGCGGCTAGGTATTTAAACCTGAGGACACACAGTCCTCACTGTATTCTCCTTGAAATAAGGTCACACAAACCTCGTCCAACCACTCATGGTGAGTCTTTAGGTGACTTCCAAACCTTCACAGACTCGGTCACTCGGCGATCCACAATTCCTCTTGGATGCTCTAGACCATGATGCCTAACCGTCTGGAGGATGCACAGTCCTCAAAGGTAACAAGCGTCGGTTCCCCACAAGAATAATATCTTCAGTGATGCTCAATCACTTTGGTTTGTAGGTGTTTGGTTTGGGGTTTTGGATTTTTCCACTTGATGATTTTCGCTCAAAGTCCTTGGAGGATGGAATGCTCTTAATGACAAGTGTTAGTTTCTTGTGGAGCAGCCAACCAGCTAGTGGTTGTAGGGGGCGGCTATTTATAGCTTAGGGAGCAGCCTGACATGATAATACATAAATGCCCTTCAATGATATGACTGTTAGGTGGGTAGATATTTTGGGATAGCTGGTGCGTAGCACAGCAACGGTCGGAAATTTGACTATCAAATTCCTCAGGGCTATCATGTTTCTCACTTGTAGGTAATCCGCACTGGTGAATTCCTAACTCAGTCAGAACAAATTCCTCAGAGACCAGAAGATCTTCATCTATGTCACTGAAGAAATGACTGAACTGTATGAGATTTCCAATGGCTTCACTCGAAGGGATTGGTAGGTTTAGGATTTTGAGACGAGCATCACTTGGAAACTTTTCCTTAGTTTTACCTCGACCCCCTTTAACAGTATGGTGTTTCCTATGACTCAAGAAAGAGAAAATGAAACTACGAAAACAAAAGCCTTCACGCTTCATGTTCCTCGTATGAATATCAAGTCTTCACGGTCACACCAATTTCTTCACTTTGAAAGTCTTCAGAAAGTCTTCAGAAGTCCAAAGTCTTCAGTCGAAGACATTCATTTTTAGGGGTCGACCTTCTCGGTAAATATCAAACTCCTCATAGACTTATAGACCTATGTACACTCACAAACATATTAGTCCCTTAACCTATAAGTCTTCAATACACCAAAATCACTAAGGGGCACTAGATGCACTTACACTTCTTCTTGCAGCGCCGCCTCCTCACCGGCTACCCTTCTTCTTGCAGCGCCGCCTCCTCGCCGATGACCCTTCTTCTTGCAGCGCCGCCTCCTCGCTGCCGACCCTTCTTCTTGCCACGTGGCCTCGTCGATATGGTCAGGTAATCCACACCCCACCCACACCATCCTCCTTCTTTCCTGTCCCACATGCCTCGACTGACAAAGCGACACCTTCCATCGAAATCACTGCCCCCCTCCTCCAATTAAGCGCCGCCCACAACCATTTTACACGCAGTATAACGTGGAGCTGAGTAGCATGCGGCCGCACGCACGAACGAGGTCACTATGGCTGCCATGTGTGTCGACCGCTAGATCTTGGAGGAGCACCTCATCTTCGAGGCCACCATCGACACCGCCGCGTGGTTGTCTACTTTAAAATATAGTTCGTGATGTTTTCTCGAGGCCACCGCTAGTGCCTTCTAGTGATTTGTCCTCTATAATGTTAATATGCAATCCGATGTTCAGTTAACAGTTTGGTCCTCTGAAATGTAATGTTCAGTTAACACTTTGGTCCAACAATTGCTACATTCCGTAGTACTGTTCTCAAGCATTCTTTGTTTTTTTAACTGTCTTATCTTCTAGTACATGTTTCTATTCTGCAATGTCGTGCTCAGTTAAATATTTTGGTTCATTTGGTCTGATGTCCATTTAACTATTTGGTTCAGTTCTGCAATTTGATTTTCATTTGCTGTGGGTGCAATTTTGTATTGTTATGCATGTGACACCTATCGAATTTGGATGTACTCAATACATATTCTACTGATAGTATGGCAACTCTCACTTAACCTGATCAAGATCTTCCTTATGTGTGTTGCAGGGAAACAATGGGAGACACTGTGGTTTACCATCGAGGTTTGTTCAAGCAGGGTCCTTTGGCTAATAGCACATTATTGTGCAGTTGCAGGAATCATTCTAATATTTAGGTTTCTTACAATTTGTTATTGCACATGTAGGTCCTGCTATCAGAGGCTTAAACCCACTGTTCAACCCATTTTGCATATGGGGAAATGAGATGTCCATGAATATCAGTCAAGTCAAGAAACTCAGAAAGATTGTTAGGATGAAGAAACTTGTGACGAATAACAGCAAGATCTTTGTTTGCACAATGAAGAAGGCATTGGTCAACTATAGGATGGTACCAACTCTTTTGCCTTGTTTTTACCCCTTGCACCATTTCAAAATTTACAATAGCGATTTATGCATAGCTTTGTTTTCAGTACTTTTCAAAGCAGCTCACCGATGATTACCTCGCAAACCACCTGCATGGTCAAGAGGCGAGGAAGGTATTCATTCAACACCCACGGTACAATATTGAAGTCTTGCTAAAGAGGACAAAGGTTGGGCGGGCAATTATCCATAGCCACTGGCCTAAAGTTGCAAGGACATTCAACATCACTGAAGGCTCAATATTTGCCTTCCACTTCTGCAGTTTCCCAAATGAGATTCATCTGTCTATTTACCGTGTATGATGCTACTTTCCAAAGGTTTTTGATGCTGCATATGAAACTTGGTGCTGTTGTGTAATGGCTTAACTGAGTGCCGAAGCTATCTGATGTAATTCGATTGTGAAATCCTGGTTGCTTTTATACGGATATGAAATATTTGGCGTGTTTTATAAGAAATATCAGTTTGATTAGTACATGGATTATCAATAATAGGCTAATTACCCTGCTTATTGGGGTTTTCTATTGCAAACGGTTACTCAGACAGCACCTTGGGCGATGAACTCAAACAACCCACACAGTTTCTAGAAGTAGGCGTGTTCGATCAACTAACAATCACACACGGCTTCCGGCAGCAAACTGTTTGCGTTAGGCCACCATGCACAAAAGTTTCCACACAAAGAACTGTGTGGGATGTACATACCTACGGAAATGATTTTCTGGGATTCACCGTGTGGGATGTACATACCTACGGAAATGATTTCTAGGATTCACCGTGTGGGATGTACATACCTACGGAAATGATTTCTAGGATTCACCGTGTGGGATGTACATACCTACGGAAATGATTTGGGTTTCCATGCCTCACCCGATCGCACACGGCCCCAACCTGGGTCCCAGGAGGGCCTACCCCGACGATTTCTGGGTCGTGTGGGAAGGACCCCCCTATCGCCCACACTCACTTGGAGACGGTTCCCAATGCCGTCGCAGAAAGGGGTTTTAAACCGTTTGTTTAGGACGTCATTGTACCAGTGGGCCTCTCCAGCGACGCTAACAAGCTCGGCGATGCGGTCCAGCCAATCCTCGTAGAGGTCGTAGGTTGGGCGGTAGCACAGGAGCTCGCGCGCCATGAATAGCACCGCCTGCGCGTTCGCCAGCCCGCGACGAGCATGGGACGATGAAGCGGCCGTCGGGGTCAGCAACGGAGTGGCGGCACGTCCATCACGCGGCACAGAAGGCTGCAGTGACGAAGCTTGCTGCTCGTGGGTCGCGGGGCCGGTGGCGGCGTTGGCCCTAGGCGGTGGGGAACGACGGGGGGCACCATCGCCCGTAGGTGCCATATGGGCGACACGGGCGGCGAGGGCAGCCCGACGCTCAGCACGAACTCGATGAGCATCAGCCATCAGGTCGGCGGAACGGTGGCAGATCGACTGATGAGAGAGAGGCTCCGACACACCCCTACCTGGCGCGCCAAATGTCGGATTCGGGGCTCCGCGGACCCAAGAAAGATTCAAACACTAGGGTGCATGCGAAGAACTAGATCTCCCCAGTATGCCAACTTGTCGATCTCATGGCCTAGCTTGATGAATTGGAAAGGAAAGGAACAAGGCAGTTTTCCCAGGTTTGGGCCACCTTGCGGTGTAATACCCTACTCCTGCTTTATGGTGGATTAGCCTTGAGGTGGGCTGAGGATGAACTAGTACAGAGGAAGAACCACCTCAGGAGGTGTGTTCTTGTGAGCTAGTAAGGATCGGATGGCTCGGTTCGATGCCCCCCTTCCATGGAGGTGACTAACCTATATTTATAGTGGCCTTGGTCCTATTCCCCCAAACTGAAGGCGGGAAGGGATCCCACAACGACCAATTTTGAACTTCTCCTCGTCCTTGATGACCCGAAAGCAATGGGAGAGGTTGAAGCACTTGCCACTATGTTGGACCTTGAATGCCTCCAAAGCTTGAAATGCCTACAAAATGTGTTCCATGCAAGCATATGGGCAAATAATATGCAAATGAGCACGCAAGCATGAACTTGATGACACAAAAGAGGGCGGCTTGCTAGCACACCATGTCTTGCATGCTCATGGGGAGGGCCTTGACACTCTCAAGAGTGGCACAAAACTTGTTGCACTCTTGTTGGATCACCCTCCATCGCTTGGAAAAGGATACCCACCCGCGCGTGCTCACAATTTGGTAAGGCAGAAATTTCTTGAGCTCATGAAACTCCCGGTGGACATGAATCCAAAAGGTTGAATGCTTTTGTTCGGCGCCCGTCTTGGGGTCTTGTCCAATGTATCACCAACACTCGGAAAGAAGCTTGTCCTCGACAGCCGTGTATACCTTCATGCGCTTGCTCTTGCGCTTCGGCTTAGGACCGGTGGCTTGGTTGGCGAGCTCGTCCTCGAACAAAGGCTCCACTTCGATGTCGATCTCGTCCTCTTCCTCTTGCCCGTAGTCGTCCGGGAACTCGTGGTCGAGTGGGAAGCCGTCCAGGTCCATGCCGACCTGATCACGCATCAAGGCCGCCGGATCGGGATCATAGCCAGCGGCCGGCATGAACGCACCGCGACCGTCTTGGCTTTGGGTCTCCTCGGGATCGTAGCCAGCGGCTGGCGCACTGCCCTTGAAGATGAGGTTCTGCTTGTAGTCCTCGTCGATGGCGGACGACATTCCCTCGAACAGGTTGAAGGCGTTCGGGAGCACGCCGGCCGGCGTCTACCGTACGCGTTTCCTCGCGCCTCCAGATGACGAGCCACTAGCCACCGGGGTGGCGTTGAGGTTGATAGGCGCGGGCACGAGCGTGGAAGGCATGACCATGCTCACGTCGGGCGAGCACTCCCCGGAGAGGCGGGAGGCCTGCGGGTAGAAGTGGAAGCCGGGGATCGGGTTGCAAGCCGATGCGCAGGCGAGTCGGGCAGCACCATCCGAGGGAACACCGATGAGCCGGTGCTGGCCGTGGTGATGGCCGCATTGAGGAGGCTGTGTTGGCTAGGGTTTAACCCTAGCATGGAGAACGCCTCCCTTGTTGTCGCCGCGAGGCGGGCGGTGGTGACCTCCTGCTGCGCGGTGGCGGCAACGGCGGTAGCCGCGATGGCTTCATCCCTCGCGTCTGCGGCTTGCTTCCAGCCCTTCCTCTTGGCCGACTCCCTTGCCTGTTGTTTGGGCGTCAGTGCCTTCTTTGGCTTGGACGCGGCGACGGTCTTGCGTGGGGCACGAGGCTTGCCTTTGCCGGAGGGGGCGGTCGTCTTGCCGGAAGAGGCAAGGGAGGCGAGGCCGGTGGCGGCATCGAGGTCGAGGTCGTCGTCCATGGCGGGTGTGCGACGAGGGCGCGCGTGGGCGAGAGGGTTTTTGGGGGAAATGGAGGGAAATGGTGGTGGCTGCCATCGAACCGCGGGCCCGAGGAGAGGAGTAGGCGCCCGTGTCCATCGGTGTCCGCGCCGACGTAAATCCGGCTCAAAATTGGGTCAGGAATGGGTTGCCATGTGAACACCAAGCGGACATGCGTCCGTTTGGGTCGGTGCGTTGGGCCGTCTTTTGTGTTCGCGCCGACCCAAATGGACGCTAGCGGACGAAATGGGTCGGCCCATTGGAGTTTCTCTAAGAACATTGTTGGGATCAAGTGGGACCCACACTTCACCGTAGTGGGATAGAGAGAGCTGACATATTGGTCTATAGGTATTTTGGTCATTATAGCATGACAAATGAGATTAAAGCTGATAATAATGGTGTCTAATGGCATTTTTGATATTGTGCCTAACGAAGCGATGTCATTTTTGAGCAGTTAAAATTCGTAGGGGCAAAACTGAATAATGAAACACAGTGACATAAATGATAAAAACCCTAAATTTAAATTGTTTTTTGCGTGGATGAGAATTAAGTCGGTCAACTGGGTGCATCAGTCTAACACACACGAACGATGAACGGACGACCAACCCAAACAAAAAAATAGATAAAATACGCGTCCACTTGAAACTCACGTTGCAAATAGTATATGTCAGCAAAGCGGCCGCCCGTCCAGAAGGTTCGCAGCGAGCCGTGGGATCAGCATCGGACCCCGCCTAGAGGTCAATCCGATAGGGAGCAAATAAAACTTCCCCCGAAAAACCTGGAGCCTGGCGACGGGCGACTATGGTTAGGGTGGCACCGCGGCGGCGCACGTTGATCTCTCGACGGGGCGTGATGGCGATCGGATACGAGATGGTGTTGTCTTCTAATCTGGAGAAGGGGAAGACGCCCTCGTTGTCGGGGGTGGCTAGGGCAAAGTTGGCTGAGGCGCCGGGGAAACTTGATATCACCGATGAGGAGGCAACGCCTCTAGTCCTAGACGATCTAGAGGAGGGAGATCAGGAGAAGTGGTTGGTGGCGGGTAAGATCCTTCATCGCAACATATTCCACATCAACACTATCACCAATACCCTCCGTCCTGCAAGGGGAAACCCTAAAGGATTAGCCTTCAGATCTGTGGGAGAAAATTCTTTTGTGGCGGAGTTTGCCACGCAACGAGACCGTGATCGGGTGTGGGAGGGCTCACCATGGCATGTCAGTAAGAATGTTGTGATCCTCTTGGAATTTGATGAGTGTATGCGACCGTCTGAATTGAGGTTTGACAAGCTGCAGTTATGGGCGAGAGTCATGAATCTTCCCTTTAATCTTCGAGATGACAAGTGGAGCAAATCAATAGCGGGGCAGATTGGTAGAAACGCCACATCTGTTCAGTTTGATCACATGGCAGGATACCTGCGGGCTAGGGTCACCGTTGATGTGGACAAGCCCCTAAGGAGATGGATTTTGATTGAGTCAAAAAGAAGGAGGTGCACAAATTTGTATGATATTCTGTATGAAAACGTGCCATGCTTCTGCTTTTCTTGTGGTCATCTGGGTCACTCGGATTTGTATTGTCCAACGCCTGGAACACGAGAGGCTAATGGTGATCTCCCTTTTGGGAGAGGCTTGCGATCTCCTGAGGACAGGAAGAGGAACACGTTGGGTGAGGGTTTGACGTCGCGGGAGCAGTCTACTGCTCAGAGCAAAAAAGCTGAAACTAGACAGTCGAGCACTACACCGAAGGGTGGAGCTGATACCAACTTGTAACACCCACGATGCGGCTATATCTCCCACATGTCGAAGCACGACTTAGAGGCATAACCGCATGGTAGGCATGTCGCAAGAGGGGTTATCTTTACACATCCCATGTACTGAATAAGAAAGGGATAAAGAGTTGGCTTACAATCGCCACTTCAAACAATACATAAATATAGCATTACATCATCCAGAATACAATCAAGGTCTGACTACGGAACCAAATAAAGAAAGACAACCCCTAATGCTATATCCCCGATCGCCCTGACTGGGCTCCACTACTGATCAACTGGAAACGAAACAAAACA
The DNA here is from genome assembly GCF_002162155.2 of Triticum dicoccoides. Lineage (NCBI taxonomy): Eukaryota > Viridiplantae > Streptophyta > Magnoliopsida > Poales > Poaceae > Triticum > Triticum dicoccoides. Next base: position 369,711,203 of record NC_041386.1, on the reverse strand, counting down.
ACAAACACGATCTTCATTGAGCTCCCACTTGAGCTCAGCTGCGTCATCTGCACTGGTATCATCGGCACCTGCAACTGGTTTTGGAAGTGATCTGTGAGTCACGGGGACTCAGCAATCTCACACCCTCACGATCAAGATAATTTAAGCTTATGGGTAGGAAAAGGTAGTGAGGTGGAGCTGTAGCAAGCACTAGCATATATGGTGGCTAACTTACGCAAATGAGGGCGAGAAGAGAAGCAAAGCACGGTCGTGAACTAGAAGCGATCAAGAAGTGATCCTGAAACTACTTACGTTCAAGCATAACACAAGAACCGTGTTCACTTCCCGAACTCTGCCGGAAAGAGACCATCACGGCTACACACGCAGTTGATGCATTTTAATTAAGTTAAGTGGCAAGTTATCTACAACCGGATATTAGCAAATTCCCATATGCCCATAACCACGGGCACGGCTTTTGAAAGTTCAAAACCCTGCAGGGGTGTCCCAACTTAGCCCACCACAAGCTCTCATGGTCAACGAAGGATATTCCTTCTAGCGGGAAGACCCGATCAGTCTCAGAATCCTGGTTACAAGACATTTCGACAATGGTAAAACAAGACCAGCAAAGCCGCCTGATGCGCCGACATCCTGATAGGAGCTGCACATATCTCGTTCTCAGGGCAACACCGGACAGGTCAAGCTACGAGTAAAACCAACCCTCAAGTTCCCCCGAGGTGGCCTCGCAAGCTGCCCGTTTCGGACCAACACTTAGAGAAGCACTGGCCCGGGGGGGTTAAAATAAAGATGACCCTTGAGTCTGCAGAACCCAAGGGAAGGTGACAGGTTGCTAGTGCAAATGTAAAACCAAGGTTGGGCCTTGCTGGAGGAGTTTTATTCAATGCGAACTGTCAAGGGGTTCCCATAACAACCAACCGCGTAAGGAACACAAAATCAAGGAACATAACACCGGTATGACGGAAACTAGGGCGGCAAGTGTGGAACAAAACACCAGGCATAAGGCCGAGCCTTCCACCCTTTACCAAGTATATAGATGCATTAATTAAAATAAGAGATATTGTGATATCCCAACAATATCCATGTTCCAACATGGAACAAACTCCATCTTCACCTGCAACTAACAACACTATAAGAGGGCTGAGCAAAGCGGTAACATAGCCAAACAACGGTTTGCTAGGACAAGGTGGGTTAGAGGCTTGACATGGAAATATGGGAGGCATGATATAGCAAGTGGTAGGTATCGCAGCATAGCAAAAGAGCAAGCAACTAGCAAGCAAAGATAGAGGTGATTTCGAGGGTATGGTCATCTTGCCTGAGATCCCGCAAGGAAGAACAAGTCCATGAAGAAGACAAATGGACGTAGTCGAACGGATCCTCACAAACGCAATGTTATCAGAACTAACCCGAAGAAGCAACACCGGAAAGAAGCAAACAACATAGTAAACAACCATCACATCAACATGGCATGATGCACAACCAAGTATGATGCATGTCCGGTTTAATGAAGCATGGCATGGCAAAATGCACAAACAACACTACAAGTTAAGTGGAGCCCAAAAAGCAACGAGTTGCACATTGACGGAACACCACATTCAAGTTATTTAGTTCGATCTCGTTTATGTACCCAACAATATTAAATGTTGATTAACATGGCAAGAGGTGAAGCAAAGTAAAACTACCTATCTAGGCAAGTTTAAATGAGGCCGAAACAACAAACAACAATTCCGGTAAATCCCCATATGCATATATTAGGATTGGTCATGTTCTGCCCTAAACCAAATTTTAGAGTTGTTAAACATGCAAAGAAAGTACACCATGTTAAACTAGGCATTTTTCTACCCCATTTACATATAAAAATTATTAGGTTTGGAGCTACGGTTATTTAGTTATAAATTAAATCATTTTAACATGGCATAATGCAAAATTAACACAAACAGCAAGTTAAACATTTTAAACATGCGTGAAAGTTGGTTATTATGAAACTAGATGAAATTCTAGTCAAGTTACATATAAATTATTTAGATCCGATGCACGGTTGTGGAGTTATGAAATGCATGAAGTTTAGGCGCTAAATTGCAAATCTATAAAACACTGGATAATAGATAAATTCATCAATCTGGAAAAAAAATGTAAGCGAGCCGAAACTGGCTGGCCCAACCGTGTACAGGAGGGGCACTGGATCTGGGTGCTCACCAGGCCGCATGGGTCGGTTGGTGGAGGAGCTGGTAGGCCGCGGCTGGGCCTTGGAGCGCTGGTGATGATGGGCTGGAGAGGTCGCGGCCCACGCGCGTAGGAGGCAGGCCGCATCTAGCGCCGCTCGTCTCTGAAGAATAGAGGCAGCGATAGACTGATGGCGAGGCAGAAGACGCGATGCACGAGGTTCCAGCGACGAGATCGGCGGGAACCGGCCGGACCTTGGCGGTGGCAGGACTTGGCGCTGTCGTCCTCATCCTCCGTGTTCACACACAGAAGCAGGGGAGGCAGCAATGGACTTGGCGGCGGGGACGGAGGTTCAGACGAGGCAAGGGCAGCAGCGGCGACGGGCAAAGGAGCTGCAGAGGGACTTGGTGGCGGCGAGGAAAGCGAAGGCGGCGGTGCCAGGTGGGGTCTGGGCGGAGTCGAGGCCTCGACGGCAGTGAGACGCAGCAGTGGGGTTCGGACGGCCATGGCGGACTCGATGGGCTTGGCGGGGCGGCGCAGGTGGTCTCCTGTGGGCGGCGCAGAGCCCTGGAGGCGGGGACGAGGCCGAGGACACGGACCGCATCGGATCCGGGTGGAGGGACTCGTTCCCGGCGGCAACGGAGCTCGCGTTCATGAGCGGTCCAAGGTACCTGAGAGAGAGAGAGAGAGAGGAGGACCAGGATAAGAAAGAGGGAGACTGAGGAGGAAAGGGAAATAGAAGGAGCAGGGGAGGTCGGGGTTTGTTGCTGCAGCTGGACAGTTCGGAGGAGCACGGGCGGCGCGACGATGAAGATGGAGGGCGGCGACGATGTTGTTGTCGCCGGCGACGGCGAGCTTCGGCCCAATGAGGCGAACGGGGTCGCGGCAACGGGAGGCTGCAGGAGACTGCAAGGACGGTGGGTGTCGGGCAGAGGAGGAAGAGGCGAGGCCTTGGCACGGGCGCAAGGAAGCTTCAGATCGGGATCTCCTCTCCCGATCGAATTTGGAGGAGGAGGCACCGACGAGGTGGATCGAGTGCTCGGGGTCTGGGAGAAGGAGCTCGGGCTCCCGTTGGTGGGCGGAGGAAAAATGAGGAGAAGGGGATCCCGAGGTAGATGCGGGGAGGCGGCTCGACGGGACAAAGTCCCTAGATTTTTAGGGTTTGTCCAAAATGACTAAGGGTGGACTATATATACATCACAGATTAGGTTAGGGGCTACCTCAGTCCCTCTGATCGGAATCGGATGGTCGTGAAATAAAAAGCTTAGGGAGTCCAAATAATAAAACGGAGATGTTTTATAGACGTTTGGGGATGATCTGGACCCAACGGTGACGACTGCCCGGGTCGGGTCCGGGGAAGTTTCAGACGCGCACATGAGGGGTCGGTGCACTGTGCAAAGAGGGGTTTTCGGACCGTGTGATCGCATCGGACGGCTCCGGACGTGAAGAGGGGTAGGTAGATGGACTAGGTGGGCTGTGGCGAGGCTGAGAGGAGAGAAGAGAGAGAGAGGGCCCGGCAGCAGTTTTCGGAGACCGAAAACATCTGACGTAAGACCGACTATATTGTCGCTATAGTTATCCGTTGGGGCATCAAACGGACTCCGAATGCGATGAAACTTGGCAGCCGGCCTACCGGCAACAAAACAACACCGCACACAAACTTTCATCCCATTCCGAGAACATTTTCGGCCACTATAAAATAATATTTCGGACATGCCGCGGGCGCGTGCAAGGGTGGTTGGACTCAGAACGGATAGCAGAGAGAACGGGGGAACCCGGACGGATGCAAGTTTTGAAAACATGATGATGCAATGCGGATGGTGACATGGCAAGATGCAACATGCAAATGAAAGACACGGTAACAACAGCGAATAACTAGAAGACACCTGGCGCAACGGTCTCGGGGCGTCACAACACTCCACCACTACAAGAGGATCTCGTCCCGAGATCTAGGAAGGCACCGGAGAAAAAACGAAATATGAAGAGGTAAAACAAAGTTGCTTCTTTGACAAACGAGTGAAACCAAAGAACCTTGAGATGTTAAACAATTTCGAGAAAAGAATACAATGGAGATGAACGAAGTTGAAAACACTCCGTTAGGAAAGAGGAACAAGGAAGAACAAATTCGGGCAGCACTCCGGTTGAAAAGTGATGCAAGACTTGATAAGATGAAAAGAACTTGAGCATAGGACACAACACTCCGGTTAAATGGATAAGCATGAAAAGAACACGATCCTGACAAAACAAGAAGATGGGTTGAAGAGAGCAACATCACAATGCCTCCGGAAGAAAGAAAGAATATCGGTCAATGGAAAAAGAATGGAGAAGAAAATGACAACTTCTGTCATGAGTGAGCTTGGAAAGCACCCTTCCAAGAAAGATATAACGAAGTTGTTCGAAAAACCAACAACGAAACGAATAAACTTGTAGTGGGCTTATGGAAAACTTCTCAAAATTGAGGCGAAATTCTGCCACTACAGAAACAAAAGATTGGATTGATAAGAACAAGCAGACGAGAAACTTATCTCACCGAAAGGATAAATGAAGGCCTTGAGTCATTTATAAACACCATAATTAGCAACAATCCTTAGGGAAAACTTTAGGTGAAATATAGCCCAAGATAACTCCAATGAAGATATTGGTGGGTTTAATTATCTCATTCTTAACAACTTGTGAATCATGAAACACGAAGGGAAATTGTCAAGAGTGACATAACACCACCTGAAAAGATAAGATAGAAATAATAGCACTTCGGAATGCAAGATGAAGAATACTTGAGCTCCTCTGAAAAGAATCTTGATGAGTACTTCGAGAAGGAATTAAATCCTTGACGAGCCGTCATGTAGAGCCTCCATGAAGAACTCCGGTCATAAAAGGATGATATAAGGAAATTGAAGTTGAAAACACAAGGTGAATCCTTGCAATGATTTAGATGAATCTTCGTGGTGATGTAATTGAGAGTGGTTGGAACTCCAGAAAAGAAAAGATGAAACAATTGAAACCGAGAATTTGATGAGCCTTCGGAATAAGGAATTAATCACTTGGATGAACAAGAATAAGAATTATGTTATGCATATCCTTCACCAATTTAAATTGATGAAGCAACGGATTTGGCATACCACTTATTCTCATAGAAAGGATTAAGGTAGATATAGCACAAAACTTGAGAAGTTCTTCAACGAACCACCGGAAGGATTGAAACAACGAATGAATTGGTATAATAACGAAGGAAGAGAACTCTTGAACGAACCACCGTAAGAATTAAAAATGAACGTAGCATAGGCACAATTCACCGGGAAGAATTGGAAAACGAATGAAGATACTTGAAGGAATTTAGATACAAGGGAACAAAGATTATCATGAACTGATTAGAGAACATGAATGATGCACCGGTAAGATTTGGGGAATGAGAGCTGAAAGCTGGAATGAATAATCCCGAAATGATGGCCTTCGGAGAATCAAACTGAAAAGACTCATGAATTGTTCCGGATGGGTGAAAAGAATTCTCACAACCGAAAACAATTATGAGAGGATGGCAGCAAGCTTGAGGATCGCATCTTTGGAAGAATGGGTAAGATTTGGAGTGGAAACTCTTCTTGGGTCTTCAAATGTTGAGAATGACGATGAGAAACACCACCATGAATTGTTGATACACTCCGGAAAGAAGAATAGAAAGGTTGAGTCAACGATGAAAAGAATTTGAAAGATATTAGAGAAGCCATTTGACTGATGATAATTCATTCTTCGTCAAACTTCGAAAAGAATTTGAGGATGGCTCCGGGAAAATAAGAAGAGTCAGGTAAGATCCTGGAAAAAGACCTGTGGGTTAGGGCCCACTCAAGACAAACACCGTTGGAATGATTACTTGAAAAGGAGAATGCACCAGTTGAATTAAATGGCTTGAATGAGATAACAATCTCGAAATAGCTTGAACGGATTAAGAATGGAAAACACGAATCTTCGAGATATCTTCAGCACTCCGGAACAAATGAATAGCGAGGAGCGAATGATTAAGAGGTGCACCGGCATGAGAAAGCATTTGAAACGAGGAAAATGATATGATCATCGAAGCTTGAATTAAATCCACCGGATAAGAAAAAGAACAAAAATGATAAACTTGAAGCTCCGTTAGTATCTTCCTGATAATCACCGGATAAGAATATTGACGGGAAAGAATTGAGAGACTTCACATCAATAAAAAGGATACTTGATTAAGAAATCTGAGTCCTTGAAGAAAAAGGGTGGGAAAACAAAGACAATTTGGAGACGGATGAAACAAACACCGTTGACGAAAACTCAGTTGATCTTGCGGATGTTGAAAAAGATCATATCCACTTGAAGAGAGACACACCGGTTCAGAAGAAAATGAGATGGCAAACTCGAAGATCAAGAAGGATTTGTATTCACATAGGAGTATGAGAACACCGCTTAGGAAAGTTGTGGAATCAACATTTGACTTCGAAGCAACTCAAAGACCACAATGAAAACAAAACAAAGGATTGGCTTGCAAAATAAGCCGGAACAAACATATGATAGAGATTTCGTCCGAAGTATTCGTGGTGGGCCCCACACGGGCTCGATCGTACAGCACCATCATGTACAAGGCAGTGCACATGACATACGAAGCGTCCCCGAGTCAGCATAGCCAAGGACTCTTTAAGACACAACGAGACCACTGTAAAACCAACTGTGGATAGGCGGACCACTAAACGTCGAACCCCAATTTCATATCATACATCTGTCGGAAAGATATCCTAAGAGCTACTTGAATTCCCACTTATAAACTCCCGAAACTTTCTGGTTATGCAATCAGGTCTTGGGGATACAGGGGAAGCATAATATCTCACCCAAACTAATAATACCTACATCCAGTTGTATCCATCCTTCAACACATAACCAAGAAACCTTCAGAAATCATTTACCTCAACCTTCGAAAAGCATCCGTTATACGAGTTATGGCAATACTCCCGAACTCCCGCCCCAGTACTGGGTGGCGTGGAGGTTATCTCACCAACAACAACATAAAAGAGATTTTCGATGTCGGTGAAACTCAGGTATTCCAGAACTGCAATGATAAAATTGTGACGACAACACCTCAGAGCTCAACTCCCCAGGACACTGCCAGAACCCCTAAATGTCAGGAGGCACCAAGAACAATGTTCTCATCACAAAACCATCAAAATAATTCCAACATACCCGCGTGATCCTAAAAAAAATAGTGAAATTTGAGGAGAGAAGAGTCAATCTACGTCAGGAGACCTCACCAGAGCGACGAAGGGACTGAGGAGTAAAAAGAATCCTACTCTCTGATATATATATAATCCTATAAGACTCAAAAAAAATTAGACTCAACAATGCCAGCGATTCGATCAAGCAGGGGGCTCCTAAGTCGGGGAAGGCTCTGATTACCAACTTGTAACACCGCGGGCACACCCGCCGGTGGTCGCTACTCCTGACGGGATCAAGACTGGCCCCACAGATCAATACTAGTATTTTCTATGCACTTTGTCCTCACTCGTGCGCACCCGGGTGCAACTTCCCGGTCGGTCACCCATCCCGAAGCTACTCCAAGATGAGCACGCTTAACTTTGGAGTTCTGTCCGAATGGGCTCCCGGAAAAGAAGGAATTCCTTATTGATATGAGTAGTCTATCATCCCTCTTAAGCCAGGCTATCACAGGTAACATCCCCTCTGAGAGTGAATCATGTTCAAAACAAGTGAAAAGGGGTGCCTCAAGGACAGAATCAGGTGTATAGGAGAGGGGGTCTACCTCTCCTAACGAATAGTGCTCACTCATAGGATAATGGCACTATTGGTACGACCACCCCTAGTGGAGAACCGTCGATGCATGAGGATGGAGAGACTGACGCTGAACGGGAACATAAGAAAAAGAAACCTACTCCGTGTAACTCGGAGTCTTCAGTAGCGGCTGCGAAGCAGCCCTGCCCGCGCCAATGAGCTGCTTAAACTGGAACTGTCGGGGGCTTGGGAACCCAGCGGCAGTTCGGGAGCTTCATAATATAGTGAAGCAAGAAGTGCCTAGTCTCCTCTTTGTGATGGAGACAAAGATTTCGGCTATTCGAGTGGAAAGCCTGTGGAACCAACTTGGTTTCTTGGGGTGTTTTGCGGTAAACAGTAATTGTTTAAGTGGTGGGATTGGCATGTTTTGGTCGACTGATGTTGAAGTTGAATTGAAAAATTATAGTTCGAGCCATATTGATCTGTTGGTCAAGAAGAATGCACGAGACTCAAAAGAGTGGCGGGTCACAGGTTTCTATGGGGCTTCGCGAGTGGAGGAGAGACACCATAGCTGGAGATTCCTACGCACTCTTTTTGCTGTGAAGCACGAAGCCTGCCTTTGTGTTGGTGACTTTAACGAAACTATGTTTGCTACTGAACACTTCTCGCGTGCGAGCCGGACGGAAGGGTAAATGAGGGCGTTCAGAGAAGCTTTGGATGATTGCTCGCTCCTTGATCTGGGATGGACAGGAGCGGAGTACACTTGGGATAACGGGCAAGGTGGTGGTCAAAATGTAAGAGCCAAAATTGATAGAGGTTGTGGAAACCTCCAACTCCTTTAGTTATTCCCACATACTTTGGTTCGTCATATTAGTACCACAGAGTCCGACCACTGCTTTGTGCTAGTAGATCTGCGGGAGAATCTAAGGGAACCGCAGCACCGAACTGCGCGTCAGTTCAGGTATGAAGATGTGTGGCAAACCCATTCAGAGTATGATCAGCTAGTCCTGAATGAATGGAAAAAGGGTGTTGGCCAGTCTGGCCTGGCAGGTGTGGTGAGTGCGCTACAAGACATGCAATCTAAACTTTCCACTTGGGGTGCAAAATAATTTGGGTGTCTGACCCGGAAAGCTCGCAAATTACAACAGAAGCTTGACAAATTACAAGCCCGTTCAGTGGGGAGGGGGCCGAATGATGAGGAGCGAGCTATTGCTAAACAGTTATGGGAGACACTTAGACAAGAAGAAATCTGGATGAGGCAGCGATCTAGAGTACCTTATCTCGGAGAGGGTGACCGTAATACAGGGTACTTTCACGCCCAAGCTGCCCAACATAAACGTTTGAATAAGATCGAACATTTGGAGAGGGCGGATGGATACGTGTGTCAAACACCGGAGGAAAACCATGCAGAAGTCCAAGGGTTCTTTCAGGCCTTGTATACTTCCCAGGGTTTTAACCCGATGGATGACTTACTCAACCTTGTTCCCCCCAAGGTGACTGACCAGATAAATGAACGGTTGGATACGCCGTTTACAGCTGAGGAGGTCAATGTGGCGCTATTTCAGATGGCGCCGTCGAAAGCACCGGGGGTGGATGGGTTTACGGCAGGGTTTTTTCAGCGGCACTGGTCGCTCTTGCAAGATGATATAGTTTCGGTTGTCTTGGATTTCTTAAACGGAGGATCTCTACCTTGTGGAATGAATGAGACGTCGATCACTTTGATTCCTAAGGTACGATATCCGCAACGAATATCTCAGTAAAGGCCTATATCCCTATGTCCTGTGTTATACAAAATTGCATCAAAATGTATTACCAACAGGTTACGGGAGTTTATGGGTGAGATCATCAGTGAGGAGCAGAGTGCGTTTGTCCCTGGACGCCTTATCACTGATAATGTTCTTGTTGCTTATGGAAGTGTCCATGCAATGAGAAGAAGAAAAAAGGGGAAGAATAGTGTTTGTGTAGTGAAAATCGACATGATGAAAGCTTATGATAGGGTAGAATGGCACTACTTAGAGTCTATCATGTTAAGGCTGGGTTTCAGCTCAAGTTTTGTGAGATTGATCTTGAAGTGTGTCACTTCGGTCAGATTTTCGGTTCGAGTTAATGGAGAATTATTGCCCTACTCTACGCCTTCAAGAGGTTTTCGTCAAGGTGACCCTGTGTCACCATTTTTTTTCCTTCTGTGTGCTAAAGGATTTACTTTGTTATTGCACCGCCATGGGGGTTCTGTGGTCGACAGAGGCATTCGAGTCAGTTATCATTCACCCTGGGTCAATCACTTACTTTTTGCAGATGATAGTCTAATCTTCATGAATGCCAAACTACCTAGTGCACTCAGGTTGAATGAGGTGCTACAGATCTATGGGGACTGCTCGGGCCAATGTGTAAACAGGGATAAAAGTTCGATTTTCTTCAGTCCAAACACGCCAGAGCAGGTTCGCCAAAACCTGAAAGTAGTTCTAAGTATCCAAGTTGAGGCTTTTAATGAGCGTTATCTGGGTCTTCCAACTGCCAGTGGTTGCATCACTACTGGAACATTTGAGTATCTGGGAGAGAGGCTGAGAAGTAAACTCCAAGGTGGAGCAGAACGGCTAATCTCCTGCGCTGGAAGAGAGGTTCAGCTTAAGGCCGTAGCCCAAGCAGTACCAACTCACGCCATGAGTTGTTTTAAGTTGTCAAAGAAAGTCTATAAAGGACTCTCTTCATCTATGGCAAGGTACTGGTGGAGCAGCTCGATTGATCGCAAATCTTTGCACTGGATTGATTGGCCCACTCTAGCCAAACCCAAAGTTGCAGGAGGCATGGGGTTTCGTGACTTGGAGGTGTTCAATATAGCTCTACTTGGAAAACATGGCTGGAACTTGGTTGCGAACCCGGAGTCTCTCTGTGCTCGAGTACTGAAGGGGAAGTATTTTCCAAACAATGAGTTCATGGAGGCTACCATCCCTAAATGTGCCTTGACTACCTGGCGTGCGATCATTGCTGGCCGGCAAGCTCTGCGTGCAGGTTTGATCAAGCGGATAGGAGACGGCACTTTGGTGTCTGTTTGGAATGATAGCTGGGTTCCCGGGCTGATCTCCTTGAGACCTACTGTCCACATAGGAAACACTAATATCAATGCAGTTTCTGAACTTCTTGATGTGGACCGAGGCATGTGGAATGTTGAAATGGTGAGAGAACATTCTATTGCTTCGGAAGCAGATGTCATTCTTAATATCCCCTTGAGGATTGGAGGTGGACTGGATTCATGGGCATGGAATGCAGAAAAGTCAGGCGTCTACTCTGTTAAAACAGCGTACCGATCTCTAATGACTCAGAAGAGCATACTGCTCTACAAGAAGGGACAGTTACGGAATCCTCAGAGAAACAAAAACAGTTGTGGATTAGACTTTGGAAGCTCAAAGTTGTGCCAAAGGTGCAAGTGTTTTGGTGGCGTGTACTCCGAGGAATTCTTCCTACTGAGCACTCTGAAGCATAGACACATCGCTACGTTGGCTCGGTGCAAAGTCTGCCTTGATGCAGACGAGGATATGTATCACGCTCTCTTAAAATGCCCGCATGCTAACCTGTTCTGGAAGGAGGTGTCACAGCCCCAGTTCAGGCCTTGCCTGCCTTTGCATTAGCCTCCATTCATCATGTCTAAATTTTATGAAACTTTGAAATGGGGACTGTTAAACCCTAGCAGCAAATGAAATTTAACAAGGGTCAAAATTAAATCTTTTCAATGAACTTGATTTTCCCTTCAAAAATGTTCATCATTTTGCCTTGGTCTAGAACCACTGACAAAAATGGTTCAAATTTTTCTAGGATAACATTGGGTCACTGAATAAAATCATACTTATTTGCATTTGGGCATTTAAATTTCATATATTATTTTAAATGTCCAAATATTCATGAACTGAAATGTTTGCTGCTGCAAATAATCCAAACAATGGACACAAGAAGTCTCATGATTTTTGAAAATGCTCTGGCATTTTTAATAAATCTAAAACAATTGCAAAAAATAGAAACAGAAAGAATTAGAAAAGAGAGAGAGAGAGAGAGAGAGAGAGAGAGAGGGACTTACCTGAGCTTACCTGATGCTTACCTGCAGCCCACCACTGTAGTCGGCCCAACCCAACAGCAGCCACCGTCATCGCCTCGCCTCACCATCGTGTCCAAGAGCTCCGCCATCGTCGCCTACGCCTCCCCGATGACCCACGTGCCACCGGACGCCCCCGAACAACCTCACCGAGCTCGTCTTCAACCTCCTGATGCCGGAGATCCCCTCGCCGCCCTGCTTTGCTCTGGTTCCTCCCCGAGGCCGCCATCTGCATTGTCGTGACCGCTGTGAGCCACTGACCCTTCTCCCCCTCTCCGTTCTTACTCTCGTGCACCGTACACACCGCCTTGAGCTCGCCCGCACGCACCGCCGTTTGTGCTTGTTGCCTACGTGTCTCTGGCCATCTAATGGTCCGGCCGTTGTGCCCAGCTTCCTCCCTACGCCGCGTAGAGCACGTAGGTGCCCCGCACGAGCCACCACGGCCGTCACAGCGACGACCCCGGGCTCACCCGAGCTCCGGCAGCCACCAAGGTCGTCGTCGGCGTCGTTTCCGGCCTCCCCGCGTCCCGCCACTAGCACCATTGGATGCGGCGCATGCCTAGCTGCATGTAGCGCATCTCCGTCGTCGATTTGGTCGACGAAGGACCAAATTCGAAGATCACCGCCGCATCTGGCCTCCATGAACAGCTACTACCATGCATTGGGCCCGAAACCAATGGACCCTCTCGACTTATTAACTACCCTTGCCCTCTGTCCAGGAGTTGTAACTAGTTTCTGGTGTTTGTAGGATAAGTGTTGGAGGCCGTGCATAGCGCTGACCCTAGGGGTGGGCTATGATGTGGTAGATACACCATGGCCGGGTATGCCGGGCGCCCGATTGGTGTCGCGGAACCCTGTACACATCATTTGGGGTTGTGAGCGAAACCCCGGCCGGATCTCCTCGCGGATGGAACCCGAATAGGCAATAAACCTGGACTAGAGACTTGTGTGGTTAGTCAAGTCGTGGCCGACTCCCTCGCCAGGCTTCCGCTTGAAGGTTGCCGAGATACACGACGTGTGCATGGTGGTAAGTGGCGAGAGCGTGTGTGAAGAAGTACACCCCCGCAGGGTTATAAATGATCTATCCGAATAGCTGTATCCGCGGTAAAGGACTTCTGGGTTGCCTGTACAGTTCATAGACAAGTGAAAGTGGATACTCTAAAATGCCCAAGATAAGTGTGAGTGCTATGGATGGAGTTCTCGTAGGGAGACGGGAGCGGATCCATAGTGGTGTATTGATTGGTGACTATGTGGACTCGTGTGCGCCACCTCAAAGAGTTACTTGCAGACGTAGTTCAGGATAGCCACTGAGTCAAAGCTAGCTTGCTGCAGTTTAACTCCACCACCCCTTTGTTGATACCGATGCATATGTAGTTAGTTCTGATGTAAGTCTTGTTGGGTACATTTGTACTCACGTTTGCTTAATTTATGTTTTTCAAAGAGACTTCAGTATCACTAGTAGTTCCGCATGGACTTCAACGTTTAGCTTGTTACCTCAGCTACGATCTTGTACCTTGGGAGGGTCTTGTCGATAGTCAGGCTTCTCAACCTTTTTCATTTGTAGTTGTCTGTACTCAGACAAGCTAAGCTTCCGCTTGTGCTTGATGCTTGTATGCTCTGTATGTTGGGTCATGAGACCCATGCTTGTAATACTTGGCTCCTCAGAGCCTAATGAATAAATACTCTGAGTCGTAGAGTCTTGTTGTGATGCCATGTTGTACTTGCACATATCGAGCATATTGTGTGTATGATTTTGAAATGCTTGGTATGTGTGGGATCCGACAACCTAGTGTCTATCCTTGGTAGCCTCTCTTATGGGGAAATGTAGTCTGGTGCTTCCACTGAGCCATGGTAGTCCGCTATAGCTCGGTTTACCAGAGTCTTGCTAGCCCAGTTACTACTGCTCCGGAACACCTAGACTGGCCGACATGTGTCCCACTTCGTTCCTGTGTCTGTCCCTTCAGGGAAATGTCACACGGTGACTCCGGAGTCCTGCTATCCTGCTACAGCTCAGGTTCCTGGAGTCCTGTTAGCCCAGCTGCTACAGCCCAGATTCACTCGTTGATGACCGACAGGTTCGTTGCTAGGTCATGTATGCATGTCCCTGTAAGTTAGTGCCACTTTGGGTTTACGACTAGTCATGTCGGCCCGGGTTCTCTGTCATATGGATGCTAGCGACACTATCATATACGTGAGCTAGGCGCAAACGGTTCCGGGCTAGGTAAGGTGGCACCCATGGGAATACCATGCGTGAGGCCACAAAGTGATATGATGTGTTACATGCTAGATCGGTGTGACTTAGGATTGGGGTCCTGACAGTTTTGGTATCAGAGACTGCCTGCCTGTAGGATTACCAAGCCAAATTGGTCGAAGTCGTGTCTAGAAATGCTTTAGTTATGTAAGGGAATTGATTGTGGAAGGGAATGTAAGGCTATTTTTACTCCTTATACCTTATGCCCTTCCGATCTGAGTCAACCTCTTCCTTTCTACGGGGATTAAGAACTTGGCTTCTCTTCTTTCTATCAGGACCACGTGTTACTAATCCGTAGAGTCTTAGGATTGTTGGTTCCAGGCCTCAGTTTAGTTTCTACTACTTTAGTATGTTGTCAGTTGAACCAGAACCTTGATATGATGTTGTTGAGTGACTATGCAAATCCTTGTGAATGTCTCAAATCTTTTCTGAGCATTTATAGCCATTATGCTGTCCGAGTCATCCCAAGTTTCTAATTAGTCTGATGCATTTGAAAATTCCTTCTTTCCGTTCCCGATGTCCCTTTGGGCCAGTTCAACCACACTAATCGGTGAGTTGAGGTACTCTATTGCCTCGACATATATGTTGGACCTATTGTTATGACCCTAGGTGTCTTAGGGAGTCACGTAGTAATCTAGCCATGTTCTGTGTTCCTAGTGTGATATTTCTGGTCGTCATTCTTGAAAGCATCTTCTGATGCCATTTAGTTAGTAGGCATTCTATTTTGGGTTTTGAACCCAAGATTCACTCTACTCATTCATGTTGATAGTGTTTGCTAGTTCCTTTAGGATATTAGCAACCTTTGTGATAGACCTCGATGTCCGTGGTATTTCTTTCTTCCAAATACCATGAACTACTTATGGCAGAAGTACCTCGTTGAACCGAAAGATCACAACCAGAGTGCTCTTGACGAGTTCTCGATTCTATGTTGTGACTCTGCCAGTTCTACCTTTCTGCATGGGTTATCCGGAAGATATATGTTGAACTCATTCGACATGCTAATCTATGCACCCAGAACTCAGAAAATCGTATGTTTCTTTGAGTTGTCTCTCTTTAGTTGTATTCTGACCTCTGTCTATCAGTTGATAGTCAGGACTAGTTGTGCATTCGTGTTATCGATGCCTATTATTCTTGTGGTCCGTCAAGCCATTCTATTCCGAAATGACTAGGAGAAACAAACTCCAGCACCTCATCCATTTCTTGGACTGGTCAAAGTAGTTGTATTCCGCAGATCAAAATGCCAATCTAGCTTTTGTTCTATTCTACCTCGGAGTATTACCCCCTTTATGTTAGGATTGTCATGAGAATTGCAGCATCTCTCATGAATTCTTGACGCAGTGATACTTCTTGCCATAATTTTTCATTCCTCGGTCCTATGTTGTCACAACCGGAATGCCGACAAGTGAACCATGATGTGTGAAATCAATACTCCTAGCAACCCCGTTGCTTGGTGGTTAATGGACGATAATTTCATTCTTAGCGTGTTGGTTACTGAATCATCATCCTAAGATTGATCGGCTACCTAGTCCATATTTCCTGGTGCACTCTCCGATCAATGAGTTTGGATTATGTTAATTCCTCGCTCTTTTGATCATATCATCTATGTTATTGTCGGTGTTATTGTCTTAACCAATCTTTGATTCGAGTATGGGCTAACGTCAAATCAAATCAGAACCAACGATATTCGTAATGTTGTCTTACTCGTGGTTGTTCCTCGAGCATACGCCATTATATCTTTGGGTCTGACCAATGCTAACACATTGTTCACATGGTTGTGGAGTTCCATTTATATGGAAACCTGGATGAATTGTTGTTGAGCCCATCGACAACATCCTTGTCTCCTCCATGATTTGGTTGAACATTATACTAGTGTTTGAAACCTTATAAGCATTGCCCTCATGTCCCGTTCATGAGGCATATGTCCGGATGAAAGATGTGACTTCCTCTAATTCATGTGCATCTGATGCAAGTTTCCGCCGTGAATTTGAGAAAGTTTGTTTCGCTTCCTCTGGAATCATCCCAAGTCAGTCATTCTATATGAATCCCTAGCACACCAAGCCACTGATTGATTTGTTCAAGGAAAAGAAGTTCTTAAGTGCTAATCCTTAAGGACCCAAAGATACATGCATAGGATTTCGCTCTCCATAATGATGGTTCCTAATCAGAACTCGATAGTGTTTTATTGTAAGACTAGTATGTGGTCATGCTTGTCTGGGACAACGTGTTCACATGTTGTAGCAGAACCAGCTCATGTTTTGGAGCTTGCTATCATAGTTCATCTCCCGAGAATCTCGCAATGTCATCTCGTCAATTTGTGTTGCAAACTTTCATTTTTCTTTCTAGACTCGATGAGTCTGGAATATCCTGACACCAACCAGATCTGAATCTCAGGCAGATGTGATGGTTGGAACGTTTCCCAAGAGCTATAATATTGGTCTCTCTATAACCGGTAGAGTGGATGTCGTGGCCAACACACCCAACCGGAAGACCTATTATTGTAGTATCTTTCTTGAAGAAGTTGGCCACCTCCCCATAAGGATCTCATAGAATTTATTCCAGTAGTTGTTCCTTAAGGATTTTTGTGTTCCCGAAGTCTGACCTTTTACTTGATGCTCTAGATACCAAACCATATCAATAAATGGGTTACGCTAGCACATCAAGGAGAACATTAGAAGCGGAGTGCTAAATGTCTCTCGGTCGATCATCCAGAATTTGATCCCTTGGCCTCGCTAAGGTGAAATCTGAGAAAGTGTTATCTTTCTTTGCATATGCATCCTCCACCATTATTCACCATGGTAGTATGTTGTGTTGCCAGGATCCTTGACATGGATATTGGTAAAACTTGTTGAATATGGAAATGCTCAAGTTCTTGAGATCACGCGCAATCACTAGGATTTATCATCGGCATTAATTGGGATCCACTCTCAGTTTCCTCGGTTATGCTATAACCTTTCCAATAGTGGAATCTCTCTCTACTGTTGGGTTTCTCCCCAGTTACTAGAATCATTCCCAGCATTTGCATTTTGTTCCCAGCTTGCACCGCCATTGTGTCATCCTACTATGGACTACCCTTCTCAGTAATTACTGATCAAGATCATCTTCAAAGTGGTCCTACCACGGGTTCCATCCATTTCCGATGATAAGCAAAAATCATCCCTTGCGTTGTCTTCAACAAGGTAGTCCACATCATCCATTCTAGTCCGGGTATGCCATCCCTTTCGTACTCCGCCAAATGATTGTTGTGATTTGCCTTAGGCTGGTATAAAGAGTTTCAATGATCTCTGAATCAAAAGTAATTCTTCTTGCCACTTAAGGGAATATTTCTGCGAGTCACCTTCCTCTAAGATGTCTCGTTATGGTATCATGGCAACTCAACTCCTCGCTATGTTGACAACCGTTCACCACCTTCTTAAACATGAAATTGTTGTACACCTAGTGAACCTTCGTCATCTGTTACACTCCATCCCTCTGGTTGTATGTTTCATGTCTCAGCTTGAGAGATGTTTCAATGTCCTCATTCCGTGAGTTGATCATCGGTTGTTCGATCTTCGAGAAGATCGATCCTTCTAGAGTTTTTCCTTTTCCTCTCGTTGTCATGTTGGTTGGAGTTCTCAGATCAAGATGTCGAGACAAAGATGGTGACGAATCAATGTTCTTACAAGTGTAACCTGGATCATGAAGATTGTGTTATTTTGTGTTTCCCCTTTATCTTACCCTATGCTTGAATCGCAGGACGAGATTCTTGTTTAGTGGGGGTGAGTTGTCACAACCCCAGTTCAGGCCTTGCCTGCCTTTGCATTAGCCTCCATGCATCATGTCTAAATTTTATGAAACTTTGAAATGGGGACTGTTAAACCCTAGCAGCAAATGAAATTTAACTAGGGTAAAAATTAAATCTTTTCAATGAACTTGATTTGCCCTTCAAAAAAATTCATCATCTTTGCCTTAGTCTAGAACCACTGACAAAAATGGTTCACAT
The DNA here is from genome assembly GCF_002162155.2 of Triticum dicoccoides. NCBI lineage: Eukaryota > Viridiplantae > Streptophyta > Magnoliopsida > Poales > Poaceae > Triticum > Triticum dicoccoides. The sequence continues at coordinate 369,692,993 of NC_041386.1, read as the reverse complement.
TTTTCTAGGACGACATTGGGTCACTGAATAAAATCATACCTTATTTGCATTTGGGCATTTAAATTTTATATATTATTTTAAATTTCCAAATATTCATGAACTGAAATGTTTGTTGTTGCAAATAATCCAAACAGTGGACACAAGAAGTCCCATGATTTTTGAAAATGCTCTGGCATTTTCAATAAATCCAAAACAATTACAGAAAATAGAAAACAGAAAGAATTAGAAAAGAGAGAGAGAGAGAGAGAGAGAGAGAGAGAGAGAGAGAGGGACTACCATGAGCTTACCTCACACTTACCTGCAGCCCACCACCGTAGTCGGCCCAACCCAGCAGTGGCCGACTTGCCAATCGTCTTCAACCCAGTGCCAGAAGGACGCTGGGCGCGTGCTCGTCGCGCACTGGCCACGCACCGGGCCACCTCCTGCTTCCCGCCGCTGCCTTGTCGCCCTGGACGCCTCCCGCGACGCCACGCAGCCCTCTCGACCCTCTCTCACTCTTCCCCGGCCTCATCCCCTCCTCTGCTCTTGTTGGGGAACGTAGCAGAAATTCAAAATTTTCCTACGTATCACCAAGATCTATCTATGGAGAAACCAGCAACGAGGGGAAGGAGAGTGCATCTACATACCCTTGTAGATCACTACGCGGAAGCGTTCAAGAGAACGGGGTTGATGGAGTCATACTTGTCGTGATCCAAATCACCGATGATCCTAGTGCCGAACGGACGGCACCTCTGTGTTCAACACACGTACAGCCCGGTGACGTCTCCCATGCCTTGATCCAGCAAGGAGAGAGGGAGAGGTTGAGGAAGACTCCATCCAGCAGCAGCACAACGGCGTGGTGGTGGTGGAGGAGCGTGGTACTCCAGCAGGGCTTCACCAAGCACCGCAAGAGGCGAGGAGGGAGAGGGGTAGGGCTGCGCCAAGAAGGAGAGGAACTCGTGTGTATTGGGCAGCCCAAACCTCAAGTATATATAGGGGAAGGGGAGGGGCTGCGCCCCCACCTAGGGTTCCCTCCCTAGGGGTGGCGGCAGCCCCTCAGATCCCATCTGGGTGGCGGCCACAAGGGGGAGAGGGGGAGGCGCACCTGGGGTGGGCCTTAGGGCCCATCTGCCCTAGGGTTTGCCCCCCTTCCCTCTTGGAGGCGCCTTGGGCCTTGGTGGGGGGCGAACCAGCCCACCTGGGGCTGGTCCCCTCCCACACTTGGCCCATGCAGCCCTCCGGGGCTGGTGGCCCCACTTGGTGGACCCCCGGACCCCTCCGGTGGTCCCGGTACACTACCGGTAAAACCCGAAACCTTTCCGGTGATCAAAACAGGACTTCCCATATATAAATCTTTACCTTCGGACCATTCTGGAACTCCTCATGACGTTCGGGATCTCATCCGGGACTCCGAACAACATTCGGTAACCACGTATATCTATTCCTTATAACCCTAGCGTCATCGAACCTTAAGTGTGTAGACCCTACGGGTTCGGGAACCATGCAGACATGACCGAGATGTTCTCCGGTCAATAACCAACAGCGGGATCTGGATACCCATGTTGGTTCCTACATGTTCCACGATGATCTCATCGGATGAACCACGATGTCGAGGATTCGATCAATCCTGTATACAATTCCCTTTGTCTAGCGGTACGATACTTGCCCAAGATTCGATCGTCGGTATCCCGATACCTTGTTCAATCTCGTTACTGGCAAGTCTCTTTACTCATTGCGTAACACATCATCCCGTGATCAACTCCTTGGTCACATTGTGCACATTATGATGATGTCCTACCGAGTGGGCCCAGAGATACCTCTCCGTTTACACGGAGTGACAAATCCCAGTCTCGATTCGTGCCAACCCAACAGACACTTTCGGAGATACCCGTAGTGCACCTTTATAGCCACCCAGTTACGTTGTGATGTTTGGCACACCCAAAGTATTCCTACGGTATCCGGGAGTTGCACAATCTCATGGTCTAAGGAAATGATACTTGACATTAGAAAAGCTTTAGCAAACGAACTACACGATCTATGTGCTAGGCTTAGGATTGGGTCTTGTCCATCACATCATTCTCCTAATGATGTGATCCCGTCATCAACGGCATCCAATGTCCATGGTCAGGAAACCGTAACCATCTATTGATCAACGAGCTAGTCAACTAGAGGCTTACTAGGGACATGGTGTTGTCTATGTATCCACACATGTATCTGAGTTTCCTATCAATACAATTCTAGCATGGATAATAAATGATTATCATGAACAAGGAAATATAATAATAATCAATTTATTATTGCCTCTAGGGCATATTTCCAACAGTCTCCCACTTGCACTAGAGTCAATAATCTAGTTCACATCGCCATGTGATTAACACTCATAGGTCACATCGCCATGTGACCAACATCCAAAGAGTTTACTAGTGTCACTAAACTAGTTCACATCATCATGTGATTAAGACTCAATGAGTTCTGGGTTTGATCATGTTTTGCTTGTGAGAGAGGTTTTAGTCAACGGGTCTGCAACATTCAGATCCGTATGTACTTCGCAAATCTCTAGGTCATATTATAAATGCTGCTTCCACGCTCCACTTGGAGCTATTCCAAATGGTTGCTCCACTATACGTATCCGGTTTGCTACTCAGAGTCATTCGGATAGGTGTTAAAGCTTGCATCATGTAACCCTTTACGCCGAACTCTTTATCACCTCCATAATCGAGAAACATGTCCTTATTACTCCAAGGACAATTTTGACCGCTATCTAGTGATCCACTCCTGGATCACCTTTGTACCCTCTTGCCAGACATGTGGCAAGGCACACATCAGGTGCGGTACTCAGCATGGCATACCGTATAGAGCCTATGACAAAAGCATAGGGGACGACATTCGTCCTTTCTCTTTCTTCTGCCGTGGTCGAGCTTTAAGTCTTAACTTCATACCTTACAACTCAGGCAAGAACTCCTTCTTTGACTGATCCATCTTGAACACCTTCAAGATCATGTCAAGGTATGTGCTCATTTAAAAGTACCATTAAGTGTTTTGATCTATCCTTATAGATCTTGATGCTCAACGCTCAAGTAGCTTAATCCAGGCTTTCCATTGAAAAACACTTTTCAAATAACTCTGCATGCTTTCTAGAAATTCTACATCATTTCCGATCAACAACATGTTAACAACACATACTCATCGGAAATTCTATAGTGCTCCCACTCACTTCTTCGGAAATTCTACTGGCAAGTCTCTTTACTCGTTGCGTAACACATCATCCCGTGATCAACTCCTTGGTCACATTGTGCACATTATGATGATGTCCTACCGAGTGGGCCCAGAGATACCTCTCCGTTTACACGGAGTGACAAATCCCAGTCTCGATTCGTGCCAACCCAACAGACACTTACGGAGATACCCGTAGTGCACCTTTATAGCCACCCAGTTACGTTATGACGTTTGGCACACCCAAAGTATTCCTACGGTATCCGGGAGTTGCACAATCACATGGTCTAAGGAAATGATACTTGACATTAGAAAAGCTTTAGCAAACGAACTACACGATCTATGTGCTAGGCTTAGGATTGGGTCTTGTCCATCACATCATTCTCCTAATGATGTGATCCCGTCATCAACGACATCCAATGTCCATGGTCAGGAAACCGTAACCATCTATTGATCAACGAGCTAGTCAACTAGAGGCTTACTAGGGACATGGTGTTGTCTATGTATCCACACATGTATCTGAGTTTCCTATCAATACAATTCTAGCATGGATAATAAACGATTATCATGAACAAGGAAATATAATAATAATCAATTTATTATTGCCTCTAGGGCATATTTCCAACAGCTCTCTCCCCGCGGTGCCACCGAACACACTCGTCGCCGCCGCTCGCTGCTGCAATGGCCACCGTCATCGCCTCGCCTCACCATCGTGTCCCAGAGCTCCGCCATCATCGCCTACGCCTCCCCGACGACCCACGTGCCCCTGGACGCCCCCGAACGACCTCACCGAGCTCGTCTTCAACCTCCCGATGCCGGAGATCCCCTCACCGCCCTGCTTCGCTCCGGTTCCTCCCCGACGCCACCGTCTGTGTTGCCGTGACCACTGTGAGCCACTGACCCTTCTTCCCCTCTCTGTTCTCGCTCTCGTGCACCGTACACGCCGCCTTAAGCTCGCCCGCACGCACCGCCGCCTGTGCTCGTCGCCGACGTGTCTCTGGCCATCTAATGGCCCGGCCGTTGTGCCCAGCTTCCTCTTCGCGCCGCGTAGAGCACGTAGGTGCCCCGCACAAGCCACCATGGCCGTCACAGCGATGACCCCGAGCTCACCCGAGCTCCGACAACCGTCGAGGTCGTCGCCGGCGTCGTTTCCGGCCTCCCCGCGTCCAGCCACTAGCACAATTGGATGCGGCGCATGCCTAGCTGCATGTAGCGCATCTCCCACCGTCGATTTGGTCGACGGAGGACCAAATTCAAAGCCCGCCGCCGCATCTGGCCTCGCCGGCGGCAGAACGCCGGTGTGTTTGACCCACTTTGACCACGACTGGGCCCCCCCTGTGTCGATGACATGTGGGGCTGGCCTCTGACTAGAGTTAGTTTAGGTTTTAGTTAGTGCTAATTACCACTGTTAGAGGTTAATCACCTCGCTAACTAAACTCTGTATCACTGACATGTGGGCCCATGCCCTAATTAAGTTAGGTTAGTATCTAACTTAGCACTAACTAACAGAGTTAGTTTGTTGTGTCACTGACCTGTGGGTCCCATAGGTCAGGGTTGACCTGGCTGACTCCGTTGACCTGCTGACCTCAGCCTGACGTCATGCTGATGCAGTATATGTTTTCTGGGATTTTAAATAAATCAGAAGTGATTTATTTATTTCAAAAAATATCCAAAACTTCTAAAAATCATAGAAATTCAACCGTAACTCCAAATGAAATAATTTATATATGAAAAATTATCAGAAAAATGCAACTTGTCCATTTTATGCTACTTTCATGCATGTTCAACCAACTTATACCCACTGTATAAGTGAAAACATGATAATGGCATTTTAAATGCTAAATATGGAGTTTGCATATGAACCCTTGGCTCATATGGACTTCATTTAAATGGTTGCTAGTTGCATTAGCCCAAACACCAGCATGTTGCCATGTCATGATCATGCATCATATTGTTGCATTGCATTGATTGTGTTCCTTCTCTGTTGCTGGTACTTGTCCCCTCTCAGTAGACGTGGTTTCGACGATGTGATCAATGACACCGATGAAGAGCTATATCATCTTCAGAAGTGCCAGGCAAGCAAAACCCCCTTGTTCATTCTGATACAATCCCATTCTCTCGCTCCTGCTCTTTTTTATTGCATTAGGACAACAACGATTCAACTGTTACATGCTGCGGTAGTTGAACCCCTTTCCTCTGCATGACCTGTCATTGCCACAGTAAATAGATGAAACCCACTAGCATGAGTAGGAGTTGTTTGAGCCTTGATGTGCCTACTCATCCATGTTTGTTTGTCATGCCTGCTACTGCTTAGAGTTGGGTCAGGTCTGATTCATCGGGGATGAATTGGAGGTGTGTGAACATGTCCTACTGTTGAGAGCTAAGTGTGCGAACACGACTTGGTAAAGGTATCGATGAGAGGCCATGTAGGAGTACATGGTGGGTTGTTTCATTGAAGCCGTCCTTAGGAACCAAGTTTTGTGTTTGCGATCCATGAACAGCTACTACCACGCATTGGGCCCGAAACCAATGGACCCTCTCGACTTATTAACTGCCCTTGCCCTCTGTCCAGGAGTTGCAACTAGTTTCTGGTGTTTGTAGGATATGTGTTGGAGGCCGTGCGTAGCGCTGACCCCAGGGGTGGGCTATGATGCGGTAGATACACCGTGGTCGGGTATGCCGGGCGCCCGTTTGGTGTCGTGGAACCCTATACACATCGTTTGGGGCTGTGAGCGAAACCCCGGCCGGATCTCCTCATGGATGGAACCCGGATAGGCGATAAACCTGGACTAGAGACTTGTGTGGTTAATCAGGTCGTGGCCGACTTCATCGCCAGGCTTCCGCTTGAAGGTTGCCGATATACACGACGTGTACATGGTGGTAAGTGGCGAGAGCGTGTGTGAAGAAGTACACCCCTGCAGGGTTATAAATGATCTATTCGAATAGCCGTGTTCGCGGTAAAGGACTTCTAGGTTTCCTGTACAGTTCATAGACAAGTGAAAGTGGATACTCTAAAATGCGCAAGATAAGCATGAGTGCTATGGATGGCGTTCTCGTAGGGAGACGGGAGCGGATCCATAGTGGTGTATTGATTGGTGACTATTTGGACTCGTGTGCGCCACCTCAAAGAGTTCCTTGTAGACGTAGTTTAGGATAGCCACCGAGTCAAAGCTAGCTTGCTGCAGTTTAACTCCACCATCCCTTTGTTGATACCGACACATATGTAGTTAGTTCTAATATAAGTCTTGCTGGGTACATTTGTACTCACGTTTGCTTAATTTATGTTTTTTAGAGAGACTTCAGTCTCACTAGTAGTTCCGCGTGGACTTCAACGTTTAGCTTGTTACCTCAGCTACGAGCTACGATCTTGTACCTTGGGAGGGTCTTGTAGATAGTCAGGCTTCTCAGTCTTTTTCATTTGTAGTTGTCTGTACTCAGACAAGCTAAGCTTCCACTTGTGCTTGATGCTTGTATGCTCTGTATGTTGGGTCATGAGACCCATGTTTGTAATACTTGGCTCCTCGGAGCCTAATGAATAAACACTCTGAGTCATACAGTTTTGTTGTGATGCCATGTTGTACTTGCACATATCGAGCATATTGTGTGTATGATTTTGAAATGCTTGGTATGTGTGGGATCCGACAACCTAGTTGTCTATCCTTGGTAGCCTCTCTTATGGGGAAATGTAGTCTGTTGTTTCCACTGAGCCATGGTAGTCTGCTACAGCCCGGTTTACCGGAGTCCTGCTAGCCCAGTTACTATTGCTCCAGAACACCTAGATTGGCTGGCATGTGTCCCACTTCGTTCCTGCGTCTGTCCCTTCGGTGAAATGTCACATGGTGACTTCCGGAATCCTGCTAGCCTGCTACAGCCCGGGTTCCCGGAGTCCTATTAGTCCAGTTGCTACAGCCCGGATTCACTCGTTGATGACCGACACGTTCGTTGCTGGGTCATGTATGCATGTCCCTGTAAGTTAGTGCCACTTTGGGTTTACGACTAGTCATGTCGGCCCGGGTTTTCTGTCATATGAATGCCAGCGAGACTATCATATACGTGAGCCAAAAGGCGCAAATGGTCCCGGGCCAGGTAAGGTGGCACCCGTGGAAATACCGCGCGTGAGGCTGCAAAGGGATATAATGTGTTACATGCTAGATCTGCGTGACTTTGGATCGAAGTCCTGACAGGAGGCAAGGGAGGGGCTGCGAATAAAAATTCCTGAACTTCACCCAGATACATGGTCAAGGGACATTTTATGTGATGCTAGATTTGATGAGGAGGATCAAGCAAAAATCATCACGGTCATGTGGGCAATATGGACTTCCAGGAACAATATTACGCACGACCAGACGAGTCTGAATCCTATCTTCTCAATGAAGATTACTCAGGAGACCTTGGCACTGCTAGATTTACCACAACAAACATGCGAAGATCTTATCGGGTCATGGGTGGCGACCTCCAGAGGTGGGATGTGTCAAGATCAATACTAATGCCGGTTTGTCAATGGAGGCAAGAGTATGTGTGCTGCGCGGTGTGGCCAGATCAGCTGAAATCTTTCTAAGTGCTTGGTGTAAACCAGTACGGGCCGTCACTGACCCACTGGTGGCGGAGGCGCTGGCCCTTCGTGAAGGAGCGATCTTTGCCCAGCTTTGAGGCTTTGTGCGAGTCGAGATGGAGACCGATAGCTTGGAGGTCGTCCAACTATGGAACTCGCGCCCTATGTCGCGCTCGATTATAGCGCCAGTGCTTCTAGATATTGAGGGTTTACCTTCCAATTTCTCGTTTTTTGTTATTCGTCATGTAAAGAGACACATCAATATCCCTGCTTATCTATGTGCTAAACATGCAAACACACTAGAGGTGTCGGGGTGTTGGATGGACAGTCCTCCGGGTTTGCTGGTAACCAGCCTGATGGCTGATCATGCCGACGCCTGTTTGATTGAATAAAGAGCTCTCAATTCCACGCAAAAAAAGGGATCAACATCGGACATATAACAACCGGCGTCGAGACGGCGGCGAGGTGTCCGTGTAGCCGATGGGCGCGCCATGTTTGACCGTTGCGAGCGCGTCCCTACCCTCCTCGACCACCGCCTCGGCCAATCGTGTCGTAATATTTTATACTCCCTCCATTCCAAAATATAGCGCGCCCGCGCTTCCCGAGGTCCAACTTTGACCATAAATTTAACCAACGAGACCGACTGCGGCGGGAGAAAAAATTGTATAATTGAAAACTTCTTTCGAATACGAATTCACTGATATAACTTTTGCCCCCGCCGCAATCAGTCTTGGTAGTTAAATTTACGGCGGGGGCACTATATTTAACTAAAGACTGATTGCGGCGGGGGCAAAAATTATATCAGTGAATTCATATTCGAAAGAAGTTTTCAATTATACAATTTTTTCTCCCCTGCAATCGGTCTCGTTGGTTAAATTTATGGTCAAAGTTGGACCTCGGAAAGCGCGGGCGCACTATATTTTGGATGGAGGGAGTATCAATTTATTATTTAAGTGCTCCTATATTTTACTCCCTCTTACCACCAGCTTCCTTCTCTTGACTCTTTCTTCCCTTTCCTCGCGAACCAGCAAAACCAAGAGAGCGAAATCGCGTGTTGATTAGACGACCATACCGAAGCCAACGAATTGGACATCGAGAGGAGGACGTCTCTAGACTTAGCCCACCGGACCAAGAGAGGAGAACGGCCATCC
>NC_041386.1:369658954-369683496 GCF_002162155.2 Triticum dicoccoides | reverse complement strand
TCCGGTGCGAAATCTGCGGCTGCACCGGGGGACCGGTGGCGATTCGGCGTGTGGGGCATCTCTCCCCCCTCACCTGCTACGGCGGTTGATTTAGTGGTTGTAGTTGTGGATGTGTGGGTTGGGGGCTGGTGGAAGCCGGCGACTTCTCCTGCTGGCAGACGAGCCGTCCGCTGCGAATGTCCCCCTCTCTTGGCGGGGGCTCCGGTTCGCTCGCGCCTTCACCTTCCTTCTTTTTGCAGTCCATCGGAAATCGGATTGCTTTCCACCACCGCGTCGAATTGTGTGGCGTGCGTGGACTTGGTAGTCAGGGCCTGGATTTGGTAGACAGAGTTAGGTGAGAATGCTACAGTATAGACGCCGGCCAGAGATAGTGTTTACATGGTGCTCTCTAGTTGCCTGATTTTGAGTATACCCGTTGATTTTTAAGGGGGATTTCTGTACCATTCGCATCTTGTTTTCTCCATTTTTAGGCACTGATCACCCCCGCTGCACCCTATATTGGTCACTGTTATCTGCTCCGTCACTTCAATACATGCCTTATGGCCTGCAACTGTGTCTTTGCTAGGATCTGAATGTCTTACGATTGTTGTGATCATTTGTTACAGGAGTTTGATTTGTTGAGGGGAGTTTTGGATGGGGGACCATGTGGTGGTGAATGTGGACGGTTTGGCGAACACCAAGGATGATGGCTTTGCTGAGAAGCTATCTGAGGCTGTGTCGGTGGTTGTTGTTGATATGGCGGAGGATGGTGGCGAGGATGAGCCACTCATCCAGGCTGCAGAGTGCCGCATATGCCAGGAAGAGGACAGCATCAAGAATCTCGAGAAACCATGTACGTGCAACGGCAGTCTGAAGGTTTGGGTCCTCTCCAATCTTATTCTCAAATATCGCATATGATTCTCATGTTCCTGGAAGGCTAAAACTACTGCTAGGCGTTTTGTTGTTTGTGCACTGCACATGTGGTGGGGGTCCTCAGTTTTTGTGTTTTATTTCAGCATGCGTCAGCCATTTCCTTTGACATGTGGTATAGTTTATAAGTATGCTTCGATATGTTCCAAATTTAGTAGGCAGTAGCCGATTGTGTGTATATTTAGGATAGTATCATGTTTGTATCATCTTTTTCTTCCGTATGGCAGCAATAGTTTAGTGGAAGGATCCACCTTTAAAGGACACTAAATGGAAAAATGCTATGTATCAAAAGTTTTGACTCATCATATAATTATGTCCAGTTGGGCCATGTCATTTATGTTCCTCTAAGGAGCGCCTGTGTGTGTCTAACTTATTTTCTCGGATATTCATGCCATGGTCAAGTTGGATGACCTGCCATCTATTTCTTAACAAAAGAAACTGACTTTGACCTTGTATGGAGAAACTTACATGACAGTGAAGTTTATAATGTCGCCGAGCTTTGAACAAAGAAGCTTTAAAATCCGTTTTACATCATTAAGGGACTAGCTATGTTCATCTTCTGTACTGCATGTAGAGTAAAAAGAGAAGAACAATGCAAATCTTGTATTGCCACTATGTCGTTCCAATGCTACCTTGGCGCTAACTTCCCAAGCAGCATGCAACAATGAGATATATGATAGTTTTGCTGGCCAAAATTCGTACAATCTACACCAAGAATAAAGCATGGTTGTTTCACTTAAATTATTTTAAGTCTTAATGCTGCATATCTTCTTCTAGTGGGAGCGTTAAAGGCTACTGAAATCATCCGGCTTGGCCTCAATAATACCTACAACCTAGTGCATCTTTGTTAGTTCTCATGATCTGTCAGATCATTCACATATTTGCAGCATCGAGTTGTGTGGTTGATTTTGCATCCACATGTTTCATTGTTTCACATCATTGCCTCACCAGTAATTTAACCCTGTGTTTTCTGGTTCAGTTTATTTGAAAAATGTGTAACTGATTATATGGGACTCATTTATAAAGTTCAATCTTTTTAGATCTATTGTAATGATTATTTGACATTGGAACTGGTGATCCTACATCTTTATCTTTTGTGTTGCTTATGTATGTCAACTGAATCCCATTACATGAATCGTGTATGCATGTTGTCCTATTGTGCTTGCGGTGCCGCACATCATATATGTAAAACTTACCTTGAGCTATCTATATTCTACTTTCATCCTTGTAAATCATATAAATGTTTGTATGTTTGATCTATCAAATTATGTAGTATCTTGTTGATAGTTATATTTCTCATGTACAGTATGCTCATAGAGCGTGTGTGCAACGCTGGTGCAATGAGAAAGGAGACATTACATGTGAAATTTGCCATGAGGTTAGTATTTTTCTCAGTTCACACCAACTGCACACATTTCATCTTTGTATTGATCCAAATTTTGAATAGTATGTTAATCTACATACAATCCAGAATGGCAACCCCAGTTTTTCTGCTTCAATTTTTTCCGTGTGTTGTGACCTGTTGACTTCATGCGTCACAGTAGTTCCACCAGAATTTCCCTGCAACACCACTTAGCATTTCATGTTGTGTGCCTTATGTTATGCTCACATGAAAGCCTCACTCCATGGAGCTTTATGCCTTTATGTGCCACCACCTAGAAATGCTGTCTCATTTGCTCATGCACCATGAGTATGTGCAGCTGCTGTATTGTCTACCTGGAGGAATTACTGCCATGAATGATTGTTGTCTGGAGGGGTGAAGTTATTTTTTCTTCTTCTTTTTACTTAAGTTCGATGAGGTGGACATGCAATAAAAAAAAGATCTGCTGGGGGTACTTAACTGCTTCATTTCTAGTTTTCTCATAGTGTACGTATGTTGTTCTTCCAGATCATCTTTAATTCTGTATTTCCTAAATTTTGCCGGTAATTACCATGGTAGATAATAAAAAAATCATTAAGAGAACGAGAAATCCGATGCTGTTTTCATGGATTCAAATGTTCCAGATATGGTTATATTCTGGTAGAATACAAGTTGATTTGTCCAGTGTGCACTTTTATGGTGCCCTTGCTATCCCTGTTTACTAATTTGAAGCTCTGACGGTACCCTGCAGCAATATAAGCCTGGGTACACAGCACCACCACGTGTTCAACCAGATGAGACCAGCATAGATATAAGGCAAGTTTATTTTCAGATACTGCCTTTTGTTCAGTTAGCCAGTTGGCGGTTTCATTCTATTTTATTATACTAGTAATCGTGTATGTGCAATGCGCGTATTAATGAATGCACAAAAACCTTATTATGGCTGGTGCTAGTAGTTTTCACTTTCTCCGTAGCATAAAACCCATCTTTACAAAGATTAAACCAAAAGATTTTGTTCAGTGGAATTGTGGTATCAAATACAATTAAAACTAACATAACTCAGCAGTCTGGGGAAGTCCGTCAAACAACGATAGCATTTGAAGTGTTTCTAGTTGCATACAGAAGGATGTCCATCGTCTCAGAAAAATCATGCATCATGTATGGTCTTAGTCTATCTAGCGGAATCGACAGCAAGCGCCTGCAAAAAAGGGCACATCCTGCTGTACCAATCATGCATTGTGGGAGACATGGGCATGGTGCAAACACGCGGCGATGTCCTCCCAAGCAGCTTGAAGCAAACGGCTAACCCCTGCCTGATGACCCTGAACCCTGCAACAGGAAATGAAATTATTTTAGAACCGGTAATTCCAATCATGCATTGTGGAAGACATGGGCATGGCGCAAACACACGGCGATGTCCTCCCAAGCAGCTTGAAGCAAACGGCTAACCCCTGCCTGATGACCCTGAACCCTGCAACAGGAAATGAAATTATTTTAGAACCGGTAATTAGCAATATTTTGTAGAAAAACCGAAATTAACCCAACCGGATGGATTGTATTTTCTTATGCAGAAGATAGGGATGCTTTTTCTAATAACTACTGCTACATAGATCAGCCTAATGCCTAGAAGGGAATTGCATTAAGATTCCCAAGGAGAAGGCAACCTATATAGTCCAACAAATTGGTTCAACAACTCGACATAATTGTACTCCCTCGGTCCTGAAAAGGTTGTGTTAGATTTGTCTAGATACGGATGTATCTAGAAACGTTTTAGTGTTAGATACATCCGTATCTAGAAAAAGACAAGTAATTTGGGATGGAGGTAATAGATGTCAAGTCATGTGAGTTTACTACAGACAAATAACTAGTTTTGTTGGTTGTGGGTTGAGTTCAAAGTTCAAAGTACAGAGCCTTGCTCTGGGAAATTCTCAGGTAAATTTATGACATATTTGGATTACAACAAGTAGCATTGTACCAAAAGAATTGTGCATACATGTGAGTAAAATAGAAGGCCTTGTTTTTGCTAGTCAATCCCTAATCGGGCTAGGAAAAGAGTTACTCCTTCCGATCTAAATTAATTGACGCTCCTTTAGTACAACTTTACTTTGTACTAAAGTTGTACGAAAGGAACGTCGAGGGAGTACATACAAAAAAGGCGAATGTGTAACCGAATCCCACTTGTTGTGCTCCAACGGAAACATGGAGCTTTGGAGCACATATATAGTTTGGTAGTACTCCACCATTTACATGAAACCTGTAATTTCAAATGTCATTCATCAAATATTTGATTATTCATTTAACTCTATTAAGTCCCGTTTTGTGCTATTTCTTTCCCCATGTTTTCCACCTGTTTTTTTTTGCAATAGGTGTTCGTGCCGGCTACACACGCTGATCGACCATCTCGATCACATGCAGAGCAACAACCTCGCCACATTGTCACACAACCTTTTTTCTTAGTCTACATATCCTACCTGAGCATGCGTAATGAAAAGAGGGGTGCTGCATCATCTTGTGTGATTCTAAACTGTATGAAAATTAATTACCTTCACACAGATCAATCAAGTGAATTGTACATCTACAATAAAATTCACAGTACTATTGGATATATAAACAAAGCACTACCCATGAAATTAAGAACATGACAAATTAAATAAATATTCATTGTGCCCACCATGTTTCCACGTTGATGCAATTTTGAAAGGATATATCGACCGTCCTAGATCTCACACATGACAAAGCATTACTCGAGATCATCACGAACACTGCTCTTGGTTGTGCCTTTGATACTCTACTAGCATGAATATGCAATCAGAAGAAATATATACCAACTTGTCTGCTAGCATAGGATCTCATATGTTTACAAATAGTAATATGATAATTGTTAGTTATTTATATTTAGCCATGTACCCTTTATATTTTCTCCATTCTATAAGGGGCCTTTTGCATATTGTATCACACCTGTACATGTATATATACCGGCCTATGGCCACCTGGAAATACAAGTTGCATGCTTCCTAACATGTTATTAGAGCCCTAGGTATTTTTATTCGCACGCACAACTCGTGCTGATCCCCTCTCGCGTCTTCGACTCCTCTTGGCCGATGCTGCTCGCGCTGCCGCCCTTCTCCTTGGGCTAGTGGTTGTTGTCTTCTTCCGCACTGGTCCATGCTTCATCAATGAGCCACCTCTTCGATCCAGTTGTCAAGGTTGCCGCCGCCTGGTCAAACAACCTCCTTGCCAGATCACTTGCCCTGGTCGCTACCCGCCGTGCAACCCTATTTGATCCGCTTGTCCTGAAGGCTGCTTTGGTCAACGCCTTGAAAGCCGCATTTGTAGTTGCCTGATTCGCCCGACCTGGTCGCTGCAGGTCCGACCAGCTGGATCTAGCCGGTACATCCAGTGCCGTGGGCTACGGTTGCACGTGCTTGCGTGATCTGCCTGCATCGGTTCAGCTCCTTCCACCGTTTGGCGGACTTCCTCTTTGTTGCATCGGGTGTGCGCTCCGCTGTCCTGGAACAGAGCCGGTTCCTGAGTAGTTGATTTCAGTTGTAAAGAAAAGGAAAGAAAAACGGGCACAATGTCTTCATCCCCTCTTCCTTGTTGCTATCCCTCGTTGCCCAGTGTTTTTTTATGATACTACCTACACCTAGTTTGTTGCCTTTTATGTGCATTCTTATGTGTGGCATTTGTCTCTGGGGCTTTCCAGCGAGGTCCCCTGTCCATCGTGCCCGTCTTAGAATGGTGTGGCTGAGCGTAAGCATCGTCATCTTCTTAAGACAGCTCGTGCATTGATGATTGCCACCTCTCTTCTGCCTCAACTTTGGGCTGAGGCTGTTTCCACTTCTACCTATCTCATCTATATTCAACCGTCTGCTGCTCTGCAGGGTGCATTCCTTTCGAGCGTCTTTTTTATCATTCTCCTGATTATTCAAAGCTTTGTTTCTGTTTGCTATGTTCTTCCCGCCTCCCGTGAACGCACCAAACTGACCGCTCAGTCTATCGAGTGTCTTCTTAGGATACAATGATGAGCATAAGGGCTATCGTTGTTGGATCCTGTCGGTCGTCGGATGCGTATTTCTCGGGATGTGACTTTTAATGAGCCTCACCCCTTCTACCCACGTCCATCTTCCTCGACCTTCTCAGTGGAGGATATCTCCTTCCTCACTCTTCCCGACACCTATCACTCCGGTTGAGCCCTTGTTTACCCTTCTCACTACTACTCAGATTGCTGCAGATTCGACGACGCCATCTCCTATGGTTTCCTTACCTCGGCGCCGACTCTACTAAACTAGCGCTCTGCTCCTAACCCTACCCACTCCCGTGCGGCGGCGCCGCGCCGCACTGGAGCGCCCCCGCCGGGCGTCTCCCGGTAACTCGAGCGCATCCCCTCTCCCCGCCGTCGCCGTCGCCAGGGCGTCGCAGGCAAAGCCTGTGTGCCGCAGTGGCGGCGGCGGCGTTTCACCTCGGCCAACGATTTGGTCAGGACGGCGGCGGTCCGCGATGGCCGGATCTACAGGAGTGGTGCAGGGCGGCGGCGGCGTTCGGCGACGGATCTAGCGGCGGCGGCTTGGGCACCCGATCTGGGTCCAGATGGGCTTCGGGCGGGCCACACTTGCTGATGTCGTGTACTATCCCGTCAACGGCTTGCTGCCCTTGGGATCGACCCGCATCACGAGGACGTCGGGGGCTCCGGCCCTGGGCGTGGCGGTGGTGGCCGCCTCCTTCGCCGGAGATGGTCAGCCTGAGGCTGGGTGGTCGGATCTTCAGATCCGTCATCTAGTCCCGTCTGCGATTTGGGAAGATAGAGTTGCCGGTGAAAACCGAGCCGATGGCGGCGTTTTGCGACGTTACCTTGATGAAGGCATCGTCGTGTAACTTCTGTCGGGGAAACCCTAAGATCTGGTCATCTGGATCGGACGATGGCGGTATTGCGGTGTCGTTACTCTCTTGGGAGCGAGCATCGTTTGTGGAGCAGCGCTGGAAGACAGAGGCAGGAGGTGGAGCGGCTAAGTCTTGCACGGAGCTTCGGTGGAGATGTCAAGTCATGCTTGGTCGGCAGGTGCTACGCACGATAGATCTTCCAGAGTTTTCGCGTCTGGATGAATGCGTGCAGGGTGGTGGCGCCGTTGGGCGCCATGGTGGCGTCGACGGATGTCTGGACTGGCAAGGATGGTGCGGATCTCTATCCTAAAGATGGGTCAGCGGTCCGAGGATGATGGCGGCTTCTGGCTTCTAAAACGTGTGCATGTGATGCGCGCTTTAGGTCTGCTGCACCGGCTGTTGGTCCCGATACATTATGTGGATGGATCGGCGACGACACCGGTTTTAGATATGAGGGGTGAGAGCACTCCACATTATGAGTTTTGTAGGTGTGAGTGGTGGCTTCGGATGGCTTGATGTATTTTCTTGTCAGACCTTTGTGAAATAATTAATAAAGATGGTTGTATGCATCGATTGATGCAGAGGCCGGGGGTTTAACCTCCTTTTCCAAAAAAAAATCACAGGATTCTGCATCTTCATCCCCAGTGGCTTCCCCGCCTCCATCACCGAGTCTATTGTGGTGATTCATCCTCGTATTCTTCCATCTTTTCCTCACTATTATACTCGCCATCCGCATGTTGTGGATGAGTCTACTGATGCGCAATCTACTTTTGATGTGCCATCTTCCTCGTCTCAGCCTACTTATGGCTTACGTGCTTGCCCGTTTCCGCCTGTTGATCGCCTTGGTTTTTCTAGTGCCGGCACTGCTGTTCTTGAGCCGACTTCTTATCATGATGCTCTTGTTCATCCTAAATGGCAACTTGTGATGGCAGAGGAGATTGCTGCTCTTGAGCGGACCGACACGTGGGATCTTGTCTCTCTTCCTCGTGTTCTCATCACTTGTAAGTGGGTCTACAAGGTTAAGACTCGCTCCAATGGTGCTAAAAAACTTGTCTTGTGGCTCGTTGTTTTCTGCAGGAGCATGGTCGTGATTACGATGAGTTTCGTTCATGTGGCCCATATGACCACTGTTTGCACACTTATTGTTGTGGCTTCTATTCATCATTGGTCTGTATCTTAGCTTGATGTTAAGAATGCCTTTCTTAATGGTGAGTTGCGTGCAGAGGTTTACATGTAACTGCCACCTGGGTATTCTGTTCCTGATGGCATGGTCTGCCGTCTTCGTTGCTCTCTAGATGGCCTTATAGCATCTCCAACAGACGCCCAAAAAAGCGGCATGCTAAAATAATTTTACAGCGCCATTTTAGTAATTTTAGCACGCCATGGCCGATTCAGTCCAGCAGACGCACAAAAATATAGCAGGTAGCGGACAGTGCGCAGCAGTCCAGCAGACACACTAAAAATTGAAGCGCCACAAATATATCTACAACAAACAGGTCCCTAACATTTATAAATAAATCCATCTGACCAAAACAAAAATGCAATTAGGTCCCCAATTGTTGGACCAAACTAGCTTGCAAATCATCTTCCGTCGGCCACCGCACGCGGGCTAGCTTGCTGTGATCTCGTTGGAATCGCAAACACGAGCTAGCTAGCTTCCCTTAATCGTTGGAGCAAGCTAGCTTGCAATCGATTGGAATCGCAAGCTCCGCATGCACCGCTTGCCTCCGGCCACCGCACGCGCTCCTGGCCGGCGAGCCCGAGGCGGCGAGCTGCAGGGAGGCGGCGAGAAGAAGGGCAACGGCAGCTCCCGGCCGGCACACGCTCCTGGCTGGCGAACTCGAGGTGGCGAGCTGTAGGGGAGGCGGCGAGCTGCAGCGGGCGAGGAGAAGGGCAGCGGCGGCTCCACCCTGTGCCGGGACGAGCAGAGGAGTCGCGGCGGCCGGCAGCGACGAGCTATAGGAAATGGCTGCAGCGGCGAGCTCGAGGCGGGATGAGCAGAGGGAGCGGAGCAGTTGGTCTTCGCGCGTCATTGTCCAGCGCGCTGTACGCCGCGCACCAAATATCCCGCGTGCGATGCAGAAATTCCCAGCGCGCTGAATGGTTTTTACAGCGTCTGTTGGAGATGCTCCGCGCGCTAAATTAGCGGTTTTTTCAGCACGGGCTACTTTTAGCGCCTCTGTTGGAGATGCTCTTAAGCAAGTCCCTTGTGTTTGGTTTGAGCGTTTTGCCTCTGGTGACTGTCGCTGGTTTTTTGACGAGTGCTCATGATCCTGCACTGTTTGTCCACCTTTCTCCTCGTGGTTGGACTCTTCTTTTATATGTTGATGACATGATCATCACTGGGGAAGACCTAGTACATTGCCTTTGTTAAGGCATGTCTCAGTGAGCAGTTTCTTATGTCTGATCTTGGCTCTCTTCGCTACTTTCTTGGGATTGAGATGTCTTCAACCTCTGATGACTTTTTTATTTCCCAAGAAAAGTATACCCAGGATCTTGCTCGTGCTGCTCTTACTGATGAGCGCACTGCTGAGACTCCCATGGAGCTCAATGTTCACCTCCGTGCTTCTCATGGTGACCCCTTTGTCTAATCCGGCGCTTTATCGTCATCTTGTTGGTAGTCTTGTCGATTTAGCTGTCACTCGTCGGGGTATCTCCTATCCTGTTCATATTTTGAGTCAGTTTGTTTTTGCGCCTACTTTGGTTCACCAGTCACCCTTCTCATAGTCTGTTCTTTCCTCGCTCTAGTTCCTTACTACTTCAGATATCGGATGCTACATGGGCTAGTGATCCCTCGAATCACCGTTCACTTTCTGCTTATCGTGTTCTCCTTGGTGGTTCTCTGCAGTTTCCCATTCGAGTGCAGAGGCTGAGTTCCGAGCTATGGCTCCTTTGACAACAAAGGTTACTTGGTTACGCTGGTTACTTCAGTAGTTTGATGTGTCTGTCACTACACTGACTGCACTATTGTCGTACAAGTGCTATCAGTATTGTGCTCGGCCCTGTGAAGCATGAGCTCACCAAGCATATTGGTGTTGATGCTTCATTCAGGTTGTTGCTCTTCAGTATTTGCCTTCCGAGTTAGAGTTGGTGGATTTCTTTACGAAGGCCCAAGCTAGAGTACAACATGTCTTCTATCTCTCCAAACTCAGTGTTGTTGATCCACCATGAGTTTGAGGGGGGTTAGAGTCATATATATCTACCCGTGCACCCTTTGTATTTTCTCTTTTCTATAAGGGGCTTTCTTCATATTGTACTGTACTGTACATGTATATATACCGGCCTATGGCCACCTGGAAATACAAATTGCATATTTTCTAACAACATTGAGTACCCAATTGTGATATAGAGAACATATCAGAAGGTACATACATGTAGGACTTCGGTGTAGTTAACAAGTTAGAGATAGAAATTAAGTGTATTATTATCTAAGCTTTGCTTGCTAATCCAAGTAAAGATAAATAAAATGATTGTAACAGGGAGAAGGTTATCGGCTAAATTTCTAAGGGGCGTATGCCCCGTTATCAAAAATTGAAAATCATAGCAAATTGTTCACCCAAGTGCAAGTGCAAAAATATCCTGGAACAACTATGATCTGAATGCCACTTTGCTTTCCTTTCACTGACCTAAGGCACTTAGGCACCTAACTACCAATAAAGTTGTAAGAACAACAGAAAAATCGATACACATTTTCAAGAATATACATAACTAAAAGGTCGACCAAGTTTCTTCTGGAAATTCATGTATATAAAGGAGCAATAACTAAGCGTGTACCTACCAACATATATTACAAATACCTAATATGCATTCACTCTTTTAGTAGTACATCCCGAATCTGCACCCACTGAAAGTTTGCTATGTGCACAAACGTCGATCCGGTTGTAGCATGGGCCATGTTGTGTGAAGTAATGAATGAAACAATTGGTTGTAAAATAGGGTGTATGGAACAGACAGCTGCGCTGAGAGATTTCAAGAGGATACTGCTCTGCAATTCGGCAGTTATTGACTGAAGGTGGGCAGTGGGAGACATGCGTTCAGGAGTTACGTGCTAATTGCAATTAGCGGTAAACATTCGAGGATTTTGGGCTGTAGAATTTGTTGTATGGACGAACATGATAGATTTGGATCTCCGCCCTTCGTGCTTTTATAGGGGTAATAGATTCAAGTGCATTAGAAATTTGACTGAGTCAGGTCTATTGATTTGCAGTGGGGATTGGACCATTACAGGAGCTCCTCTGGATTTGCGTGACCCAAGAATTCTTGCTGTAGCAGCCGCACAGCGTCGTCTTCTTGAAGCAGAGTATGACGAATATGGTGGTACTGATGCTAATGGTGCTGCATTCTGCCGTTCTGCTGCACTCATTGTAAGTATTTACTATTTCCAGGTTCTATTGTCCAGCCTCCAACACTTCCTACTGTTCAGTGCTTTTAGATATCATCCATACCTACAGTTTGGTTTATGGATTGAGTAGTTGTTCTTTTAGTTGGTTACAAATAGTACAGAATCGAGTGCATCTTTCTGTTCCAGCCTGCTTCCTTGACAATCTTATCATATTTCTGGTATTTTCAAGAGAAGAATATCTGAAAATTGTTACTTTTTTTCCCAGCTAATGGCCCTGTTGCTTCTAAGACATGCATTGTCGATCTCGGACAATGAAGGAGATGATGACGCTTCTACCATGTTCTCTGTGAGTCACATGGTCTTGTTTCCTTTTTTCCCCTGTTAATCTCATTACATGAATTCTCAACCGATGTTTTGCAGCTTTTTCTTCTCCGAGCTGCTGGATTTCTGCTGCCATGCTATTTAATGGCATGGATCTTCAGCATTTTGCATCGCCGGCGACAAAGGGAGGTATTTTTTTTATCCAATATCAATTGTGTCTCACCAATTTTTATTTTTTTTGCGAATATCTCTTTGCCATTAGTTCATGTGAACCTTTTTGTTGAAACCATTACATGTATTAGTTTTTGTATCCTCTTAACCATTGAGAAGCACCTAACCTTTCAGTTTTTTTTTATTGGCAGGAAGCGGCCTCAATTGCCACGGCAGAGGTAGCATTCATCCTGCAATCAGCCCAGGGCCGTGCCCTTCAGTTTACCATCGCTCCAGACTCTCCAACCACCCCACAGCATGAGCCACAGCAGCAGCAATAGCTAAACGACCCAGTAGTTCCACAAGTACTGGCACAATGCGTGCTTGAAGATGTGGGTCTGGGTGCCTATTTTGTTGTTGGTGCTGGCTCATCAGGAATGCTAGGAAGCCTTCCTGTGGCCAGGTAAAAACCTCGTATGGTGTCAGAGTCTTATTTGTCTCGAGCAATGTGACTAAACCTGTGTGTCTGAATGTAATTTAAGCACTGATTTAATGTAAATTTAACATCTACCATTACTATTTTGGTGCAACCCGTGTCTTGTGCTCTAAGCGCAATGATTTAATGGGCAAGATATATTGCCATATGGGTAACCTGCTGGATGCTCAACTAGGAAGGTTCGTTTGAAATTGCAAGTCGTTAGTGCATCTAGGTGACCGACCGAACACACAGTATTTTTTATACGCCACGCAAGTCTACTTCGCGGTAGCATCGCACGGCCAACACTATTGTAGACAGCTCATGTGTACTCCCTACTTTAGTGATCTGACAGCTCATATGTACTCCCTCTGTACAGAAATAAAAATAATATAAGAGCGTTTGGATAGTACGCTTTTATATTTCTTTATGGAGGGAGTACCGCAAGGGACTACCTTATTCTAATCTACTCATCGGTGCCTCCCAATCCCCCCTCTTTCCTACTTCAAGCCACCCTGTTTCAGTGCCTGTCTTCATGCCCGCACACGTCCCCACACTAGCACCCGTCCACATATTCCTGGTTGTTGAGGCGAAATTCCAGACACATACTAGCCCTCGTTGAAGCATTCTCTAACATCCCCACTATGTCGGCACTGCCAAATCTTGCTGTTGTCGCAATCGTCGTGGCCACAAATAGTTTAGTTTCTGTGAGATAGAATAGTTGGGAATGTTGCAGCACATTGTATTGATCCATAGGACAGTTACATATATACACAAGTATACTTCACTTCTAACATCCCCACTACGTCGGCACTGCCAAATCTTACTGTTGTCGCAATCGCCGTGGCCACAAATAGTTTAGTTCCTGTAAGATAGGATAGTTAGGAATATTGCAGCGCAGTATTGATCCATAGGACAGTTACATATATACATAAGTATACTTCACCTTCAAGACCATATCTCGAGCTAAAAGGGAAGAGATTAGCTGAGGCTAAGTATGGAGGTAAAACATCCTACGTGATTGCATGAGATACAATGCCTATATTCCTACACCCTGCAGTCGAAGCGTCGTCAGAGTGGATGCCAAGACTCTTGCGAAAAGCTTCGAATGAAGTAGATGGAAGACCCTTGGTCATGATATCAGCGAGTTGATGAGTAGTTGGAACATGAACAATAGGAAACCGTCCCAAGGCCACCTTCTCACGGACAAAGTGAATATCCAATTCAATGTGCTTGATGCGGCGATGATGAATGGGGTTAGCTGAGAGATAAATAGCGGAGACGTTGTCACAAAATACCATCGTGGCCTTCTCAATGAAGCAATGAAGTTCACCAAGAAGTTGACACAACCAACAACATTGGCAACAACTCGATATTCGGCCTCGACACTAGATCGAGATATGACGGGTTGTTGCTTGGATGACCATGACACAAGTGAGTCACCAAGATAGATGCAAAACCCCGAGGTGGAGTGGCATGTATCAGGACAACCAGCCCAGTCAGCGTCAGAGTAAGCGGCAATGTCGATGGAGGAGATGCCGGTAAGCTGAAGACCGTGAGAAGTGGTGCCACGTATATAGCGAAGCAGGCGCTTGACCATCCCCCAATGAGTATCCCGCGAAGAATGCATGTGCAAACAAACCTGCTGGACGGCATAGGCAATATCTGGGCGAGTCAAGGTAATATACTAAAGAGCACCGGCAAGGCTTCGGTAGAAGGTGGCATCGGACACTAGGTTGCCGGTGGTAGCTAAAACCGTGGACTTAGTGTCAACAGGTGTAGTAGCCGATTTGCAATTAGACATGCGAGCTCGATCAAGAAGTTCCTCGACATATCACTCTTGCGAGAGAAAAAATCCTGAAGCTGTGCGCTGAACAGCAACACCAAGAAAAAAATGAAGAGGTCCAAGGTCTTTCATCTTGAACTCTGCACTGAGAGAGGTGATGATCAACTGAAGGAACATCGGAGGAAGCGGTGAGCACAATGTCATCAACATACAAGAGCAAGTAAGCCATGTCCGAACCGCGATGAAGGACGAAAAGTGATGTGTTAGAGAGGGTCGCAGAAAAGCCAAGCCATCAAAGAAAATCTCCAATGCATGTGTACCAGACGCGGGGAGCCTGTTTAAGTCCATAGAGGGACTTAGACAATAAACACACATGCTTCGGGTGATCCGTGTTGACCAAACCTGAAGGTTGAGCACAATAAACCCGTTCCTGTAGTACTCCATGAAGGAACGCATTGGAGACGTCCAACTGATGAATAGGCCAATGACGAGAGGCGGCAAGATGGAGCACTGTGCGGACAGTAGCAGGCTTTACCACGTGACTGAATGTCTCTCCAAAATCAACACCAGCGTGCTGAGTGAATCCTCGTACGACCCAACGAGCCTCGTAGCGATCCAGGGAACCATCAGGTTTGAGCTTGTGTCGAAAAACCCACTTGCCGATGACGATGTTGGTACCACGATGCCGAGGTACGAGGGTCCAAGTACGGTTGGCCTGCAAAGCATCAAACTTCTCTTGCATAATGGCATACCAGGCAGGATCTCGAAGAGCTGCACGAACGGATGTAGGTACCGGGGATAACGCGACGGAGGCCATATTGGCCTGCTCATAGCATTGGTTGGGCAGGATGATACCCTACCGTGCGCATGCATCCATGGTATGAATGGACACGACAGAGGGCCACAGCCACGGAGCACCATGGACAACAGGTGGTGCAGGCGCTGGTGACAAAGAGGCCAAGGACATCGACAAGGAGGTAGCCAGAGAGTCGGCGGCAGCAGCAGTGGTAGCCTCGGGCGTAGCAGCCGAGACGGAGGATCACCCAATGAACTGGGAGAAAGAACCGCCGTGGTAGCCGAAATAGGAGACGGAGCAGCTACCGTGGGAGCTGAGTCTGCCGTTGGAGCTGCCGACTTGGCTGGCATGGCAGTCGAACAGGGTGACTTAGCTAAGGGAGCCACAGACGGGGCAACTGGTGGTGGTGACGTAGAGGGTGCCTGAGGGAGTCCTGGATTAGGGGGTCTCCGGACAGCCGGACTATCTCCATTGGCCGGACTGTTAGACTATGAAGATACAAGATTGAAGACTTCGTCTCATGTCCGGATGGGACTCTACTTGGCGTTGAAGGCAAGCTAGGCAATACGTATATGGATATCTCCTTCTTTGTAACTGACCTTGTGTAACCCTAACCTTCTCCGGTGTCTATATAAACCGAAGGGTTTTAGTCCGTAGGACAACAATCACAACATACAATCATACCATAGGCTAGCTTCTAGGGTTTAGCCTCTCTGATCTCGTGGTAGATCTACTCTTGTAACACCCATATCTTCAATATTAATCAAGCAGGACGTAGGGTTTTACCTCCATCAAGAGGGCCCGAACCTGGGTAAAACTTCGTGTCCCTTGCCTCCTGTTACCATCCGGCCTAGACGCACAGTTCGGGACCCCTACCCGAGATCCGCCGGTTTTGACACCGACATTGGTGCTTTCATTGAGAGTTCCTCTGTGTCGTCGCCGTCAGGCTTGATGGCTCCTACTATCATTGATAGCGATGCGGTCCAGGGTGAGACTTTTCTCCCCGGACAGATCTTCGTATTCGGCGGCTTTGCACTGCGGGCTAATTCGCTTGGCCATCTGGAGCAGATTGAAAGCTACGCCCTTGGCCATCAGGTCAGATTTGGAAGTTTGAATTACACGGCCAACATCCGTGGGGACTTGATCTTCGACGGATTCGAGCCACAGCCGGGCGCGCCGCACTGTCGCGATGGGTATGACCTAGCTCTGCCACCGGACGGTACCCCAGAGGCCGCGCCCGCATCAGCTCCGACCCTTAGCTCGGAGCCAGCTGCGCCAATCGAGGACGGGTGGCTAGACATCGCCTCAGGGGCTGCAGTCTCGACGGCGATCGAGCCAAACACCAGCATAATCCTCTGCGCAGCCCGTGACTCCAAGGTGCCGGACTCTCTTCCGGACCCCGAACCATCCGCGCCCCTGCCAATCGAATCCGATTGGGCGCCAATCATGGAATTCACCACCGCGGATATCTTTCAGCACTCGCCCTTCGGCGACATTCTGAATTCACTAAGGTCTCTCTCTTTGTCAGGAGAGCCCTGGCCGGATTATGGCCAACAGGATTGGGATGCGAACGACGAAGAAATTCGACGCCCACCCACCACCCACTTTGTAGCCACTGTCGATGATTTAACCGACATGTTCGACTTCGACTCCGAAGACATCGACAGTATGGACGATGATATAGGAGATGAACATGAACCAGCACCTATAGGGCACTGGAAAGCCACCTCGTCGTATGACATATACATGGTGGATACACCCAATGAAGGCAACGGCGACGAGATAGCGGAGGATGACCACTCCAAGAAGCAACCCAAGCGCCGACGTCAGCGGCGCCGCTCTAAGTCCCGCCAAAGCAAAAGTGGTGATACCGGCACAGGAGATAATAACACTCCGGATAGCGCCAAAGACAACAACAATCCCCTCCAGCAAGATTTAGAGCAGGAGGATGAAGGAGCCAGCTCTCCTGAGAGAGCGGCTGGCGGAGAGGAGGAGGATGACAATTACATGCCCCCCTCCGAAGATGAGGCAAGCCTCGGCGACGATGAATTCGCCGTACCAGAGGATCTCGTCGAACAAGAGCGCTTCAAGCGCAGGCTTATGGCCACGACAAATAGCCTGAAGAAAAAGCAGCAACAGCTTCAAGCTGATCAAGATCTGCTAGCTGACAAATGGACTGAAGTCCTCGTGGCCAAGGAATATAAACTCGAGCGTCCCTCCAAGAGTTACCCAAGGCGCAGGTTACTACCCCGACTGGAGGAAGAAGCGTATGATACGACTGATCGGCCACCTCGTGGCCGCAATAAAGAGGCATTCCAGCCAAAAGCTCAGCCTCCACCCCAACGCCATCCAAATAAAAAGGCATGGGGAGATACGCCAGACTTGCGAGACATATTGGAGGACAAAGCAAAGCATTCAAGGTCGATCTACGGATCACGAGGGCGCACCACTCTACGAGACGGTAAACGTCATGCCGGATACAGTAAAAGCAAATCCGGCCGGGCCGAACACAGCGAGCAGGACCCATACGAGCTGCGTCGCGATATAGCCCAATACAGAGGCGCCACACACCCCTTATGCTTCACAGACGAAGTAATGGAACATCAATTCCCAGAAGGTTTCAAACCTGTAAATATTGAATCATACGACGGCACAACAGATCCCGCAGTATGGATTGAGGGCTTCCTCCTCCACATCCACATGGCCCGCGATGATGACTTACATGCCATCAAGTACCTCCCACTAAAACTCAAAGGACCAGCGTGACATTGGCTTAATAGCTTGCCAGTGGACTCCATTAGCTGTTGGGAAGATCTGGAAGCCGCATTCCTTGACAACTTTCAGGGCACTTATGTGCGACCACCAGACGCCGATGACTTGAGCCACATAATTCAGCAGCCAGAAGAGTCGGTCAGGCAATTCTGGACTCGGTTCCTCACAAAGAAAAATCATATCATCGACTGTCCGGATGCGGAGGCCTTAGCGGCTTTCAAGCACAACATCTGAGACGAGTGGCTAGCCCGGCACCTTGGTCAGGAAAAGCCAAAATCTATGGCAGCTCTCACGACGCTCATGACCCGCTTTTGTGTGGGAGAAGACAGCTGGTTGGCTCGCAGTAATAACATATCAAAGAACCATGGTACCTCAGATACCAAGGACGGCAATAGCAGGTCACGTCGCAACAAGCATAAGCGCCGCATTAACAGCGAAAGTACTGAGGATACGACAGTCAATGCCGGATTCAAAGGCTCTAAACCTGGTCAGCGGAAAAAGCCATTCAAACAAAGTACGCCGGGTCCGTCCAGCTTGGACCATATACTCGATCGCTCATGTCAAATACACGGCACCCCAGACAAGCCAGCCAATCACACCAACAAGGATTGTTGGGTGTTCAAGCAGGCCGACAAGTTAATTGCCGAAAACAAGGACAAGGGGCCGCATAGCGATGACGAGGAAGAACCCCGACAGCCGCACACTAGAAGACAAAAGAGGTTTCCCCCGCAAGTGCGGACGGTGAACATGATATACGCAACCCACATCCCCAAGAGGGAGTAGAAGCGTGCGCTCAGGGACATATATGCGTTGGAGCCAGTCGCCCCAAAGTTCAACCCTTGGTCCTCCTATCCGATCACCTTCGATCGCAGGGACCACCCCACTAGTATCCGTCATGGCGGATTCGCCGCACTGGTCCTAGACCCAATCATCGACGGATTTCACCTCACTCGAGTCCTCATGGATGGCGGCAGCAGTCTGAACCTGCTTTAGCAGGACATAGTGCGCAAAATGGGTATAGACCCCTCAAGGATCAAACCCACAAAAATGACCTTTAAAGGCGTCATTCCAGACGTAGAGGCCCACTGCACAAGCTCAATTACACTGGAAGTGGTCTTCGGATCCCCGGATAACTTCCGAAGCGAAAAGTTAATCTTCGATATAGTCCCGTTCCGCAGTGGTTATCACGCACTGCTCGGACGAACCGCATTCACTAGATTCAATGCGGTACCACATTATGCATACCTCAAGCTCAAGATGCCAGGACCTCATGGAGTTATTACAGTCAATGGAAACATAGAGCGCTCTCTCCGAACAGAGGAGCACACCGCAGCCCTTGCAGCAGAAGCGCAAAGCAGCCTCTCAAGGCAATCTACCAGTTCGACGTTTCAAAGCCCGGACACCTTCAAGCGCGCTCGGGGCAATCAGCAGACAGACCGCCTGGCGCGATATGAGCTCGCGTAGCAATACGGCGGCCACCCCAATCCCAGCCCAACGGCGTTATTCGTGTCGCGCGTACATAATTACGCATTAAAAATACCATGGGCACATGTGGGGAGGGGGGGGGGGCACAACTGCGGCACACCCCAAAACGCGGTCTAAACCGCACTAGGGGCTTCCCGTTTGGTTATTTTTCTTTTTCTTTCAGGACTTTAATCTCTGGAAACACTGTCCGGCAGCTCTATTGTCAAACACATGATACAGCAACCAAGGAGGCAGACAACTACGTTATACAACAGAATTCCCAGGTTGATTACAGATTTCATATCATTCCTCAGCTCGCCCTTGGAAGGGACATAGTCCTACTATTTTGCTTATTGCACTATCTGTATCACTCTGCTTTAATGCAATTTTTTAATATACAATGCATGACATTACGACTATTATTGCATTTTTGTTATATATATATATATATATATATATATCTACGTGTTCATTAATGATGCCTTGCAACCGTACACTCTGGTATGACCAATGCACCAGGGGCTCACGTACCCACAATATGGTGTGAAAAGTCCGAACACTTTCACAAGTGCGGCACCCCGAACTTATAGCATTATATGCATCAGCTCCGAATCATGTCTTTGGTCAAATGTTGGGTTTGCCCGGCTCCTATGTTTTAGTACCTTACGTTCACCTCTATCGGCTAAGGTAGCGCTAGGAGAACTACTGCAATTGTGCCCCGGTTCTGCCGGGCCGAGCACCTCAGTAGAGAAAGCTAAAACTGACTGTCATGATAAGGCGAGAGACTGGTCGCTGTTCGGCGAGGTTTTTCGAGTCCCTAAAGACTTATGCCGCTTAGGGCGAGGGGCCGGCTCCGTCCGGCTTACAGGCGTGTATCGCGCCCCGAATTCAGCCTTCCGAATACCAGGGGCTTCGCCAAAATTTGAAATTATAGAATTCTATGGCTAAGTGAGAGTGATAAAGCATTATTAGTCCGGTTGCCTTGTTCGTTGTGCTGAGCACCTCCCTCGAAGGACCCAAACATGGGAACAAGAGTGCCCAAGTTTATCCCGAACACCCCAGCACTAGTGGCATGGGGGCAAAAGCCGAGGACTAGCCATCTCTCAGATTGGATAAACAGCCAAATAGAAGGTAGTATTTTAAATTCTAACAAGCGTTGCATAGCAAACATAATACAAGTTTTCATACATACAGGACAACACGAGCAAGTCTCATTCAAATATTACATTTTGCAAACACTCATCCGTGATAAGACGGGCACCCGGCAGAACACCCTCGTAGTACATCTCGGGGTGGCGGTGCTCCTTGCCCTCCGGTGGCCCCTCCTTGATCAGCTTCACGACGTCTAGCTTGACCCACTGCATTTTTACACGGGCGAAAGCCCGGCGTGCACCTTCTATGTAGACGGATCGCTTGACGACCTCCAGCCGAGGGCAGGCATCCGCAAGCCACCTCACCAGGCCGAAGAAGCTGTTCGGAAGGGCGTCGCCAGGCCACAACCAGAGTATGAAGCCCTTCATGGCCTGATCGGCCGCCTTATGTAGCTCGGCCATCTGCTTCAGTTGGTCGCTCATTGGCACAAGATGTTCGGCCTCAGCATACTGAGACCAGAATAGCTTCTCCGTCGAGCTTCCGTCCTCAGCCTGGTAGAATAGTGTGGCATCGGACACACCGCAGGGCAAATCTGCGAATGCTCCTGAAGAGCTCCGGATTCGGGTAAGTAATCGGTAATTCACCTTTACATGCTTGCTTTGCATATAGAAATCCTTACCCACCGCTATCTTCTTCATCGCATTGATCTCCTGAAGGGCCTTCTGGGCCTCGGCCTTGGCACTCTTCGCGCTCTCACGGGCCGCGGCAAGCTCAGACTCTCGCGTCTTCAAGTCAAGCTCCAAGCCTCGTGCTTCGTCACGAGAGCCTGGAGCTCTTACTGCACCTCGCCCACCCGAGCCTCGTGCCTCTCTCGCTCGGTGCGCTCCTTGTCCGCTGTATCTTCGGCCTTGGTCAGCGCTTGCTTCAGGGTCGCCACCTCGGTCGTGGCCCCTGGCAAAACATACAATGATCCTGTCATTTTGCAATCGCGTCCTTTTTTATATACATATATCTATAGACGGGGTATTACTTACCTTCGTTCTCCTCGAGCTGCCTCTTGACAAGGCCGAGCTCTTTCTTGGACCCATCGAGGTCCTGCTTCAGTACGGCGACCTCCGCAGTTAGTGCGGCGGACGCCAGCAGAGAAGCCTGCATATGCATATTGACATACTTATATTAGACTCCTGCGATATTATTTGATCCTCTGTTCGGCTTTTCTTTGCGAACACCGAACAAAGCATCAGGGGCTACTGTCTATGCAGTAATACTTCTACTATATTTTAAAACACTTACCTTGAAGCCTGTTAGAAGGCTAGTACAGGATTTAGTCAGTCCGCTCTTGACGGACTGAACCTTCTAGATCACCGCACTCATGATAGTGCGGTGCTCCTCCTTGATGGAAGCGCTGCGAAGCACTTCCAACATATTGTCCGGCGCCTCTGGATGGACAGAGGTCACCGGCACAGGCGTCTCACCCCTCTTAGAAGGAGACAGCCTGCCCGAGCCCGGAACCGCTGGAGGTTCCGGCGCGGTGTTCCGCTGAGGGCCGAACTCGGAGCTCTCAGGGGCCCCGTCCCCTCTGCTCCCGGAGTCCAGAAGGTCGCCTTGAGGTGCCTCCGGGACTGTCTCCCCTCGATCTGGTGCCTCTTGAGACAACACCTCGGCGTCGTCGGCAGGATGAGGGGAGGTGGCAGTCGGGACTGGATCGCTATCCATGTCCGACGAACCCAGGGAGCCGTCCGATGATACCTTGATGTTGGCTCGTGGTGGCCTACGTAATTATGTTCGGCGATTAGGGAAAGCAATGCGACAAAGGAATCCTATGGGTTACTTTGGTATCCGAATACTTACGATCTCCCTTGGGGCTTGGCCCTGGGCAACCACTCGTCTTCACTTTCATCGGCGGCGGTGGAGCTGTCCGGAAGGAGAGTCCTTCCCTTCTTGGACCCTCCGGCCTCCCCAGTTGGGACGGCCTTCCTTTTCTTGTCTCCCCCAGTCGGTGGGGGAGCCTCTTCTTCCTCTTCCTCGTCTTCGAGGGAAGAGTGCGCCGCAGAGTCATCGGACGGTGAGTTCGATGACGCCTGGCGTCGGGAACTCTTTCGAGCTCCCTTGGCCTTCTTGGTCTTCTCCGGCACCTTATAAGGGGCCGGAGTCAACATCTTCGCCAGAAGGGCGTCTGCAGGGCCTTCGGGCAAGGGAGCCGGATAGTCGATTTGTCCGGCCATCTTCTGCCAGTCCTAACGGCATGGGAGTTTAGATCCCGCATAGAGTCAATCTATATAGAAAACAAGTATCCTGTAAAACGCAAAACAGCTTACCGCACTGGCTTGGTGCTTCGCGCTGAATCCGCGATCCTCAGTAATGGGGGGAGGGACCGCGGCGCCCTTGAACAGCACCCCCCAGGCATCTTCATGAGTCGTGTCGAAGAGCCTGTTCAGAGTTCGGTGCTGTGCCGGGTTGAACTCCCACAAGGTGAACTCCCGTTGTTGGCACCGGAGTATCCGGCGGATGAGCATAACATGGACTATGTTGACGAGCTTGAGCTTCTTGTCCACCATGTTTTGAATACATGTCCGGAGTCCGGTCATCTCTTTTGAATTACCCCAGGACAGGCCCTTCTCTTTCCAGGAGGTGAGCCGCATGGGGATGCCAGATCGGAACTCGGGGCCGCTACCCATGCGGGGTCGCGCGGCTCGGTGATATAGAACCACCCTGATTGCCACCCCTTCATGGTATCCACGAAGGAGCCCTCGAGCCATGTGATGTTGGGCATCTTGCCCACCATGGCGCCTCCGCACTCCGTCTGGCGGCCGCTCACTACCTTCGGCTTGACATTGAAGGTCTTCAGCCATAAGCCGAAGTGGGGCTTGATGCGGAGGAAGGCCTCGCACACGACGATAAACGCCAAGATGTTGAGGATGAAGTTCGGGGCTAGATCATGGAAATCCAGGCCGTAATAAAACATGAGCCCCCGGACAAAGGGATGGAGAGGGAATCCCAGTCCGCGGAGGAAATGGGTGAGGAATAGCACCCTCTCATGGGGCTTGGGGGTGGGGATGAGCTGTCCCTCATCTGGGAGCCGGTGCGCGATGTCGTCGGGTAGGTATCCGGCTCTCCTCAGTTTCTTGATGTCTCCCTCCGTGACGGAGGAGACCATCCACTTGCCTCCCGCTCCGGACATGGTCGGAGAATGTAACACCCTCGATGCGACTATAGCTCCCACGTGTCGAGGCACGACTTAGAGACATAATCGCATTGAAGGCATGTGTCGCAAGTAAGGTAATCTTTACACATCCCATGTAATAAAATAATAAAGGGGAGAGAACATAGTTGGCTTACAATTGCCACGTCAATCAAGGTACATAAATAACATTACATCAACCAAACACTCATGGCCCGACTATGGCGCCAAAATAAAAGATAACCCAACATGCGACACGGTCCCGATCACCCCCAACCGGGCACCACTACTGATCATCAGGAAAGGAAACATAGTATCGCTGAGAGTCCTCGTCGAACTCCCACTTGAGCTCGAGCGCGTCATTTGGAGTGGAATCATCAGGCCCTGCATCTGGTGTAATGGTAATCTATGAGCCACAGGGACTCAGCAATCTCGCACCCTCGCGATCAGGACTATTTAAGCTTATAGGTAAGGCAAGGTAAACATGTGGAGCTGCAGCAAGCGACTAGCAAATATGGTGGCTATCCTGTTCGCAAGAGAGAGCGAGAAGAGGAGGCAAAGCGCAAGCGAGAAACTAGAGAACAACCTGCGCAAACATTACTCCAACACCGTGTCCACTTCCCGGACTCCGCCGAGATGAGGCCATCACGGTAACACACTCAGTTGATTCATTTTTAATTAAGTTAAGGTTCATGTTATCTACAACCGGACATTAACAAATTCCCATCTGCCCATAACCGCGGGCACGGCTTTCGAAAGTTCAAATCCCTGCAGGAGAGTCCCAACTTAGCCCATGACAAGCTCTCACGGTCAACGAAGGAATAGACCTCCTCCCGAGACGTTCCGATCAGACTCGGTACCTCGGTTCTTCAAGACACTTCGACAGGTTAAAACAAGACCAGCAACACCGCCCGAATGTGCCGACAAATCCCGATAGGAGCTGCACATATCTCTTTCTCAGGGCACACTCAGATAGGTCAAGCTACGAGTAAAACCAACCCTCGAGTTTCCCC
>NC_041386.1:369646636-369658633 GCF_002162155.2 Triticum dicoccoides | reverse complement strand
AGATGACCCTCGGGCTCCGGAAACCCAAGGGAAAAAGAGGCTAGGTGGCAAATGGTAAAACCAAGGTTGGGCATTGCTGGAAAAGCTTTAATCAAGGCGAACTATCAAGGGGTTCCCATTATAACCCAACCGCGTAAGGAACGCAAAATCCGGGAACATAACACCGATATGACGGAAACTAGGGCGGCAAGAGTGGAACAAAACACTAGGCGAGGGGCCGAGCCTTCCACCCTTTACCAAGTATATAGATGCATTAAGATAACAAGGTAATATAATGATATCCCAACAAGTAAATAAAAGTTCCAACAAGAAACGGCCTCCAATCTTCACCTGCAACTAGCAACGCTATAAGAGGGGCTGAGCAAAGCGGTAACATAGCCAATCAACGGTTTGCTAGGACATGGTGGGTTAGAGGATTGACATGGCAATTTGGGAGGCTTGAAAGCAAGTGGTAGGCATCGTAGCATTGGCATATCAAAAGAGTGTGCAATCTAGCATAGCAAAGATAGTAGTGATTTCGAGGGTATGATCATCTTGCCTACAAAGTTGTTAGAGTTGACTGGATCCTCAAAAGCAAACTCAACGGGCTCCTCGTTAGTGAACTCGTCTCCCGGCTCTACCCAAACAAGACAAACAAGCAACAAGGACACAATCAACCACGTGCAAAGCTCAAATAACATGATGCAAAGATGATATGCTAAGCGGGATGCGATGCGGGATGCATATGCAAGAATTGACAAGGGATGCATGAACCTGGTCTCAACTTGGAAATCCAAGTGTGCCACTAGAAAGATGAGATGAAATCGCTTAAAAACTATATGAAGAACGCCGGAATCGGAGTTACGGTTTGGAAATGGCAAGCAAAACAAATATGACACCGGTCTGCGATTTGCAGCAAGTAGCCATCTAAATGCAATGAGATGAACATGCTACAGCACCCAAACATGAGAACAAAATACATGGCAGGGATGCACTCAAGATGCTTAACAAAAGTCTAGCACTGAGCTACGGCCAAATCATCCATTAACAGGTTCAAACAAGCATGGCAAAAATGCATATGGCAAACAGATTTCAGACTTAGTGAAATTAACAATTGTCTGGAATTTCAGATCAGGTAGCCCTCTTCGGAGCAACAAAACTACATGCTACAGGACCTGAACATGGCAAAGTAAAGCATGGCATGGAGCTACTC
Source organism: Triticum dicoccoides (assembly GCF_002162155.2). Lineage (NCBI taxonomy): Eukaryota > Viridiplantae > Streptophyta > Magnoliopsida > Poales > Poaceae > Triticum > Triticum dicoccoides. The sequence continues at coordinate 369,657,441 of NC_041386.1, read as the reverse complement.
AAAGAGCTTAACAAAAGTCCCTTAGTGACCTTGAGTCAAAAGGGATCAGAAAATACAATTGCAAGCATGTGAACATGGCAAAAACATAATCAGTTCACAGACTTAGTGAAAACTGGCACATGCTGAAACAGATATAAAGTAGGCATGTTTACGAGCTCGATGCACTCACTACGGAGCAATACATGAAAAGCTAAGCATACATCTCTCAAGAATACACAAAATGCAAGCTATACATGGCAAAAACAATAGCCTGGCATGCACGGGTCAACTACAACATCATCGGCAAAATTGCAAACAAGTTGACAATTTGCCCAAATTCACAAAGTAGCAAAAGTAGAGCTCGATTGACTCAAGCTAGGTTGCTCCAAAATTGCAAACAAAGACATGGATGGATAGAGCACTACAAGGTTAACAAAACATCCTTACTGACCATCCTCAAAAGAGGCACGGATCACTCGGAAACAACAAGAACATATGGCCATATGAAATAAACAGATTAAGGACTTAGTGGAATTGCTAAGTCCCTGAAATCAGCACTACCAAGTGCCTCACTTTGCAAGCTTGCACTAGTCACCACACACATCACAAAAATACATGGGTTGCACCTCTGGAAAGATGGCAAAACCCTTAACAAAACATATGTAGAGCATCAGGGCATATCATGCACACAATAATCATGGCAAAAATGACAAATATGCAAATGGAGTAACAGATCTAACAATTATCTCAAGTAGCCCTCTTCTAACAGCATTTCGAGCATCAATATGAACTCAAATGAAAATGATGCAATGGAATGAAATGATGTACTCTGAGACGAACAATTTGATATGCCATATGTAAAAAACGGAGCTACGGATGCGGAGATACGATGCTATGAACATGGGCACTTTAACTAGGGTTAGGAACAAAAGTCAACCGAGAGTCTCCTCAGATCCAGATCCAGCGCGTGGATCGAGGCACGCCGGAGTTACTGTAGACGCCGAAGAACTCGCCGGCGAGGAGGAGGCCGGCCGGAGTCGAGGTAGGGCAGGGCGGCGGAGGCGGCCGGCGTGGCCGGGCGGCGGAGGCGCGGGCGGCGAGGCTCGGCCGGCGCGGTGGCGGAGCGGCTGACCACGGCGGCGAGGTGGCGGCGCCCGCTGGTGAGGGAGGCAGGCGGCGGCGCGGCGAACGTAGGCGGCGGCGGCGAGGAGGCGCGGGCGGCGGGGAAGCACAGGCGACGGGGAAGCTGCAAACCAGCGGCGAGGCGCGTGGCGCCCGGATCTAGGCCGCGGGGGCCGGATCTAGGCCCTCCGGGCCGCGGCGGCGCGCGGGTGGCGGTGGTGACGTGGCAAGCACGGAGTGGGCGGCGGCGATGTGTCCGGCCAGGGCGGACGTGTCCGGCCGGCGCGGAGATGATTTTTAGGGTTTCAGACGAGGGGGATCCGGAATTTGAAGGAGGGGGTCTATAAATAGGCATAGGAGGAGCTAGGAGAGTCCAAATGAGGTGCGGTTTTCGGCCACGCGATCGTGATCTAACGCTCTAGATGATGGAGCAGGGTTAGGTGGGTTTTGGGCCAAATTGGAGGGGTGTTGGGCTGCAACACACACGAGGCCTTTTTGGTTCCTCGGTTGACCGTTGGAGTATCAAACGAAGTCCAAATGATACGAAACTTGACAGGCGGTCTACCGGTAGTAAACCAAGGCCGCTTGGCAAGTCTCGGTCCAATCTGGAAATGTTTAATCCCCACACACGAAATAAAGGTAGAAATGACCACCGGAGGAGAACGAAGCGCCGGAATGCAAAACGGACAACGGGGAAAATGCTCGAATGCATGAGATGAACACGTATGCAAATGCAATGCACTTGATGACATGATATGAGATGCATGACAATGACAACAACACATGGAGACAAAGACCCAAACCCGAGAAAATAAAATAACTTAATGCCGGAAACGGCAAGAGTTGGAATACATATTGGGAAAGTCATATCCGGGGTGTTACAACACTCCACCACTACGAAAGGATCTCGTCCCGAGATCTAGGACTGAAAGAACGCCGGGTACTTAGAACGGAGGTGATCCTCGCGTTCCCAGGTAGCTTCACGGTCGGAATGGTGTGACCACTTGACTTTGAGGAATTTGATAGACTTATCGCGAGTCTTGCGTTCAGTCTCTTCAAGAATAGCAACGGGGTGCTCACAATAGGAAAGATCTTCTTGGAGCTCAATGTCCTCGAAGTTGACGGTGCGGTCAGGAGTCTTGAAGCACTTTTGGAGCTGAGAGACATGGAACACATCATGAACATTTGCAAAGTTTGAAGGAAGCTCGAGTTGATAGGCGAGATCGCCTCTCTTGCTAACAATCTTGAAAGGTCCCACGTATCTGGGGGCAAGCTTCCCTTTGATACCAAAGCGTCGAGTACCTTTCATAGGAGAGACGCGGAGATAAACATGATCTCTAATCTCGAAAGCCAAATCACGGTGCTTACTGTCATAGTAGCTCTTCTGGCGGTATTGGGCTGCTTTGAGGTTATCTTGAATGACTTTGCACATCTCCTCTGCCTCTGTGATTAAGTCATTACCCAAAAGCTGACGTTCACCGGTTTCAGACCAGTTGAGAGGGGTACGACACTTCCTGCCATACAGAATTTCAAATGGGGCCTTGCCCGAACTTGCTTGAAAACTATTGTTGTAGGAGAATTCAGCATAAGGAAGACAATCCTCCCACTTCACGCCGAAGGAGATCACACAAGCCCTGAGCATGTCTTCAAGAATCTGGTTGACACGCTCGACTTGACTGCTAGCTTGAGGATGGAAAGCTGTGCTGAAGCGGATGTTGGTGCCCATGGCCTTCTGAAAAGAATCCCAAAACTTGGAGGTAAAGATGCTGCCACGGTCTGAAGAGATCACTTGAGGAGTACCATGCAGAGAGACAATTCAAGAGGTATAGAGTTCCGCCAATTGAGCTGCAGTGATCGACTCTTTGATAGGCAGAAAATGAGCCACTTTGGTGAGTTTGTCGATGACAACGAATATAGCATCATTTCCATGCTTGGACTTTGGAAACCCAGTCACAAAGTCCATCTCAATGTGGTCAAACTTCCATTCTGGAATGGCAAGAGGTTGGAGGAGACCAGCTGGCCTTTGGTGTTCTGCCTTCACTCTTCTGCAGACATCACATTCATTCACGAATTGAGCAATCTCGCGCTTCATTCGAGTCCACCAATAAGCCTGCTTTAGGTCCTGATACATCTTCGTGCTCCCAGGGTGGATGGAGAGGAGAGAATTGTGAGCCTCGTTCATGATCACTTTACGAAGGTCACCTTTGGGTACAACAATGCGATCCTCGAAGAAGAGAGTGTCCTTGTCATCAAGGCGGTAGCACTTGTACTTGGGTTGACTCTTGGCAATCCCAATCTTCACATTTTTCACCATAGCATCAAGAAGCTGGGCTTGGCAAATCTGATCTTCCAAGGTAGGAGAGACTTGAAGGTTGGCGCGGAAACCTTGAGGAACAACTTGCAGATTAAGTTTGCAGAAAGCTTCACAAAGCTCGGGTTGATAAGGCTTGAGAATCAGATTGTTGCAGTAAGCCTTTCTGCTCAATGCGTCAGCAATCACATTGGCCTTGCCTGGAGTATACTCAATACTCGGATTATACTCTTGAATCATTTCGACCCATCGAGTTTGCCTGAGGTTGAGATTAGGCTGAGTGAAAATGTACTTGAGACTCTTGTGATCAGTGAAAATGTCCACTTTTCTTCCCAATAAGAGATGTCTCCAAGTCAAAAGAGCATGCACAACTGCCGCCAACTCGAGATCATGAGTGGGGTAGTTCTTCTCATTAGGCTTCAACTGGCGAGAGGTATAAGCAACAACTTTCTTCTCTTGCATCAATACTGCGCCAAGACCTTGGAGAGAGGCGTCACAAAAGACCTCGTACGGCTTGGATTCATCAGGCGGAGTCAGAACTGGAGCAGTGATCAATTTCTCTTTCAAAGTGTTGAAAGCAATGTCACACTCCAGAGACCAAACGTACTTGACGTGCTTCTGGAGAAGATTAGAGAGAGGCTTCGCGATCTTAGAAAAGTTTTCAACGAATCTTCGGCAATAGCTTGCGAGACCGAGGAAGCTACGGAGTTGCTTCACATTCTGAGGAGGTTCCCAATTCAGAATTGCAGACACCTTCTCAGGATTTACGGCAATGCCCTTGGCAGAGATGATATGACCAAGATAAAGAACCTCATCGAGCCAAAATTCACACTTGGAGAACTTGGCGTAGAACTGATGTTCCCTCAGCTTATCAAGAACCAAACGCATGTGCTTGGCATGATCTTCCTTGTTCTTGGAGAAAACCAGAATGTCGTCGAGATAGACCAAAACGAAGTCATTGGTGTAGGCGTTGAAGATGAAGTTCATCATGCGAGAGAAAGTCGAAGGAGCGTTGACGAGGCCAAAAGACATGACAGTGTATTCGTATGAACCATAGCTTGTCCTGAAAGCCGTCTTGGGAATATCTTGCTCACGGATACGAATCTGATGATAACCCATACGGAGATCAAGCTTGGAGAATACTTGGGCACCCTTGAGTTGTTCGAACAGCTCATTGATTTTGGGAAGTGGGTATTTGTTCTTGATGGTCTTCTTGTTAAATGGACGGTAATCAACACAAAGTCGGTCCGTTCCATCCTTCTTCTTCACAAAAAGAACACCACAACCCCACGGAGAAGAACTAGGCCGGATGAGACCCATTTTCTCTTGAATATCGAGTTGCTTCTTCAGCTCCTTCAACTCTTCAGGTCTGAGCTTGTAAGGACGCTTGCACACAGGTTCCGTACCAGACTCAAGATCAATAACGAATTCAACTGGCCGGTGCGGAGGCATTCCTGGAAGCTCTTCTGGAAAGACGTCTTGATATTCGCAAACGACTGGAATTTGCGAGATAGCATCCAGTTCACCCTTCTCATTGAGAGAAAATAGACGGATGGTATCATCACGAGCGGCAAAGACAATTACATCCTTAGACGAATGAGTCAATTGAATCTGCCTGGCTGCACAATCAAGCTGAGCCTTGTGCTTAGAAAGCCAATCCATTCCGAGAATAAGATCAATATCCGAGTTGCCAAGAACCATTGGGGAAGAAAGAAACTTGTAGTCGCCCAAGGTGATAGTAACATCTGGCACCTCCAGACTTGCACTCAAACGTTTGCCAGGAGAAACGATATCCATTTGTTTACCCAAATGAGACGAAACGAACTCATGCTTGGTAAAAAAATGGCTTTGACATGAAACAATGCGATGCACCAGTGTCAAAAAGAACTTTTGCAGGAATATCGTTAACAGGAAGGTTACCCATGATGACATCTGACGAATCCTCTGCCTGAGCTGCGTTCATCAAGTTGACCTTGGCGTGCTTGGGGTTATGCTTGACCAAAGCTGTACTTGCCAATCTGACAGGAGGAGGAGGAGGAAGACGCCTCTGGTTGAAACACTTGTTGGCATAGTGACCCTTCTGTTGGCACTTGTTTCACGTGACCTCTAAAAGCGGACGGTGATACGGAGCACTCGATCTTGGAGCTTGAGACGAAGTCTTGTTCTGAAAACCAGGGTTGGGTGGGTGGGAAGAACCACTGCCACCTTTGCTCTTTTGCTGATACGGCTGACAGAACGGAGGAGGAGGAAGCCAATACTTCTGCTGCTTGGCCACTTGAGTAGAGGAAGAAGGAGTAACATCTCTGACTCGCTTCTTGGAAGCATCACACCTCAACTGAGCAGCCTCTTGCTTCAATGCCATGTTGTAGAACTCATCGTACCTCAAGGGCTCAAAGAGAACAAGAGCTAGCTGGATTTCTTCTCTGAGACCACCCCTGAACTGGTATATCATGCTCTTCTCATCAGGCACGTCCTGCTTGGCAAAGCGGGAGAGCTTCTCGAACAACTTGTTGTAGTCATAGACAGACAAAGAGCCTTGCTTCAGATTGCGGAATTCCTCATGCTTGCTTTCAACCACGCTCTGAGGGATATGGTGAGCTCTGAAATCTTGACGGAATTCATCCCAAGTGATAACACGTCCACCTATGGAGTCCTTGTACTGCTGGAACCATTCTGCAGCTTGATCTTTGAGTTGGAAGGAAGCGAACTTGACAAAGTCCTCAGGCCTGACGTTACTGCACTCGAAATGCTTGCACAGATCCACAAGCCAATCGTCAGCATCGGTTGCCTCAACACAATTGCTGAAAGTCTTAGGCCCGTTAGCAAGGAACTGGTTGAGTGTAGCAGAGTGATTTTGATTGTTGCCTTGGTTCCCTTGGTTGCCTTGATTGCGCTCTTGAAGAATTTGCATGATCAACTGTGTGTTTGCATTGGTTGCGGCCATCACAGCTTGCCATGCCTCCGGAGGAGGTGGAGGTGGTGGCGGATCAGGATTCAGAGTCGTGCGCGTTGGAGGAGCCATCCTGAAGAGGTTGACATCCATTAGCACATTGATAGACAAATATTGAAGCTGAATCCAACGGAATGAAAATTGCAACATATAGTCTTCACATCCGAACAAAATGAACGAATGCATTCCTCTTGAAATGGTCACATATCCATAAATTGAGAAGCCACTTAGAATTAAGGTAGAGAAATAAATCAACAAGGTACGGATCAAGAACGAATAATTGGTAAGAAATCCCAATCTCAAACCAATATCCGTGGAAGAAGAACTAGAGCTACGAGAATTCCCACCTATGAAACTCCCGAACCTTTCCGGTTATGCAATCAGGTGTTGGGGATACAGGGGAAGCATAATATCTCACCCAAATCTAGCAAATCCTACATCCAGCTGTATCCATCCTTCAACACATAACCGAGAAAAACTTCGGAAACCATCTACCTCAACCTTCGAAAAGCATCCGTTATACAAGTTATGGCGATACTCCCGAACTCCCGCCCCAGTGCTGGGTGGCGTCGAGGTTATCTCACCAACGAACTGCATAAAAGAGATTTTCGATGTCAGCGTACTAAACTCAGGTATTCCAGAACTGCAACGATAAAATTATGACGACAACACCTCAGAGCTCAACTCCCCGGGACACTTCCACAAAACCCCTGACAGGAGGCACCAAGACAATGTTCTCATCATAAAACCATTGGAACGATTCCAAGATACCCGCGTGATCCTAAATTTTTTTTAGTGAAATTTGAGAAGAGAAGAGTCAAACTCTACGTCAGGATGCCTTACCAGAGCGATGAGGAGACTGGGAAGTAAAAAGAATTCCTAACTCTCCGATATATAATTCCTAAATGACTCAAAACATTTTTCTAGACACAACTCGGCCGCTAAAAACGATCAAGCAATGGGGCTCCTAAGGTCGGGGAAGGCTCTAATACCAACTTGTAACACCCTCGATGCGACTATAGCTCCCACGTGTCGAGGCACGACTTAGAGCCATAATCGCATTGAAGGCATTTGTCACAAGTAAGGTAATCTTTACACATCCCATGTAATATAATAATAAAGGGGAGAGAACATAGTTGGCTTACAATCGCCACGTCAATCAAGGTACATAAATAACATTACATCAACCAAACACTCATGGCCCGACTATGGCGCCAAAATAAAAGATAACCCAACATGCGACACGGTCCCGATCACCCCCAACTGGGCACCACTACTGATCATCAGGAAAGGAAACATAGTATCGCTGAGAGTCCTCGTCGAACTCCCACTTGAGCTCGAGCGCGTCATCTGGAGTGGAATCATCAGACCCTGCATCTGGTGTAATGGTAATCTGTGAGCCACAGGGACTCAGCAATCTCGCACCCTCGCGATCAGGACTATTTAAGCTTATAGGTAAGGCAAGGTAAACATGTGGAGCTGCAGCAAGCGACTAGCAAATATGGTGGCTATCCTGTTCGCAAGAGAGAGCGAGAAGAGGAGGCAAAGCGCGAGCGAGAAACTAGAGAACAACCTGCGCAAACATTACTCCAACACCGTGTCCACTTCCCGGACTCCACCGAGAAGAGGCCATCACGGTAACACACTTAGTTGATTCATTTTTAATTAAGTTAAGGTTCAAGTTATCTACAACCGGACATTAACAAATTCCCATCTGCCCATAACCGTGGGCACGGCTTTCGAAAGTTCAAATCCCTGCAGGGGAGTCCCAACTTAGCCCATGACAAGCTCTCACGGTTAACGAAGGAATAGACCTCCTCCCGAGATGTTCCGATCAGACTCGGTACCTCGGTTCTTCAAGACACTTCGACAGGTTAAAACAAGACCAGCAACACCGCCCGAATGTGCCGACAAATCCCGATAGGAGCTGCACATATCTCTTTCTCAGGGCACACTCAGATAGGTCAAGCTATGAGTAAAACCAACCATCGAGTTTCCCTGAGGTGGCCCCGCAGGCTGCCTTGTTCGGACCAACACTCAGAGGAGCACTGGCCCGGGGGGGGGGGGGTTTAAAATAAGATGACCCTCGGGCTCCGGAAACCCAAGGGAAAAAGAGGCTAGGTGGCAAATGGTAAAACCAAGGTTGGGCATTGCTGGAAAATCTTTAATCAAGGCGAACTATCAAGGGGTTCCCATTATAACCCAACCGCGTAAGGAACGCAAAATCCGGGAACATAACACCGATATGACGGAAACTAGGGCGGCAAGAGCGGAACAAAACACTAGGTGAGGGGCCGAGCCTTCCACCCTTTACCAAGTATATAGATGCATTAAGATAACAAGGTAATATAATGATATCCCAACAAGTAAATAAAAGTTCCAACAAGGAACGGCCTCCAATCTTCACCTGCACCTAGCAACGCTATAAGAGGGGCTGAGCAAAGTGGTAACATAGCCAATCAACGGTTTGCTAGGACATGGTGTGTTAGAGGTTTGACATGGCAATTTGGGAGGCTTGAAAGCAAGTGGTAGGCATTGTAGCATTGGCATAGCAAAAGAGCGAGCAATCTAGCATAGCAAAGATAGTAGTGATTTCGAGGGTATGATCATCTTGCCTGCAAAGTTGTCAGAGTTGACTGGATCCTCGAAAGCAAACTCAACGGGCTCCTCGTTAGCGAACTCGTCTCCCGGCTCTACCCAAACAAGACAAACAAGCAACAAGGACATAATCAACCACGTGCAGAGCTCAAACAACATGATGCAAAGATGATATGCTAAGCGGGATGTGATGCGGGATGCATATGCAAGAATTGACAAGGGATGCATGAACCTGGCCTCAACTTCGAAATCCAAGTGTGCCACTGGAAAGATGAGGTGAAATCGCTTGAAAACGATATAAAGACGCCAGAATCGGAGTTACGGTTTGGAAATGGCAAGCAAAACAAATATGACACCGGTCTGCGATTTGCAGCAAGTAGCCATCTAAATGCAATGAGATGAACATGCTACAACACCCAAACATGATGACAAAACATATGGCAGGGACGCACTCAAGATGCTTAACAAAAGTCTAGCACTGAGCTACGGCCAAATCATCCAATAACAGGTTCAAACAAGCATGGCAAAAATGCATATGGCAAACAAATTTCAGACTTAGTGAAATTAACAATTGTCTGGAATTTCAGATCAGGTAGCCCTCTTCGGAGCAACAAAACTACATGCTACAGGACCTGAACATGGCAAAGTAAAGCATGGCATGGAGCTACTCAAAGAGCTTAACAAAAGTCCCTTAGTGACCTTGAGTCAAAAGGGATCAGAAAATACAATTGCAAGCATGTGAACATGGCAAAAACATAATCAGTTCACAGACTTAGTGAAAACTGGCACATGCTGAAACAGATATCAAGTAGGCATGTTTTCGAGCTCGATGCACTCACTACGGAGCAAGACATGAAAATCTAAGCATACATCTCTCAAGAATACACAAAAATTCAAGCTAGACATGGCAAGAACAATAGCCTCGCATGCACGGGTCAACTACAACATCATCGGCAAAATTGCAAACAAGTTGACAATCTGCCCAGATTCACAAAGTAGCAAAAGTAGAGCTCGATAGACTCAAGCTAAGGTGCTCCAAAATTTCAAACAAAGACATGGATGGATAGAGCACTACAAGATTAACAAAACATCCTTACTGATCATCCTCAAAAGAGGCACGGATCACTCGGAAACAACAAGAACATATGGCCATATGAAATAAACAGATCAAGGACTTAGTGGAATTGCTAAGTCCCTGAAATCAGCACTACCAAGTGCCTCACTTTGCAAGCTTGCACTAGTCACCACACACATCACAAAAATACATGGGTTGCACCTCTGGAAAGATGGCAAAACCCTTAACAAAACATATGTAGAGCATCAGGGCATATCATGCACACAATAATCATGGCAAAAATGACAAATATGCAAATGGAGTAACAGATCTGACAATTATCTCAAGTAGCCCTCTTCTAACAGCATTTCGGGCATCAAGATGAACTCAAATGAAAATGATGCAATGGAATGAAATGATGAACTCTTTGAGACGAACAATTTGATATGCCATATGTCAAAAACGGAGCTACGGATGCGGAGATACGATGCTATGAACATGGGCACTTTGACTAGGGTTACGAGCAAAAGTCAACCGAGAGTCTCCTCAGATCCAGATCCAGCACGCGGATCGAGGCACGCCGGAGTTACTGTAGACGCCGGAGAACTCACCGGAGAGGAGGAGGCCAGCCGGAGTCGAGGTAGGGCAGGGCGGCGGAGGCGGCCGGCGTGGCCGGGCGACGGAGGCGCGGGCAGCGGGGCTCGGCCGGCGCGGTGGCGGAGCGGCTGACCGCGGCGGCGAGGTGGCGGCGCCCGCCGGTGAGGGAGGCAGGCGGCGATGCGGCGAACGTA
>NC_041386.1:369639689-369646187 GCF_002162155.2 Triticum dicoccoides | reverse complement strand
GGCCGGATCTGGGCCCTCCAGGCCGCGGCGGCGCGCGGGTGGCGGCGCTGACGTGGCAGGCGCGGAGTGGGCGGCGGCGATGTGTCCGGCCAGGGCGGACGTGTCCGGCCGACGCGGAGATGATTTTTAGGGTTTCAGACGAGGGGGATCCGGAATTTGAAGGAGGGGGTCTATAAATAGGCATAGGAGGAGCTAGGAGAGTCCAAATGAGGTGCGGTTTTTGGCCACGCGATCGTGATCGAACACTCTAGATGATGGAGTAGGGTTAGGTGGATTTTGGGCCAAATTGGAGGGGTGTTGGGCTGCAACACACACGAGGCCTTTTCGGTCCCTCGGTTGACCGTTGGAGTATCAAACGAAGTCCAAATGATACGAAACTTGACAGGCGGTCTACCGGTAGTAAACCAAGGCTGCTTGGCAAGTCTCGGTCCAATACGGAAATGTTTAATCCCCACACACGAAAGAAAGGTAGAAATGACCACTGAAGGAGAACGAAGCGCCGGAATGCAAAACGGACAACGGGGAAAATGCTCGAATGCATGAGTTGAACACGTATGCAAATGCAATGCACATGATGACATGATATGAGATGCATGACAATGACAAAAACACACAGAGACAAAGACCCGAACCCGAGAAAATAAAATAACTTAACGCCGGAAACGGCAAGAGTTGGAATACATATTGGGAAAGTCATATCCGGGGTGTTACAGAGAAGGTTGAGATGGAAGTGAGAGCTTGGGCGCTAGAGCTCGAGTGTGCGGGAGCGGATGAGCAGAGGAGGAAGAAGGCATGGATAGAAAGGTGAATCCTTATCCCTTTATATGGGCGGACAAAATTAAGCGTCCCCACTTGCCTGGTAAAACTCGCTTATCCCCCAAGCGCCGCAATTGATGGCGCAGTTGGGTTACCCATGCCCGTATTGATGAGAATACCGTATAAGGGGACACGATCTCTGCTTTGGCAAGACGTGTCGAAAAACTGCCCCGCGTTATGTGCGGGGCTGGTTAAAAGAAACGGTTCGAATAATCACCGGGCCATGACGTAACGTCATGTTGCCGAAACAAGCTAGCAAATTAGATCTGCAAAAACATTATTCTCTCTACGGTGGAATGTGGAACTTATTTTGCAGGGTCGGACACTATCCTCGTATTCAAATTCTTCTGTGACGTATTCGGAGAAGGAACCTGCCTTGCAATGCCGAAGACAACTGCGCGCCGGACTTATCGTCATTGAAGCCTGGTTCAGGGGCTACTGAGGGAGTCCTGGATTAGGGGGTCTCCGGACAGCCGGACTATCTCCATTGGCCGGACTGTTAGACTATGAAGATACAAGATTGAAGACTTCGTCTCGTGCTCGGATGGGACTCTACTTGGCGTGGAAGCCAAGCTAGGCAATACGTATATGGATATCTCCTCCTTCGTAACCGACCTTGTGTAACCCTAACCCTCTCCGGTGTCTATATAAACCGAAGGGTTTTAGTCCGTAGGACAACAATCACAACATACAATCATACCATAGGCTAGCTTCTAGGGTTTAGCCTCTCTGATCTCGTGGTAGATCTACTCTTGTAACACCCATATCTTCAATATTAATCAAGCAGGACGTAGGGTTTTACCTCCATCAAGAGGGCCCGAACCTGGGTAAAACTTCGTGTCCCTTGCCTCCTGTTACCATCCGGCCTAGACGCACAGTTCGGGACCCCCTACCCGAGATCCGCCGATTTTGACACCGACAGTGCCCGAGGCAACGATGGTGGCAACGGAGAGGGCGCCCAAGACTGTGACGGGGCGGCCACAGAAGGGATCCCAGCAGACGAGGCATGGTCTGGAGCGGCCATGGCGGGCCGAGGGCCATGGTGGCGGGTGGCCACTAGCGGGGGCACCATGCCCACATCAGGAAGAAGTGGCCGGTCGGTCGACGACAAAGATGCCTCCTCCTGGTCCCTGAAAGGAAAACACGCTCGTCGAAGATGACATGGCGTGATGTTATTATGTGATGGGAGACCGGATCATAACATCGATAGCCACAATGGTCAGGAGGGTAACCGAAGAAGACACATGCAACAGATCGAGGTGCTAGTTTATGTGGAGCGGTGGCAGAAGTGTTAGGATAGCACAAACAACCGAAAACCCATAGATGTTGATACTCAGGAAGAAACCCAAAGAGAAGTTCATGGGGTGTTTTGTTGTGGCGAAGGCGGCAAGGACGAAGATTGAGTAGGTATGTGGCCGTGTTAGGAGCTTGAGCCCAAAATTGAGGAGGAAGATGAGCATGAAATAACATAGTACGAACACTATCATTTAAAGTCCAAAGGATGCGTTCAGCGCGACCGTTTTGTTGAGAGGTATATGGGCAAGAAAGCTGAAAGTGAATGCCATGAGAAGCAAAGAAATCATGAGAGGCATTCTTATCAAATCCTTGCCATTGTCCATTTGAAAACTCATGATGGAGCGGTGAAATTGTGTAGCAACAAACAGATGAAAATGAGAGATAAGCGAAAAAACTTCAGATTTGAGAATCTGATTGTTTGAAAGGTAACCTAATGTGCTTTCCCAAGCGACAAGCATGACTTGTAGACATGGATTTATTACAAGAAAACTCAAAGGATGACAATGTTTTGGAGAGAGCAGCGTGTCCCAGGTGTCCGAGCCATTGGTGCCAAAGATCGGAGGTTTCAGCGAGAAGAGCTTGATGTCCGGACACGAGTGGATAAAGTTCGTCGGGGCTGTCACATCGCAAAATCACTCGTCGTGTGAGAAGATCCTTGACAGAAAAACCAAACAAGTCAAACTCAACAGTAATGGGATTTTCACAAGTAAGACGACAAACAAAAATCAAGTTTTTGATGAGGTTAGGAGTAATAACAACTTCACGAAGATGAATAGGAAAAGAAGACATGGGAAAAGAAACAACATTGGTGTGGGTGATCGGAAGAGAGTCCCCATTACCGATGATGACACGGGTGAAAGTGGAGCAGGGTTTGGAGTGAGAGAGGATACCGGGATTGTTTGCCATATGTGAGGTAGCACCGGTGTCGAGGAACTAGTCAGTCCCGCCGCCGCAGTGGATGGGGAGATCGTTAAGGGTGGCATGAAGCTACTTTTGGTCCCATGCCATGGGTTGATGATGAGGCGGGATGGGCGCATAGCTGGGTAAGACGGAATCGTACGGGTAGACGGGGCTGTAGGCAGGACCGGTCGGGGCCACCTGCCCGAACCCTAGCGGGGCCGCCTGGCCGAGGTGGGTCGCATATTCATGCGGCGAGGAGGCTCCAGGGCGAGGCCCGAGCAGGCCGGCACCAGGCGCGCCAGCACCAGGCACTCGCCAATTGGGTGGCCACGCCGTGAACATGCCCGATAGTGGGTAGCCTCCGAGAGGCCATGCCGAAGAGGCAACGTACTTCTTATTCTTGTCGCGAGTGCGACTACCACCAGAGGAGGGGGTAGCAAGGGGGACAGAACGCAGGCTTGGAGCTGCAGTCGACGACCGACTGACCGGCCATGAGAGCCGTCAGCTGGGCACGATGACCGCCGCGGGAGAGGCAGCGTTCCTCCCAGAGAAGGGCACCACAGGCGCACGCAAAGGTGAGGCTAGCCGGGTTGATGGTGAGCGCCACGATGCAATGGCCGAAGTCGTCATTTAGCCCGTCGATGAGGGCAAGCATCATGTCCTGATCGAAGACCGGTGAGCCGATGTCGTGAAGAGTGTCGGAGAGGCACTTGAGGTGGCTACAAAAGGCGGTGATGAACAAGTCACCTTGGACGACGTTGTGGAACTCCCGCTTGGCGAAGATAGCACACTGTAGACGGTTGTCGAGGAAGAGCTCGGCGATGACCGTCCATGTGTTCGCGGCCGTGTCGGAGGGCTTGATGATGATGTGCAGGACGTCATTGGAGACGGTGGCGTAGAGCCAAGACACAATGCACTAATCGATCTGGGTCCACTCGATGTCATCGAACATCATGAGAGCATCAATCGACCCATCAACATGATTGAGAAGACCAAGCTTGTAAAAGGCGAGGTTGAAGAAGGTTTGCCAGATCGAGAAGTTTGACTCTTCGATGGTAAGGGTGATGTGGACATGGCTGCGGATGTTGATGAGTTGTACGACGATGGTGCTAGGGGTTGCTGGGCGGGGTGAGTCTTGGGCGAAGGGATTGGAGCTAGAGGTTGTGGAGGAGTGGTTGGAGGAGGGGTGGGAGAAGAAGTTTCTGAAGTCTTCCGTGGCAACGGTGGCTAGCTAGGGCAGCGGCGGCAACATGCTAGGGCATCGGCTAGGGGAGAAAGGTTTAGACGTGAGCAGCGGAAGAGGCACGAGAACAGGAAAAACTGATACCATGTAAGATAGGATACTTGGGAATATTGCAGTGCATTGTATTGATCGATAGGACAGTTACATATACACACAAGTATACTTGACCTCCAAGACCATATCTCTAGCTAAAAGGAAAGAGATCAGCTAAGGCTAAGTATGGATGTAAAACATCCTACATGATTGCATGAGATAGAATGCCTATATTCCTACATTTTCATTGATTTAGTTTTATGAATGTAAAAACTCGCTCATCGAGTTTTTTCTCCCTATGCAAGAACTTTACAATGCAAATGTTAGCTTAAAATAGTGTTTTAGTCCCTCCAGTTTAGTGTGTGACTATTGGTTTGATGCAATAAAACAAAGAACAAAAGATATGAAGGCAACTATTGGAAAACTCTATGTTTGCGTACAAACTTCAGGGATAAGGGAATCTCCAAGGCGGAGCCTGCAAACCAGAAGCAAACGGGAGGGGGCTTGCGGGTGTCTGGACCGCTGCAACACATGCTTTAGACAACCCGGACCCACCCAAAGACCTCTTCGTCGCACTTGCCCTTTCCTGCCTGAAATGGTCCTCTCTAGAGTGTCAGCACCGTATTCATGCCAGCCTAGAGCGGATGTGACCTCTCACTAGAGCCGACATTGAAGCGGCACACCAATCGAGAGTGTTGCCTGCACCATGTATCGATGCATGAGCCCTCACTCCACATTCAAATGCCACCCATCTGTCTGTCTCCCTCCATTAAACATGTGCGGTTGCCGAGCAACCTACTTTGGTGCCCGCATGCGTTACAACCCGCCCTTCTATCTGTTGGCCGATATTAAACACCTCCCAGCTTGGCCTGGTGTCCACCCGCTCGCTATTTAAATGTCGCCAGATCCCGCAAGAGGCGCATCCCACCTTCGCTCCCCTATCTCCTCTATGCACTACACCCGCCATGGCCTCGAGCTCTAAAGCATTGTGGGATGACCTCTTCAGCAAACAGAGGGAGGAGCACTCCGGCATTGCGGCCACTGAAGGAAATATGCCCTAGAGGCAATAATAAAGTTGTTATTTATATTTCCTTATATCATGATAAATGTTTATTATTCATGCTAGAATGGTATTAACCGGAAACTTAGTACATGTGTGAATACATAGACAAAAAAGTGTCCCTAGTATGCCTCTACTTGACTAGCTCGTTAATCAAAGATGGTTAAGTTTCCTAGCCATAGACATGTGTTGTCATTTGATGAACGGGATCACATCATTAGAGAATCAGATGATGGACAAGACCCATCCGTTAGCTTAGCATAATGATCGTTTAGTTTTTCTGCTATTGTTTTATTCATGACTTATACATGTTCCTATGACTATGAGATTATGCAACTCCCGAATACCGGAGAAACACCTTGTGTGCTATCAAACGTCAAAACGTAACCGGGTGATTATAAAGATGCTCTACAGGTGTCTCCGTTGGTGTTTGTTGAGTTGGCATAGATCGAGATTAGGATTTGTCACTCCGTCTATCGGAGAGGTATCTCTGGGCCCTCTCGGTAATGCACATCACTATGAGACTTGCAAGCAATGTGACTAATGAGTTAGTCACGGGATGATGCATTACGGAACGAGTAAAGAGACTTGCCGGTGACGAGATTGAACTAGGTATGATGATACCGACGATCAAATCTCGGGCAAGTAACATACCGATGACAAATGGAACAACATATGTTGTTATGCGGTTTGACCGATAAAGATCTTTGTAGAATATGTAGGAACCAATACGAGCATCTAGGTTCCGCTATTGGTTATTGACCGGAGATGTGTCTCGATCATGTCTACATAGTTCTCGATCATGTCTACATGAGTTTATGTGATTTGATGCCCGAAGGTTGTTCGGAGTCCCGGATGAGATCACGGACATGACGAGGAGTCTCGAAATGGTCAAGACATAAATATTCATATATTGGAAGGTTACATTCGGACACCGAAATGGTTCGGGTCGTTTCGGATGAGTTTTAGAGTACGAGGGGTTACCGGACCCCCCGGGAAGTTATTGGGCCCCATGGGCCTAATGAGGGAAGAGAGGAGGCAGGCCAAGGAGTGGCGCGCGCCCCTAGCCCAAACCGAATTGGACTAGGGCTAAGGGGGCTGAGCCCCCTTTCCTTCTCTTCTCCTACTCCTTCCCCCCTCCTCCTTGTGG
>NC_041386.1:369619298-369639552 GCF_002162155.2 Triticum dicoccoides | reverse complement strand
GTGAATCCCACTTGGAGTAGGACTCCCCCCCTTGGGCGCGCCACCCTTGGCTGGCCTCCTCGTCCCTCCCCCCTTTATATACGTGGGAGGGGGCACCGCATAGACACACAAATTGATCTTTTAGCCGTGTGCGGTGCCCCCCTCCGCAGTTACACACCTCAGTCATATCGTTGTAGTGCTTAGGCGAAGCCCTGTGCCGGTAACTTCATCATCACCGTCACCATGCTACCTCTTGAGCACAACGTTGGTTTTCCCTTGAAGAGGAAAGGGTGATGAAGCAAAGTAGCGTAAGTATTTCCCTCAGTTTTTGAGAACCAAGGTATCAATCCAGTAGGAGACTACAGACAAGTCACCTCGCACCTACACAAACAAATAAGAACCTCACAACCAACGCGATAAAGGGGTTGTAAATCCCTTCACAGTCACTTACGAGAGTGAGATCTGATAGAGATAATAAGATAAATATTTTTGGTATTTTTATGATATAGATTGGAAAATAAAGATTGCAAAATAAAATAGATTGGAAACTTATATGATGGAAAATAGACCCGGGGGCCATAGGTTTCACTGGTGGCTTCTCTCAAGATAGCATAAGTATTACGGTGGGTAAACAAATTACTGTCGAGCAATTGATAGAAAAGTGCATAATTATGAGAATATCTAGGCATGATCATGTATATAGGCATCATGTCTGCGACAAGTAGACCGAAACGATTCAACATCTACTACTATTACTCCACACATCGACCGCTATCTAGCATGCATCTAGAGTATTAAGTTCATAAGAACAGAGTAACACATTAGGCAAGATGGCATGATGTAGAGGGATCAACTCAAGCAATATGATATAAACCCCATCCTTTTATCCTCGATGGCAACAATACAATACGTGCCTTGCTGCCCCTGCTATCACTGGGAAAGGACACCACAAGATTGAACCCAAAGCTAAGCACTTCTCCCATTGCAAGAAATATCAATCTAGTAGGCCAAACCAAACTATTCATGCATAGAAGATTTCAGAGAAGAATCAAATATTGTTCATAGATAATCTTGATCATAAACCCACGATTCATCGGATCTCGACAAACACACCGCAAAAAGAACTACATCGAATAGATCTCCAAGAAGACCAAGGAGAACTTTGTATTGAGATCCAAAGAGAGATAAGAAGCCATCTAGCTAATAACTATGGACCCGAAGGTCTGTGGTAAGCTACTGACACATCATCGGAGAGGCTATGCTGTTGATGTAGAAGCCCTCCGTGATTGATTCCCCCTCCAGCGGAGCTCCGGAAAAGGCCCCAAGATGGGATCTCTTGGGTACAGAAGGTTGCGACGGTGGAAATAGGGTTTCGTGGTGCTCCTGGATGTTTTCGGGGTATATGGATATATATAGGAGGAAGAAGTAGGTTGGTGGAGCTGCAAGGGGCCCACGAGGGTGGGGGGCGCGCCTGTCGGCATTCTGGGAACGGGGGTCCCCAGACTTGCCTGCCTGCGGCCCACGGCGTGGCTAAGCTAGCAGGCCGTACGTCCCATCTTCACCAACAAAGCATCCAAGACCCTCACGAGGCGGACGACGCAAGACCTCCTCTGGAGTAGCCTAGCCAGGCAGGCTCACGAGGAGCGGAGATATCAAGGCCGGGAAAACCTCATGAGGCCCTCGTGACGTGAGCCATGACGCACGGCACCAGGCGGGCGCTAGGCAGGCGCCAGCGCGCGCATCATCCTTGTTTCCTCTTTGGTGCTAAGGAGGCCAGCGCAGGTGAAGAGTACCGAGGCATCAGGCAAAGGTTGCTATATCGGTGCAATGATACCAAGACCAGGAGGACGGCAAGATGGAGGTCATCGTGGAGCCCAAGACGGCGTCACCACCAGAGCTTTTCGCAGGCGAAGACCACTTTTGTCAGGATAGCTTGTACTAGATGCCCCCTTCAAATTGGCCCGCCGTTGTTGGCTCCCTTCCCGCTCGATATTTGGGAAGAGAACTAGGTCCTATATAAGCATAGCTAGCCACCTTACTAGGGGCATCTCATCTCATCTTAGCTCGATCCAACCCGATCGAGAGCCTACTCACAAGAACACCTCAACCTCAGGAGGCTGTTCTTCCCTTGTACTGTTCATCATCAGCCCTAGAGGCAATCCACCACCACCGCACTGGAGTAGGGTATTACACCACAACGGTGGCCCGAACCAGTATAAACCTCGTGTCTTTCTATGTTGCGAGTTCGTCGAGTTCGTCCGCGAGATCTTAGCGAGCTAGGGCATAGATCGGTAGGAAGGAAAGACTTCGCACGCACCCCAGTGTTTGAAACTTAAGGGTTTGCTAGAACCCCACATCCGACATTTGGCGCGCCAGGTAGGGGTGCACCGTAGCTTCCCTTCCATCACTTCATCGCTCCGTCGCTCCGTCGTCTCCATGGCGGACGCTCGCCGTGCTCGAGCTGAGCGTCGGGCTGCCCTCACCGCCCACGTCGCTCAGACGGCTCCTGTCGGCGGGCCACATCGCCGTTCTCCGTCTTCCGCCGCCAATGCTGCCACCGGCCCGGCGGGGAATGAGCAGTTGGCGTCCTCGCTGCATCCTTCGGTGCGGCAGGATGGCTGCACCGCCACGCCATCGCTGACCCCTGCCGGTTCTTTGTCTCACGCGCACCGCGCTCCCATGGAGGCACGGGCCGCGCTCCTCGCGGAGAACGAGCTCCTGCGCTACCGCCTTGTCGACAACCTCTACGAGGAGTGGCTCAACCGCATCGCCGAGCTCGTCCGCGCCGTAGGGGGCTCTCCGGTGCCGTCCCACTCTCTGTCTCCCCCTCAACCAGCCGCGGGCGACGGGGTTCATGGCATGCCTCCACCACCTCAGCCCCAAGACGGCGCCTTGGCACCAAGGCGCGCGGCTCCGCGGCATGATCCGCCACGCCCGGCGCCCGTGCGCAAAGTGAGAAGCTGCCAAGAAATTCCGTGGCCTCGAGAAGCTGCACCTGCGCTCCCCGCGCCACCTCGTCAAGACCGCGCACCGCCCGCAGCGGTGCAGCGCGGACCTTGTCAAGACCAAGCTCCACCTCCGAAGCGGGCCCCGGCAACCACGGCTGGCTGCCGCGCCTTCACCCCTGAGCCGCGTAGCGTCGCCTAGCCGGGCAAGTTCAAGCCGGATCTGCCTCCTCGCTACGACGGTACCGCCGACCGCACAGAGTTCCTGCAGCTCTATGAGCTGAGCATCGAAGCGGCCAACGGCGATGAAAAGGTCATGGCGAACTGGTTTCCCATGTCTCTCAAGGATGGAGCTCGCAACTGGCTCCTGAACCTGCAGCACGGCTCGATCTCCTCCTGGGACGAGATGCACGACCGCTTCGTCGCCAACTTCCAGGGCACTCGCGACCGCCCACCGACCGCGGGTGATATACGCTGCATTAGGCTGCAACCAGGAGAGACCCTCCAGAAGTACATCCAGTGCTTCAACAACACCCGCCTCAAGATCCCCAAGGTCACGGATGAGGCCATCATCTCCGCGTTCTCCGAAGGCGTCCGTGATGTCAAGATGAAGGAAGAGCTCGCCATCCACGAGGAGCTCTGCACATCTCAGGTGCTGTTCAACCTGGCGACCAACTGCGCAAGAGCCGAGGAGGGGCGCCTCTCTCTCCTTGAGCTGCCAGCCATGGGCGCGGAGGAGAAGAAGGCCAAGGCCAAGGACATGAAGCGCAAGGAGGCAGTTGTGCTTGCAGTGGAGCCCGACATGAAGTGGGGCAGAGATCAGCCCGAGTCATCCAAGAACGGCCGACCGTTCTGCGCCTTCCACAACCTGAACACCCACAACACCAGCAACTGTCAAGAGCTCAGAGCCATATGAGAAGGGCGCTACGGTCGACGCCCCGAGCGCAACGACCGGGGCTACGACCGCGGAGGAGGACGTGGAGACGGACGCTGGGATGACCATGGCCCATGCCAGGAGTGGCGCGACCGGCCTCGTGAGGACCGCTGGCAGGACCAACCTTGAGAGGGCGCCTGGAGGGACCCGCCACGTGAAGATCGCCCCCAGGGCAACTCCGGCCTTCCCCCGCTGCCGCCACCAAGAAGGAACGACGACCACCACCAGGACGAGGGGGCTGGGGGCTTCCAGGAGCCGCGTGCGATCGCCTGCATCTTGGGCGGTGCCCAGGCCCCAGCCTCTCAGCGCACCTTCAAACAGTTCGCTCGCGAGGTGAACGCGGTGCTCCCCAAACTCGAGGCCACGTGCCCTCTTAGGTGGTCCCAATGCGCCATCACTTTTCAACTCGGCAGATCAGCTCAAGTACGTAGCCACCGCGGGCGCCCTCCCTATGCTGTGTTCCCCAGTCACCAGCAATGTGCAGGTCACCAAGACCCTCATCGACGGCGGCACAGGGCTCAACGTCCTGTCCGTCGACACGTTCGACAACCTCCAAGTGCCTTATGAACAGCTCCAGCCCACCAAGCCTTTCTCAGGAGTGACCGACGACTCCACCACACCGATAGAGCAGGTCCGCCTGCCTGTCACCTTCGGGGAGCGCAAGAACTACCGCACCGAGCTCATCGACTTCGACGTCGCGCACATCCGCCTACCGCACAATGCCATCCTCGGGTATCCGGCCCTGGCCAAGTTCATGGAAGTCACTCATCATGTCTACAACGTTCTCAAGATGCCAGGAAGCGGAGGAATCATCACGGTCCCATGTGAAGAGAGGGATGCGGTGTGCTCCCTCGAGCGCGCCTTTCAAGCCGCAGCAATCGACGACCCCGACAGCAGAAATGAAGGCCCTCTGGAGGCCATCCCCAAGAAGAAGCAACCGCGTCATGCAGGACCTCAGGAGGATGGCATCACAGCAGGAGCCTCATCAGGACCAGCGCCCGCTCCAGGGGTGCCTCCCTCCATCGCATAGGAAGGCGCGCCCAGTGCCCTCCTCAAGCAAGGCTCGAGGACTCTCTTCTAGAGGGCCTCAGACCTTGCCAACCTCACAAGGGAGGCGCTTGGGCACCACTTGGAGGCGTGCTTCGCGGCACATGACCCTCAGGAGAGCACAGGGCAAGGAGTGCCCACCACTCAGGAGTTCATCACCAGGACCACCCAAGAACTGCAAGAAGCAAGAGCCATGCGCGGTGACAGCCGCCCACGAGGCGCAGCTCCGCATCCTGGCGAGGATGCTGGGCTGCGTGTCTGCATCGACGTCCCAGGGCTCAACAGGGCCGCATCTCAGGAGCGTTTCTGGCCTTCGCGTGTGGGCTGCTGCGAGGGCCCACTGCATAGCTAGGTTCGTATGACTTTTGGCTTGCCAAGCATGGCGTCGGCCTATCAGCGCAACCTGCGATGTGTCCTGGCGGCTCAGGAAGCCAGGTACCACGCCGTTCTGGAGGAGATGGAGACGGTCTTCAGGGAACCTCCCGAGCCCCCAGAGCCTCCTGAGGCTCAGGGTTCTGGCGGCTCATGAGGAGTCATTTCTTCAACGCACGCCTTCAGCTGCACCAACTCTACTTCGTCTACAGAACCAGGTGACATCTTCCAAGCTCGTTTAGCTGGGAGCACCCCTCGGGCTGCATTATTCCCAGGCCGCATGGGTCCGTCCCTGCGACATGTATCCCTTTTGCTTATGTCTTTAGCTTACCTTGCTGGGGGCGCCCCTCGGGCTGCATCATCCCCATGCCGCTCGGGCCAGACCCAGTGGCATGTATCTTCCTGCATTTACCCAGGATGATTTGCCCTCCCTGCTTAACCTGCCTACGGTTATCACCTGCTCGATCATCGCCTCCCACGGGGCCTCCTCATAGGCACGACACTGGTGCATGGGTCCGTCCCTGCCACGTCGACAAATCTGAGCGGTCGAGCTCTGGCTCGCGGCACGCCCCGCGCACATCACCTCACCAGGCCCTCAGTGGCTTCACTTCATACGGACCAACCAGCGGCAGGCTGACGCCTGTAACGGCAAACCATGTTCTTCTTGTGCCCGTCCATAGGGACCCCGCGGGGAGGATGGCAGGCGGCACTGCAAGTCTCCTTTTCTCTCATGCAATTCGCTTGCGCGTTAAAAGGGGGGCTCCTCAGCATCGCGACTCAGGAGCTCTTACTGGCTCTCCAGCCCTCACCCCTGGCCTTGACCACGACATCGCGACCTGGCATACCAGCGGCAGCTGAGCTCGCTCGAGGGCCGGGACTTGAGAACGTAGAGCACTAAGGAGAGCATGAGGGGAGGGAAACTCGCATGGGACGGCCTAGCTATGCTGCACGAGTAGGCGCGAAGCCCTAGCGCAACATCAGGAGTCGCCACGAGATCAACAAGATAAGTCCCGCACTCAAATCGACTAAATGTTTGGGCCTAATGGTCACTCACGCCTTGCTGCGACCCCATTGCGGCCACGTCAACTGCCTTTCCTGCCTTACCATGGCTGCTTGAGCGCTAAGGGGGACCTCCTGAACATCACGCCTCAGGGGCTCTTACTGGACCTTGGGCCGCACACCTCCTGGCCTTGACCACGGCACGCGACCTGGCATACCAGCGATGGCTATAGCCTTCCTGGGGACCGGGACCTGTGAGCGTAGAGCAACAAGCTATCACGATGAAAGAAAGGGGGGACCGAGCCTTAACGGGACATGCGTTCACCAAATTTTCATAGCAGGGAAGATAAGCACAAAAGACGTTACGGACCCTTACATGCCCCCATGAGGTAATTCATGATTCTTCGCAGGAAACAAAAGCTAATACTAAGGGGAATCCTATCTACATCCTTCCATGGTGGACACCATCATCAACAGTGAGCCACGGGAGGCCGGCACCAACCCCATCCAGATCAACGGCGGCGATGGCCAGACGCCGCAGCTCTGCTCCGAGTGCAGCGAGAGATCAGAGGCGTGTAGCTATCGTCGCTCGTCTCCGGTGTCTCATCAAGCTCAGAAGAGCTGCCGGACTCCCAAGGGCTGCTGCTGCCGGAGTGGCCGCGAGCGGGACGCTCGTCAGCCTCACACTCCTCTCCGGAGCAGCACTCCAGGCGGCGGCCCTCAGCATCGAAGACCTTGAAGAAGAGCGTGGAGACGCCATTGTACTCAAAGTGGATTGCGAGGGCGCCCCTCGCACGGCAGACCCGCACGATCTCACCCCAGCTGTGAGTCATGAAGATCTTGTCGATGCGGACCGCTTCAATCTCCGCTCCGGTCACCGGAGCGCTGCAGTCGGCGTGCTGTAGCCAGATCTTGAGAGGCCCCCTCGGCGGCATCACATCGGAGAAGAACCGCGGGAAGCGGATCCAGGAGCTTGGAGGCATTGGCGCCCACAGCACCAACTCGCGCGAGGAGTCCGCGGCGTGAACCCTAGGGGCGACGGCACACGTCGCCGTGGCGCGGCAACCTCGGATGCGGCATGGGTGGAGCTGCTCGTCACTTCGTCCTCCTGAGCCCTCGGCTCGGGCGTACAAGGGCAGCAGGTACCCCGGAGGAGGCCGCTCGCACCAAGGCCTCAACACCACCTGCATCACCACTTCATCACGGCCATGGATCGACCTTTTCTTCGTCGGAAGAGGCCCCAGATCATCACGGGGAGCCTTTCCTTTCTCTTCAGTAGAAAACTTTCTGATGGGTGCCATTGTTGTCAGCAGTGGAACAAGGAGGAAGAAGCAAGCAAGTGAGGAAGAGATGGGCAATGGGGGCTCCACCCCTCCCCCTTTATAGCAAGAGAAGGCCAACCGACGTCTCCCACAATCACAGGTACTGATGGTTTTCCTTGCATGTCGCAGGGACTTGTCAAGTCGTGTAGTTGCTGAGGCAGCATGGGGAAGCGGAAGCGCCCACGTCCAATCAACCGCCACGCGTCAACCAAGGCCGCAGGTTTTGGGGGGCCGCGGCGCTCCGTACTTGGCCCTTAGCTTCACCGCGAAGCCAAGCCCGAGCGCACCTTTGGCCCAGGGGCTACTGTCAGCGTTCTGGGAACGGGGGTCCCCAGACTTTCCTGCGTGCGGCCCACGGCGTGGCTAAGCCAGCATGCCGTACGACCCATATTCACCAACAAAGCATCCAAGACCCTCGCGAGGGTCCAAGCCTAGCGAGGCGGACGATGCAAGACCTCCTTTGGAGTGGCCTAGCCAGGCAGGCTCACGAGGAGCGGAGATATCAAGGCGGGGCAAACCTCACGAGGCCCTCGTGACGTGAGGCATGACGCACGACACCAGGCGGGTGCCAGCGCGCACAGCATCCTTGTTTCCTCTTTGGTGCTAAGGAGGCCAGCGCAGGCGAAGAGTGCCGAGGCATCAGGCAAAGGTTGCTATATCGGTGCAACGAGACCAAGACCAGGAGGACGGCAAGACGAAGGTCATCGTGGAGCCGAAGATGGCGTCACCACCAGAGCTTTTCACAGGCGAAGACCACTTTTGTCAGGATAGCTTGTACTAGCTACCCCCCTTCAAATTGGCCCGCCGTTGTTGGCTCCCTTCCCGCTTGATATTTGGGAAGAGGACCAGGGCCTATATAAGCAGAGCTAGCCACCATAGTAGGGGCATCTCATCTCATCTTAGCTCGATCCAACCCGATCGAGAGCCTACTCACAAGAACACCTCAACCTCAGGAGGCTGTTCTTCCCTTGTACTGTTCATCATCAGCCCTAGAGGCAATCCACCACCACCACACTGGAGTAGGGTATTACACCATAATGGTGGCCCGAACCAGTATAAACCTCGTGTCTTTCTGTGTTGTGAGTTCGTCGAGTTCGTCCGCGAGATCTTAGCGAGCTAGGGCGTAGATCGGTAGGAAGGAAAGACTTTGCGCGCACCCCAGTGTTCGAACCTTAAGGGTTTGCCGGAACCCCACATCCGACAGCACCCAGGGGGGGGGGCAGGCGCGCCTCCCTTCCTCGTGGCCTCCTCGCTCCTTTCTTGATGTCTACTCCAAGTCCCCTGGATCACATTTGTTCCAAAAATAACTCTCCCGGAGGTTTCATTCTGTTTGATATTCCTTTTCCGCGGAACACTGAAATAGGCAAAAAAACAACAATTTGCACTGGGCTTTTGGTTAGTAGGTTAGTCCCAAAAATAATATAAAATTGTATAATAAATCCCATTAAACATCCAAAACAGATAATATAATAGCATGGAACAATAAAAAATTATAGATATGTTGGAGACATATCAAGCATCCCCAAGCATAATTCCTGCTCGTCCTCGAGTAAGTAAATGATAAAAACAGAACTTTTGATGTGGAATTCTACCTAGCATAATTCTTAATGTAATTTTCTTTATTGTGGCATGAATATTCAGATCTGAAAGATTCAAGACAAAAGTTTAATATTGACATAAAAATAAGAATACTTCAAGCATACTAACTAAGCAATCATGTCTTCTCAAAATAACATGGCCAAAGAAAGTTCATCCCTACAAAATCATATAGTTTGGTCATGCTCCATTTTTGTCACACAAGAATGTTCTCATCATGCACAAGCCCGATGACAAGCCAAGCAATTGTTTCATACTTTAGTAATCTCAAACTTTTTTCAATTTTCACGCAATACATGAGCATGAGCCATGGATATAGCACTATGGGTGGAATAGAATATAATGATGGGGGTTATGTGGAGAAGATAAAAAAGGAGAAAGTCTAACATCGACGCGGCCAATTAACGGGCTAGGGAGATGCCCATCAATTGATGTCAATGCAAGGAGTAGGGATTTCCATGCAACGGATGCACTAGAGCTATAAATGTATGAAAGCTCAACAAAAGAAACTAAGTGGGTGTGCATCCAACTTTCTTGCTCACGAAGACCTAGGGCATTTGAGGAAGCCCATTGTTGGAATATACAAGCCAAGTTCTATAATGAAAAATCCCGACTAGTATACGAAAGTGACAAAACAAGAGACTCTCTATCATAAAGATCATGGTGCCACTTTGAAGCACAAGTGTGGAAAAAAGGATAGTAGCATTGTCCCTTTTTTGGGCCTTTTTTTATTTGGCCTCCCCCTTTTTTTATTTGGGACAATGCTCTATTCATGATGATCATCACACCTCTATTTATTTACAACTCAATGATTACAACTTGATACTAGAACAAAATATGACTCTATATGAATGCCTCTGGCGGTGTACCGGGAAGGGCAATGAATCAAGAGTGACATGTATGATAAATTATGCATGGTGGCTTTGCCACAAATACGATGTCAACTACATGATCATGCAATGCAATATGACAATGATGAAGCGTGTCATAAATGAAAAGGTGGAAAGTTGCATGGCAATATATCTCGGAATGGCTATGGAAATGCCATAATAGGTAGGTATGGTGGCTGTTTTGAGGAAGATATAAGGAGGTTTATGTGTGATAGAGCGTATCATATCACGGGGTTTGGATGCACCGGCGAAGTTTGCACCAACTCTCAAGGTGAGAAAGGACAATGCACAATACCGAAGAGGCTAGCAATGATGGAAAGGTGAGAGTGCGTATAATCCATGGACTCAACATTAGTCATAAAGAACTCACATACTTATTGCAAAAATCTACAAGTCCTCAAAAAACCAAGCATTACGCGCATGCTCCTAGGGGGATAGATTGGTAGGAAAAGACCATCACTCGTCCCCGACCGCCACCCATAAGGAAGACAATCAAAGAAGACCTCATGTTTCAAATTTCTTACACAACGGTTACCATACGTGCATGCTACGGGACTTGCAATCTTCAACACAAGTATTTCTCAAATTCACAACCACTCAACTAGCACAACTCTAATATCACCATCTTTATATCTCAAAACAATTATCAAGTATCAAACTTCTCATAGTATTCAATGCACCTTTTTATGAAAGTTTTTTATTATACCAATCTTGGATACCTATCATATTAGGACCAATTTTATAGCCAAAGAAAATTACCATGCTATTCTAAAGGACTCTCAAAATAATATAAGTGAAGCATGAGAGATCAATAATTTCTATAAAATAAAACCACCACCGTGCTCTAAAAGATATAAGTGAAGCACTAGAGCAAAATTATCTAGCTCAAAAGATATAATTGAAGCACATAGAGTATTCTAATAAATTCCGATTCATGTGTGTCTCTCCCAAAAGGTGTGTACAGCAAGGATGATTGTGGTAAACTAAAAATCAAAGGCTCAAATCATACAAGACGCTCCAAGCAAAACACATATCACGTGGTGAATAAAAATATAGCCTCAAGTAAAGTTACCGATGGACGAAGACGAAAGAGGGGATGCCTTCCAAGGCATACCCAAGCTTAGGCTTTTGGTTGTCCTTGAATTTTACCTTGGGGTGCCTTGGGCATCCCCAAGCTTAGGCTCTTGCCACTCCTTATTCCATAATCCATCAAATCTTTACCCAAAACTTGAAAACTTCACAACACAAACTCAACAAAAAATCTCATGAGCTCCGTTAGTATAAGAAAACAAACCACCACTTAAGGTAATGTAATGAACTCATTGTTTATTTATATTGATGTTAAACCTACTGTATTCCAACTTCTCTATGGTTCATACCCTCCGATACTGGCCATAGATTCATCAAAATAAGCAAACAACACATGAAAAACAGAACAATTTGTAGTAATCTGTAGGTTTTGAACACTTATGCAACCCCAAAAATTCTAAAATAAATTGTGGACGTGAGGAATTTGTCTATTAATCATCCTAAAAAAGAATCAACCTAATCACACTGTCCAGTAAAAATGGCAGAAAATGTCGTGAGCGCTAAAGTTTCTGTTTTTTACAGCAAGATCACAAAAACTTCCCCCAAGTCTTCCCAAAGGTTCTACTTGGCACAAATACTAATTAAAAGCATAAAACCACATCTAAAAAGAATCTAGATAAATTATTTATTACTAAACAGATCCAAAAAGCAAAAAACAAAAATAAAATTGGGTTGCCTCCCAACAAGCGCTATCATTTAACGCCCCTAGCTAGGCATAAGAGCAAGAATAGATTTAGGTATTATCATCTTTAGTATGCAATCCATAGGTGGCTCTCATAATAGATTCATAAGGTAATTTAAATTTCTTTCTAGGAAAGTATTCCATGCCTTTCCTTAACGGAAATTGGAATCTAATATTCCCTTCTTTCATATCAATAATTACACCAATCGTTCTAAGGAAAGGTCTACCAAGAATAATGTGACATGTAGGACTGCAATCAATGTCAATAACAATGAAATCTACGGGCACATAATTCCTATTTGCAACAATAAGAACATCATTAATCCTTCCCATAGGTTTCTTAATAGTGGAATCCGCAAGATGCAAATTTAAAGAACAATCATCGAATCCACAGAAACCTAACACATCACACAAAGTTTTTGGAATCGTGGAAACACTAGCACCCAAATCACATAAAGAATAGCATTCATGATCTTTAACCTTAATCTTAATAGTAGGTTCCCACTCATCACAAAGTTTTCTAGGAATATAAACTTCTAATTCAAGCTTTTCTTCATAAGATTGCATTAAATAATCAACGATATGTTTGGTAAAAGCTTTATTTTGACTATAAGCATGCAGAGTTAGCACAGATTGTAACAAGGAAATACAATCTATAAAAGAGAAATTATCATAATTAAATCCCTTAAAATCCAAAATATTGGGTTCATTGCTATGTAAAGTTTTGACCTCTTCAATCCCACTCTTATTAATTTTTGCATCAAGATCTAAAAAGTCCGAATCATTGGGACGCCTTTTAACTAAAGTTGACTCATCTCCAGTCCCATCATTATCAAGATTCATATTGCAAAACAAAGATTTAATAGGAGAAACATCAATCACTTTTAGATCTTCATCCTTATTATCATCAAGACTAGAAGAACACGCTTTTATAAAGCAATCTTTTTTAGCACGCATCCTAGCGGTTCTTTCTTTGCACTCATCAATGGAAATTCTCATGGCTTTAAGAGACTCATTGATATCATGCTTAGGTGGAATAGATCTAAGTTTCAAAGAATCAACATCAAGAGAAATTCTATCCACGTTCCTAGCCAACTCATCAATCTTAGACAATTTTTCTTCAATCAAAGCATTGAAACTCTTTTGCGAACTAATAAATTCTTTAATACTAGATTCAAAATCAGAGGGCATATCATTATTATTTCTATAAGAATTGTTGTAGGAATTACCATAATTATTAGAGGAATTACTAGCATATGGCCTACGATTAAAGTTTCCTCTATACACGTTGTTACCAAAATTATTTGTACCAACAAAATTCACATCCATAGATTCATTATTATTCTCAATCAAAGTAGACAAAGGCATATCATTAGTATTAGAAGAAACACTCCTATTAGCAAACAATTTCATAAGTTCATCCATCTTTCCACTCAAAACATTAATTTCTTCTATAGCATGAACCTTTTTACTAGTAGATCTTTCGGTGTGCCATTGAGAATAATTAACCATAATATTATCTAGGAGTTTGGTAGCTTCTCCTAAAGTGACTTCCATAAAAGTGCCTCCCGCAGCCGAATCTAAAAGATTTCTAGAAGCAAAATTCAATCCAGCATAAAAATTTTGTATGCTCATCCATAAATTCAAACCATGAGTAGGGCAATTGCGAATCATTAATTTCATCCTCTCCCAAGTTTATGCAACATGCTCATGATCTAGTTGCTTCAAGTTCATAATATCGTTTCTAAGAGAGATGATCTTAGCGGGAGGAAAATACTTAGAGTAAAAGCATCTTTGCACTTATTCCAAGAATCAATACTATTTTTAGGCAAAGAAGAAAACCAGGTTTTAGCATGATCTCTAAGCGAAAACGGGAATAGCTTCAATTTAACAATATCATTATCCACATATTTCTTCTTTTGCATATCACACAAATCAACAAAGCTATTTAGATGGGTAGCGGCATCTTCACTAGGAAGGCCAGAAAACAGATCTTTCATGACAAGATTCAGCAAAGCAGTATTAATTTTACAAGATTCAACATCAGTAAGGGGAGCAATCGGAGTGCTAATAAAATCATTATTGTTGGTATTGGAAAAATCACACAATTTAGTATTATCTTGAGCCATCGTGACAAACAATCCAACACACAAGCACACAAGAAGCGAGCAAAAAAGAGGCGAACGGAAAAAGAGGGCGAATAAAAAGGCAAGGGTGAAGTGGGGGAGAGGAAAACGAGAGGCAAATGGCAAATAATGTAATGCGAGGGATAAGAGTTTGTGATGGGTACTTGGTATGTCTTGACTTGTACGTAGATCTCCCCGGCAACAGCGCCAGAAATCCTTCTTGCTACCTCTTGAGCACTGCGTTGGTTTTCCCTTGAAGAGGAAAGGGTGACGCAGCAAAGTAGCGTAAGTATTTCCCTCGGTTTTTGAGAACCAAGGTATCAATCCAGTAGGAGACTACACGCAAGTCACCTCGCACCTACACAAACAAATAAGAACCTCACAACCAACGCGATAAAGGGGTTGTCAATCCCTTCACGGTCACTTACGAGAGTGAGATCTGATAGAGATAATAAGATAACTATTTTTGGTATTTTTACGATATAGATTGGAAAATAAAGATTGCAAAATAAAATAGATTGGAAACTTATATGATGGAAAATAGACCCGGGGGCCATAGGTTTCACTAGTGGCTTCTCTCAAGATAGCATAAGTATTATGATGGGTAAACAAATTACTGTCGAGCAATTGATAGAAAAGTGCATAATTATGAGAATATCTAGGCATGATCATGTATGTAGGCATCACGTCCGTGACAAGTAGACCAAAACGATTCTGCATCTACTACTATTACTCCACACATCGACTGCTATCCAGCATGCATCTAGAGTATTAAGTTCATAAGAACAGAGTAACACATTAGGCAAGATGACATGATGTAGAGGGATAAACTCAAGCAATATGATATAAACCCCATATTTTTATCCTCGATGGCAACAATACAATACATGCCTTGCTGCCCCTACTGTCACTAGGAAAGGACACCGCAAGATTGAACCCAAAGCTAAGCACTTCTCCCATTGCAAGAAAGATCAATCTAGTAGGCCAAACCAAACTGATAATTCAAAGAGACTTGCAAAGATAACAAATCATACATAAAAGATTTCATAGAAGAATCAAATATTTTGTTCATTGGTAATCTTGATCATAAACCCACGATTCATCAGATCTCGACAAACACACCACAAAAAGAATTACATCGAATAGATGTCCAAGAAGATCGAGGAGAACTTTGTATTGAGATCCAAAGAGAGAGAAGAAGCCATGTAACTAATAACTATGGACCCGAAGGTCTGTGGTAAACTACTCACACATCATCGGAGAGGCTATGGTGTTGATGTAGAAGCCCTCCATGACCGATTCCCCTCCGGCGGAGCTCCAAAAAAGGCCCCAAGATGGGATCTCTTGGGTACAGAAGGTTGCGGCGGTGGAAATAAGGTTTCGTGGTGCTCCTGGATGTTTTCGGGGTATATGGATATATATAGGTGGAAGAAGTAGGTCGGTGGAGCTGCGAGGGGCCCACGAGGGTGGGGGGCGCTCCCAGGGGGGCAGGCGTGCCTCCCTGCCTCGTGGCCTCCTCACTCCTTTCTGGACGTCTACTCCAAGTCCCATGGATCACATTTGTTCCAAAAATAACTCTGCCGAAGGTTTCATTCCGTTTGGATTCTATTTGATATTCCTTTTCTGCGAAACACTGAAATAGGCAAAAAAACAACAATTTACATTGGGCCTTGGGTCAGTAGGTTAGTCCCAAAAATAATATAAAAGTGTATAATAAAGCCCATTAAACATCCAAAACAGATAATATAATAGCATGGAACAATAAAAAATTATAGATACGTTGGAGACGTATCACACTACGCCGTCATGCTGACGAAACTCTCCCTCGGCCTCAACTGGATCAAGAGTTCGAGGGACATCACCGAGCTGAAAGTGTGCAGATCACAGAGGTGCCGTGCATTCGGTACTTGATCGGTTGGATCGTGAAGACGTTCGACTACATCAACTGCGTTACTAAATGCTTCCGCTTTCGGTCTAGGATGGTACGTAGACACACTCTCCACTCTCGTTGCTAGCATCTCCTAGATAGATCTTGCGTCATCGTAGGTGAAAATTTTGAAATACTGCATTCCCCAACAGCCACCTAGCAGGCCCGCTGAGCTCTCCGAAGGGCAGCGACATAGAGCCAATGGGCGAGGAGCCGGCGCCACTGTGTAAGTGCATCTAGTGCCACCCTTTGTGGTTTTGGTGTAATGACGCCAAACTTGGTTAAAGGACTAATGTGTTTGTGAGTGTACACATGATAACACATGAGAAAATCCCTTGAGATTTGGTTTAGCCATTGTTGACGACCCCTAAAAATGTCTGAAGACATTGAATTACTTTGGTGTCCTGCGAAGACTTAGCTTGAAGACTTGGAACACAAAGACTTAGTACTTTTGGTAGATTCATTTTCTTCTTATTTGAGTCGTATTGATAGAGGCAAAGGTGTCCCGTCTTTCGATGAGATGGTGGCTATCGTTTTGGAGGAAGTCGACTTTGACGATCCGACTACGAACGTGCGAGGACGTCTCGCCTTAGCAATCGCTAAACCAACTCCGAGAGGTTATTGACCACGCCGGAGCACGATCAATCTGACCATGAAGGTTTGTTTCCTGCAGGAAAACGAAGAACAAGCAAGAAACTAAGACTGCAATCTGGATATTGCGAATATAAGAGGAAAGCTTTATTGATCAAGGTGGGCTTCTGTGACGCCTTTGTCTGGTCGTTGAACACAAACGAAGTATGCGAAATTGCAGATATGGCAAACTTTAATCTAAAGAAAACCCAAAGTCTAAACGACGCCCTAAGGGCTGTATATATGGAGGAAGAGGGGGGGGGGATTTCGTGGCCCTTGGACGAGGGGTACGAAACCAACCCTAACTCTTGTTTTCCCACACATACGGACTCTAAAAACAACCTATATCAAGTATTTCAAAATTACATGGGCCTGGCCCAATAATAAGGTGACGCAACACCTATAATAGCCTCTGGACGAAATTTATGAAGTGACATCTTGTATATTTCGTCCAAGGATTCATGCACTCCTTATGGTGGCTTCAAAGTCCTGGAATCATCACTTGTAACTCCGTTCTTGATCCCCTTGCACATGCCATCATTTCCATGCTTGGTCTTGCTCCAGTGTTCATCCTTCTTATCCATGCCAGGCCCTTCATTTGTAAGCAAAACAAATGTATCCAATTTAGGCAGCATCATATTCTCATGAACATTAGAATCATTACCAAGAAATAAAAGTACCTGATAATTTAATTGGCGCGCGCGAGCTCTAGTAATTGGTCCAGTATGTATAGCAGCAGGGGCTGTGGGTGTAACAATGGTATTTATGTCCTCATCATCCTCCCCTTCTTGAAATGAAGTCGTCCTCGATGGAAGCTCATATTCCTCACCCAAATAAGGCTTCAAATCTGCAATGTTAAAAGTGGGACTAACCCCAAAATCTGCAGACAGCTCAAGTTTATATGCATTATCATTTATTTTCTCTAACACCTTAAAAGGACCCTCAGCACGTGGCATTAGCTTTGATTTGCGCAAATTAGGAAATCTATCCTTACGCAAATGTAACCAAACAAGATCTCCAGGTGCAAACACAACATGTTTTCTACCCTTATCTCCAGCAAGTTTATATTTAACATTCATATGCTCAATGTTTTCCTTAGTTAACTCATGCATTTTTAAAATCAATTCAGCACGTTCTTTAGCATCAAAATTAACCTTCTCCAAAGATGGAAGAGGCAACAAATCAATAGGTGCACGAGGTAGGAAACCATACACAATTTTGAAAGGGCACATCTTAGTAGTAGAATGCAATGGATGATTATAAGAAAATTCAATATGAGGCAAGCATTCTTCCCACATTTTCTTATTATTCTTCAAAGCAGCCCAAACATAGTAGACAATGTTCTATTGACTACTTCAGTTTGTCCATCAGTTTGGGGGTGACAAGTAGTACTAAAAAGCAGTTTAGTCCCCAACTTAGCCCATAAATATCTCCAAAAGATGCTAAGCAATTTAGTATCACGATCTGAAACAATAGTATTTGGCACACCATGCAAGCGAATAATTTCACAAAAGAACAAATCAACAACATTAACAGCATCATCGCTTTATGACATGGTATAAAGTGTGCCATTTTGGAAAATCTATCCACGACAACAAATATGCTATCCCTCCCCTTCTTTGTTCGAGGTAAACCCGAAACAAAGTCCATAGATATATTCTCCCAAGGAACACTAGGTATAGGCAAAGGCATATATAAACCATGAGGATTGAGTCGCGACTTAGCTTTTTGACATGTAGTGCAGCGAGCAACAAAACGCTCAACATTCCGTCTCATCTTTGGCCAAAAGAAATGTGTAGCAAGTATATCCTCCGTCTTCGTCATGCCAAAGTGTCCCATTAATCCTCCTCCATGCGCCTCCTGCAACAACAAAAGACGAACGGAGCTAGCTGGAATGCATAGCTTGTTAGCATGAAACACAAATCCATCGTTAACAACAAACTTGTTCCAAGTTCTCCCTTCCTTACAATTCTGTAGTACATCTTTAAATTGAGCATCATGCACATATTGATCTTTGATGGTCTCCAGACCAAATATTTTAAAGTCAAGTTGTGAAAGCATAGTATAACTGTAACACCCACGATGCGACTATATCTCCCACGTGTCGGGGCACGACTTATAGGCATAGCCGCATGGTAGGTTTGTCACAAGAGGGGTAATATTCACACAATCCCATTGTCACACCCTAGCTAGTCATGCATTAGAGTGTTGCATCATGTTTACTCTTTCATCAGAAACTTGAAATGGGGATCTGTGAAACCCTCAGAATCATTTTGAAAATGATCCAAATAAAAATTTCTCCAAAAGGGTCCAAGAAAATGCTCATGTTGCTCTCTGAAAATATTGGACAGAGATAAAAATCAAACCAATATTTTTAGTGGCTCATGGACATTTATTTTGGGCATTTGGAATTAATGTATAAATATTTGCTTTGGAAATATATTTCTATATATATTAATATATGTCCAAATATTATGCCAATTATAAAGGAGCTCTGGAATAATATATCTAGCCCCTGCAAAAATTGGCATAAGTTAAATAAATGATTTAATATATTATTTAAATCAAAACAAATGTCAGAAATTAGAAAACAGAAAAAAATAAAAGGGAGAAGCTTACCTGGGCTCCTCCCTGTGCAGCCCAGCCAGCTGGCCGGCCCAGCCAGCAGGCGGCCCAGCCCGCCTCCCTCCTCTGTCGTCTTCGTCCCGACAGAGGGAGGGGAGTGTGGCCGGCGCGCGCGCGCGCCACCGCGCCACGCCACCTCTCTCCCTGCTTGCCTGCCCTCCCCTCCTCGCTCGATGCCCCGGACGCCGCGCCTCTCCCCCCTGCTCTCTCTCACTCTCCCCCGGCTCCCCCCTCCTCTCCCTCGCTCTCTCTCTCACACGGCCGAACACCACCGTCGCCGCCGTTCGCCATAGCAGCCATCTCCGGCCACCCCTCGCTCCCCCGACTAGCTCAGGAGCTCCGCCACAACCTCCTCTTCCTCCCCACTGCTCCACGGGCCTCCGGAAGCCCTGCATCGCCGCCACGTCGCCGTTCCCCTCTTCGGGCTCCGATCATCGTCGCCGTCGAATTCGTCGTCTCCAGCGCGTCCCCGAGCCCGCTAACCACCTCTGCAGCTCCGCGGTGAGCCCGGATCGTTTCCCCCTTCTCCCCTGGTCTCTCCCGACCTCTAGGCCCTAGCCCCACTTTGGCCGAGAGCTCCACGCCGCCGGCGATGTCGCCGTCGTGGCCACGGTCACCGTAGCACCCAACCGAGCACACTATCGTGCTCCACACCTCACTAGGATCACACAGCACACACTAACGCCTCCCCAAACCCCCTGCAACATCGATCCCGACCGCACCCGAACTCCGGCGGCCGCAGCCGAGCTCGCCGCCGTCGACTCCGGCCACCCCAGGCCCAGCCACGGCCACCGTTCGACGCGCGGGAGCAAGGGCTTTCCAACGAGCCCAAGCACGGCCTCGCCCGTGCCTTGTAGCGCGATCCCGCGACGCGCCGCCGTCTCGGACCTCGCCGGCGTCACGTCGCCGGTGGGTTTGACCCACCTTGACCACGGCAGGACCCCCTGAGTCCCTGACAGGTGGGCCCAGCCCTGTAGCTAATTAGGATTAGCGCTAACCACTGTTAGTTAACCCCTGACACTGACCAGTGGGCCCCAGCGCCACTAATTAGTAATTAGAATTAATTTAACCCTGTTTAACCCCCTGTCACT
>NC_041386.1:369615194-369619288 GCF_002162155.2 Triticum dicoccoides | reverse complement strand
TGAACAAGTTTCCATACATAATTTAATGCATATAAAGTTCTACGTCCTCGTAATGGTGTTCTCCTTTAGGATGGAGGACTTCCCTCCTGAACCATCCAGCTAGTTCCTCTTGAAGTGGTCGGAAGCGAGCTTCTGGACTAAGCATCATCCGGAGGTTATTCCTCTGAGCATTGGTATCACTCGGAACCCGCTCAGAGGTGTATCTCCGGATCATCTCACAGACATAGTATGCACATAGATTGGTCCCTGCTGGCTGAATATCCTCACCATTCTTAGCCTTTGACCTTTTGAATTCTAGCTCTTTTTTGAATTCACCGACCTTTGTATCTACGAACCGTCTCCAAACCCTAAGAGGCAAAGAAAATTAAATGAACAAGAGAGTTATTAGTTACTTGATATTAGGAAATGAACGAAATAGGACGATCGATATAGAGCGCAAATGAATGAAAATAATTACTTCTGCAGCATTCTTCTCATGTCGCCCCAAAGCTTTGGATCCTTATTCAGAGAGTCGTGGACGAGACATTCTGAGGTGTCAACTTTAATTACTAGCAGAATCCAGTGGAACCTGCGGACACGATACATGCACAGTACGTCATGCATAACTCATCGATTAGCCGGCCACATACCATGCATGGAGTAAATAAAAGAGAATGTGCTCAAGACAGAAACACTCACCCAAAATGGTAAGGAAATAGAATATCACTTTTGAGTTCCTGCTTTGTAAGAAACTGCCACAGGTCTGCCTCCATGTCGGCGGGGTGATGCTCCAACACATATTCATTAACGATGTGTGGGTCAATGAACCCAACATCATGGATGTTCCTTACTCTGCATTCCTTAATCTTCATTCTGCATGTATAATAGCGGACACAACAATATAGTTAGGACATATATATAGTGCAGGCAATATGAACGAGATGGGGTAGAAATAAATCACTTACAGAACGTAGCAACTGATGATAGATTTGTCGAGCTCGCGCAGATTGAAAAGCTGGAACAATTCACTCAGATGAATTTGTACATAGTAATGTTTGAAGTGATGCTCATATCTAACTTCCGCATAAATATATTCTTTGGCGTTTTTATTTTTTATGTAACCCTTGTACCATTTCAGCAGACCTTTCATTTGTGGAGGTAGATCCTCTTCCTGCGCAGGCTCGACGAGAGGCTCATTCTTCACATATGTAATTACTACCTCCTTCACTAGCGCCTCATCAAGGCCTAACAGTTCACGAAGAGTAATACCTAAGTTGGCCGCTTGTTCTCTGGCACTCGTTACAGTCAATCCATGTGCTGCCGCAGCTGCTATGATATCGGGGTCATCCGGACCGGCGGCTTTCACTATAAGCGGGGCAATCGATTGTTTACTTTGTTCCCCGAGCTGGGCAACTCGTTTCTCACTTTTTTTACTTTCTAATTCCGTTTTCTCGGCCTCCTCCAAGGCTTTGTTCTCCTGGTTCTCCGCCCGCTCTTTCTTCTCCTTCAACATGAGTGCCTGCCTACGAAGTTCACGTGCATAGTCGTCAGGCAGATTCTTCGCGGCTTGGGACGGTGTGCTCAAAAATGACTTAGCCCACTTCTTTTGCTCATCAGAAAATACTGGCTTGGGCTCGGGCTCTCTTTTCTTCTTGCAGTCCGCCTTCCATTTCTCATGATCAGCAGCCGCGGCCGCGGCAGTTTCCTCGGCACTACGTTCCCAAGGCCTTGTGGGGAGAGGCTTCAGTGATGGCTCCGGTACCTTTGTGGTCTTAGGTACATAAGGGTCCGGGTTAATAATCCAGGACTGCTTCTGCTTCTTTGCCGGAGGTGGATTGGGGGGCGGCGTCTGATCACCCGCCGGACGAGGACTGGGGGGCGGCGTCGGATCACCCGCCGGACGTTGTGGACTGGGGGGCGTCGGCTGACGTGACGGAGGTGTAGGTGAACCGCCACCACCACCACCACCGTAGGGGGGTGGACTTGTTGTCCTTGGCGCCTCGCCTGGAAACTTGATAAACTTCTTTTGCCATAGAATGAAATGGCGCTTGACATCTCCAAGTCTTTTCTCCCCTTCAGGTGTAGCAATGTCAATCTCCAGGTCCTCAAACCCTTGGACTATGT
The DNA here is from genome assembly GCF_002162155.2 of Triticum dicoccoides. Lineage (NCBI taxonomy): Eukaryota > Viridiplantae > Streptophyta > Magnoliopsida > Poales > Poaceae > Triticum > Triticum dicoccoides. The sequence goes on along the minus strand of NC_041386.1, from coordinate 369,617,185 downwards.
CCTCCACCGTGACACGAGCATAGCCATCTTGAATGGGGTTGTTGTGGTGGAGTGCTCCAGGTAAACATGGTAAAGCACTGCCGATGGCTACCTTCATGGACATGTTCCCGATAGGATAATACAGATGACATTCTTTCATCTCCTTTATATCGTCCACGGGGTAGCGAGGAGGCTCCGGTGCAGTAATTTCGACCACCAGAGGCTCCGGTGCAGTAATTTCGACCACCAGAGGCTCCGGTGCAGTAATTTCGATTGTCGGTGCATCTGCACCAGCCGGTGGGGCCTCCGTGGAAGCCACACTGCTTCTCCGTTGCTGGCTTCTGAGATCCGCTGGATGATCTTCATGCTGCGCCCGAGCTGCATCTCGTTCGGCTACTAGTACACTCACGGTTTTCTTCATCACATCCATTTCCGATGCCAACCGCGCCACAACATCTGCTTCCCGATCCATCTTTCTCTTCCGGCTTCTGTAACCGTACGGGTCATCGTTCTGGGGGAACCCTATTTTCCACGGATTGTGCCCCATGCCTCGTACACGTCCTCCGTGTTCAGGATTCCCGAGGGCTTTTGTCAGCGCGTCGTTCTCTCTGTTGAACTTGATCTTCCCCTCTTGAGCATCCCTCATTGCGTCAATAAGGGCTTGGGTGGGTTTAATTATTTTGCCCCGGTAAACACACTCCCCTGTCTCCGGGTTCAGCGTTCCCCCATGCCCGTACCACCAGCTTTTGGCCCTTGGGTCCCATCCCTCCGTACCTGGACGGATTCCTCGCGCCCTCAGCTCGTTCTCCATCTTCTCCCACCTAGGCTCCCAAAGGCGATACCCTCCTGGCCCCATAATATGATTGTACTCCTTCTTAGCCGCATTTTCCTTATTTTTTCGATATTTGAATGAACTGCTCCGATTTCTTTTGCTTCACAAATTCTGGCCAATCATGTTTCAGTTTCTCATATTGTCCTTTGAAATCCGGAGTCTTGTTCTGCTTGACAAAGTCATGGGCTAGATTTAGCTTGAATTTCCGGAATGCGTCGGCCATCTTATGAAGAGCGAACTGTTTGACTAGCCTCCTCCTCTCCTTGTTTTCCTCAATCTTGTTACCCTCCTCATCGAATTTGTTGTATTCCGGAGGTAGAATGAAATGTTCCATAAGCTTCTTGAAGCAATCTTTTTTTGTTCTCTTATCGACAAAAGTGAAACCAGCAATTCGTGCCTTCTTTGGCTTATTCCACTCCTGGACGGTGATCGAGACGTTGTCTCTAACAATGGCTTCGCATTGGTTGACAAACTTGGTGGCGTTCTTGCGGGGCTCCAGCGGCCTGCCGGTTGCACTGTCGACAACCTTGATGGTGCATGTTTCTCCTTGTTTCATCGTCTTGGTTGCGCCACGCTTTGACGACGTACTCGATTGTTTCGACGATCCGGCCGAGGGCTAAAATAAGAAAGAGAGTCGCGCGCGTTAGTCCACACATATTTATTCAAATCAGTTAGTTTGTATCACCAGAGGCTCAATGTATATATATACCTCGGCGTCGGAGGTGGTTTCTACTTCCATTTGAAGATCGTCGTTTATCGACGTTTGTTCGGCATCATCTTGCTGACGGCGCCCTTCATCTTCACCGTCAAGGTTCAGATAAGAAGAGATATCATCTTCTTCTTGTCCGGTCGGCACATATAGAATATCGCCGTTTATGATGCCGAACATATGTGCTTCACCGTCCGGATCATAGTTGTCCATAATCGGGTCAGCTCTATCGTCCGCCATTATTTTACCGTCAAGGTTCAGATAAGAAGTTATTTTACCGTTTTTGTTAAGTTATTTTACGGTTATACGGTTATCAAACTAATTAACTAGTTAAAATTAAAAAGAACAAAAAAAATTCTCTCTCTCTCTCCACGATCTCGCTAGCTCTCTGTACGTGGGCGAGAGGGGCGGCGGGCGACGGCGGGCGGCGGCGTTGAGGGCGGGCGAGAGGCGGCGCGGTGGGCCAGGGAG
>NC_041386.1:369589232-369614194 GCF_002162155.2 Triticum dicoccoides | reverse complement strand
TCTTCGTCTTCTTCTTCTTCTTCTTCTTCTTCTTCTTCTTCTTCTTCTTCTTCTTCTTCTTCTTCTTCTTCTTCTTCTTCTTCTTCGTCTTCTTCTTCTCTGTGGGAGACGGCTTCACAACAAGCTCTTTGGACCTTGCAGCTATCTCGAAACTCATACGGGCATAGAGGGCAGCATATTTTATCCGCTCGTACGTCAAGGGATAATTCTCCCATCCAGATGACCTTAATGCCACCGTCTCGTCACCCTTCTTAAGATTTGTACCGAGCACAAATTTGCTACGTCGAATAGGGATGGTGTCTGTTTATCAAAATCTTCTACAGGAATTTTAATTCTAGTTTGTAGGTCAGCGATGCTTTTCAAATCAAGGTTGTACGTCGCCAGCTTCTGTTTGTCCCCTTCGATGGCTGCCCCGCAGAAGTATACGTCCTCCCGAGACAAGAAATCGTGAAGCTCACGTGGTATGGAGGGCGAGTGTATGATGTGGTACACCAAAACATCATCTTCGTGGCACAGCTGAAGGACAGCGGCGCGCTGGATCTTCCCAGGGGCACTCTCCGTGTACTCTGCGTCGAGACCGATGACCCTCATCTCTACCATTTCGAGGGAGTTGGATACATTGTTGATCAACTGCCGAACAACCCTTGGGTGGACGGTGACGGTGGCAACTATGCGCATCGAGCCTTCGACGAGGACATGTTGGACGCTAAAAACCTGCATCTCGATCTCTTCCGCCATTTGGAACCGCTGGAACGGAGGGCTATGGCTTGGAGAATTAGGATTAGATGGCTAGTCTAACTGAAGTAGTAGATGATTATTTAAAGAGGTTAAAACAATGTGAACGCAGTGGGGTTTGGATGCAAATGAAGACGAAGGGGAGGTGAAGAAGCCGAGGAGAATCGGTTCCCGATGGAGAAGTAAATGGGAGAAGTGGCATGTAGGCAGTTGATTAGACGGCTAGGTAGACTAAACGAAAAGGCTATGCGGGTAGACTGATGAGTCGTACCTGTTCGTGTATGTGCCCATCCTTCCTGATAGGTGGGACCTATGCAAACTGATAAAAAAATGCGTCGTAGTTTTTTTTGAGCGCGTGAGTGGGAGACACAACATTCTCCATTTTTATTTTCACTTTTCAGTTTTACATGTAGATTTTGACCCCAAAAAACACATGGTCTTTTTAACACTTTTCAGTTTGCATTATCCTGGATATAGAACATGGATCTATCAATAATTTAAATATTATGAATAATTCAATAATTGACAGAGGCATAACAATTGAAATGTAGCTTCAAATGTCAATAATTAGTGTCCTAGATACAGAACATGGATCAGTTTTCAGTTTGCGTAACACTTTTCAGTTTGCATTATCCTTCTGTGAATAATTCAAATGTCCTAGATATAACACTGTATATTTAGTGTAGAATCTTTTTAGTACTTTGAATTTTGGCCACTACTTCTGCTGTTTAGTAACTTTTCTGAATTTTGGCCTTCACTATAGTAAGTTCAAGTGAGTAACTATAGTAACTTCAAGTGAGTAACTCCATTTCTGATTTTTTACCTAAAACTAACCATGATATTTGTTCCTTTGTTCTGGTCATAATTATAATCTGATTGCTGAACCCTTAATCATTCTCATAATGTTTACATGATGCACAATTATACTACCGTCAAAACTACTCCATACACACACTGTCGAAACTGACAAGATGGTGGTGGAGGTGGGAATAAATGTTCAGTATTGGTGCATTTTCTATGCTTACAAAATTCAGATTGAATTTCACTACCAAAAGAAAAGAAGTGGAGATTAAATGTTGCTTTCCACTTACTTCAACTGTTTGTAACTCTTTTGGTGCATTTTCTGCAGAACCTATGTGTAGCTGCAGCATACATGCCAGTTCATCAACCGCTCGAAGAAGAAAAGAAGGTGGCATTTCCTTGCCTTTAGCATACATGCCAGTTCACTTAATGTCCTCTGGTGCTATATCTCTGAGAACATCCAAGTTTTTACTTTTCACTTTGCTAGCATTCACAAGTCTATTGAAGCGTGCATGTCTTTGTGAATCTTGCTGTCTACTCCAAGTAGATGGTGTGTAGCCTCACAAAGGATATTAGTACTTGGTGCATTCTAAGTTTAAAACCACTCTAGATTTACAAGTGTTTACTAAAGATGACAAGTGTTTATTCAGTTCTAAATTTGAAGTAACTAGTAGACGAACAATATTCATCTTTTTCTGTATATGAAGAAGAATAAACCTAGCTAATTCAAATAATTCCAATTTTAGGGACATGTTTTTATCAACTCTTAGTTAAGGGGTTGTGGCAGTTTTCAGTTTTCAGTTTTGTGCTGCTTGAATTGATTCTACAGGAATATTTAGGGAAGAGTCATGGCTATGCTTAGCTCTTTGTAAAATGAATGACTGAAATTGGACAATTGGAAACTTTAGGTATGTTTGCAATTGGACAAATGGTGTATAAATCCAAATAAAGCAAATAAATTCAAATGATTCAAATAAATCCAAATAAATCCAAATAAACATGGTTGATCTTCATTTTGCATAAACCTGGTTGAGTATTACAGAGTAATTGACAACAAATTGACCTGGTTGGAATTCATACAAAAACAGTAACAATTAACTAAACTTCTTTTGCGTGCATTTATCACTCGAGAAAACTTTCAGTAACAAGTGAGCAGCCTCTGCATTTTCTCAGTGAAATTTTGAGTGCATTTATCACTTGTTGGAGTATGCTACAGCTTCTGCAAATCACAAACTCTTTTAGTTTACATCTCAGTTTTAGCAAACACTACAGTTTCAGTAAAGGAGTCATAACTGAATTACAGGCACTGTAGTTTCTCTATAGTACTGGAACACTAAACATTTTCAGTTAACTGTAGCAAGAAAAACTTCCAAAAACTAGCAGATCTCCAAGAATGCCAAGAGTATTACTCAATGAATTTGATGGCATCAAACTAAATTTTCACTATAATCTGTTCATCATTTAGCAGCAGTGTACATCCTTTGTCCTGGATTATTTCTCTAGCTTTGTATCCCCTGACTGAATTTTCTCCACCTGTACTGAGAACAGCAAATTCAGACTCACAGCAACAAATTGAACAGCAGCATTAGCAGAGGCGGGCGGGGCAGACTCACCAGCACAGGCGGGAGTGGCAGCACAGGCGAGGTAGGGGAAAGGAAAAAGCAGCATCAGAGGTCCATTGCGCCGGTGTCATCCACCAGTAGCAGCATGAGAGGCGGGAGTGGCCGGAATTGTCCACGGCACCGGCGGCCGAAGCGGGCGAAATCAGAGGCGCAGGTGGGCGGCGAAGTTGGGCGAACATGGGCGGCGACCTTGAACGGGGCCCGCGGCGTAGCTCGAGGAGGGCGCCGGCGCATGTCGCCTTCACGGCGGGCGGTGCAGGTGGTAAGCCGCGGCACAGGTGCAAGCGGGCGGCTGCACTGTTGTTGGTCGCGGGTTAGGCCACGGTTCTGGTGTTGGTCGCGGCGCAGATCCAGGCGGGCAGCGGCGCAGGTGGGTAGCCGGCGATGGCTGCAAGGCGCGGGCGACGGGGGAGGAGGAAGGAAGGAGATGGACTTCTTTGTGACATGTTTAAAACTCTGTGGATTTTTTTGCAAAAAAACAAATACACTGCCCTGTGGACAACTTTTCCCGGACGGAGGGAGTACTAGTTAAATCCGAGCTATGGGTGTGAAGCACTGATATGCCAGTACATTTGATTGTGACCTATTCTAATTTTGTACCTGAACTTTTTTTAGAAAGGGCTGTACGTCAACTTAATGTGCTAGCAGAACTTATTGTGTTGTCTGTCTATTTTCTTTGCACAACATTCAAGATATTTCCCTGTCATTAATAAAGACGATGAACCGTTATGTACGACTTTGTTGGTTTCAACATAGCCCTTCCCATAGCGATCCACTGCTTCCATCCTGATTTTGCCGCGTGCGTGAAATTTTTGTATGCAAGTTCAGTGTGCTATGATGTTCTATATGATTGTGTCAACTATATAAGTTTTTACTGAGCATCAGCAATGCATATGGCTGAAAGATGTATTTACGAGCATCGACCGATGGGTCTCTCTCTCTATCTCTCTCTCTCACACACACACATGCACACACATGCGCAGATGCACAAGTGGGACCCGTTGAATTATTTATTTGCTCGTGAAAGGTTTTATTAGGTTCCACTGTAATCTAACTTTTTTTCTTAAGTTATTAACTGAGCTCAATGACTTCAAAAAGTTGTACAGAAGCCTTGTTTGGGCCTTTCCGGCGTCGCTGAATGTGGGCTGAGTAACCATGTTAGGTTGTACTATACTACACAGGCCTTTTTTTTTCAACATCAGCAATGCAACTGGGCCAAAAGTTGTACACAATATCCGGGTCAACTTGTTATTCTCTGCCCCGCTGGGCTGCAAACATTCCTAGGACGTATGCATTAGGCTTAATAAGAAAATGGACTTTAAGAAATAATAAATGGGATGTAATTATAATAACTGGACACTTACTATGCACCAAACACATAATTAGTTTGAAAAATATATTATTTTTGGAATTTGAAATTTTTAATTTCATTATTTGTTGCACGCGCAATATTTCATTGTATTTTAACGTAATACAACTTTATTTTGAAATTATATTTGACCTGACTAGAAATTTCGGATAAAAATATTTCGGATCCCATCAAAATGTGGGAATTTTTTTTTAATTCTGTTTTGAGCGGTTGTTTGAAATTATTAATCGTTGTCCTAGCTAGAAGTTGGGCTGTACTTTTAACAAACTGTAAATGGGCTGTAGTAAATTTCATTAGAATTAAAAAATGGGTTGTACATTCTTACAAATCGCAAATGGGCTATATGTTCTCTGCCAAATCCAAGCTGTGGGCCTACTAAGTTGACGCGTACCAAGGGCTTTGTCAACTTAGTCAATATAAACAATTCTAGCTGCAGTGATCGTACGATGTCCATCCAATGACCGTAGTGCTTCTTCAACCTCTGGTCTTCTTGCTCCAGCCGCCCAAAGCAGCACCGGTCGTGTCGCGTGCTCCTGCCTCCCATGACCGGCTGTGATGCCGCGGAGGCCTCACCGCCCTGTACTACTCCCACCGCTCGCCAGGCCATCCCTCTACTCACCCACACCCCCTGTTATTCTGCAGCGACAACAGCCTCACACCACAGCCAAACCAGTGAACCCTCGTACTCCTCTCCGCGCGGGCTTCCAGTGCTGCGTCTTCCCCGGCTCCGCGTCGTCCCCTTCCTAGGCCTCGCCGTCGTCCAGACCACCGCCCTGGTGCTGTTGGCGTGGCATGGTCAACATGGTCAACGACCGACTTCCATCGGAAGAGTACTATACGTGGAGAGGCTGACAGCTGGGTCCAGGCGGCCGCAAGGAAGTGCCTCCTTATTACACGCAAAATAATTATTCCTCCACCTGACAGCAGGGACCCACTGGACGGGCCACCTTACTTCGCGAAAAAAATGTTTCCCCCCTGACTGCTGGGACCCACCGGACGGGCCAGTGTATTTCGCGAAAAAAACGTTCCCCCCGCTGTCAGCTCGGACCCACCAGAAGTGCCTCCTTATTACGCACAAAAATTGAATACCCCCCTGCTAGCTGGGACCCACCATGGTGGGAGGCTGACTTGTGGGCCTACTAAGTTGACTGGGACGGGGGCCTTTGTAAACTTTAGTCAATATCAACAATTCTAGCTCCAGTAACCGTCCGATGTCCATCCAACGGCCGTAGTGCTTCTTCAACCTCTGGTCTTCTTGCTCCAGCCGCCCAAACCAGCGCCGGTCGTGCCTCGTGCTCCTTCGTCCCGTGGCTGGCTGTGATGCAGCGGAGGCCTCACCGCCCCCTACTACTCCCACCGCTGGCCAGGCCATCCCTCTACTCACCCACACCCCCTGTTATTCTGCGGCAACGGCAGTCTCACACCACAGCGAACCAGTGAACCCTCGTACTCCTCTACGCGTGGTTATCCACTACCGCGTCTTCCCCGGCTCCGCGTCGTCCCCTTCCTAGGCCTCGCCATCGTCGACCGCCCTGGTGCTCTCGGCGCGGCATGGTCAACGTGGTCAAGGAACGGCTTCCATCAGACATGGACTGTACGTGGAGAGGCTGACAGCTGGGTCCATGGCCGCAACAAGGAAGTGCCTCCTTATTACGTGCAAAATAATTATTCCTCCACCTGACAGCGGGGATCCACCAGACGGGCCATCGTATTTCGCGAAAAAAACGTATGCCCCTGACTGCTGGGACCCACCAGCTACATCTTCGCACGCAATGAAGTGCGTCCGGGCAAAAAAAAACGATTCGCCCCCCTGACTGCTGGGACCCACCAGCTACATCTTCACAGGCAAGGAAGTGCCTGACAGTCGGGACCTACCTAGTCGAAGCGTACGTAGCGTTGTCATTCTGGTCGCGAACGTGTACGTACAAATATACTGGTGGATGTAGAGGCGCACACGTGTCATAGTAGAGGCGCATACGTGTCCTAGTAGAGGCGCACATGTAGCATGTACACGTACGTACAGCGGCCAGGGTGCAAGAAAGAAAATACAGCCACATATGTGTACATACGGGCGGGGTCTCGAATGCCTACTCGCGCATACGTACGGCCAGGGCTCGTGTACATGGTGGGTCGGAACGGAGAAACATCGTCGTTGTCATGTTCATGGGGAGGCAGTGGAATGCGTCGTGTTCATGGGGAGGCAACAGAATGTGTCATGTTCATCGGGAGGCAATGGAACGCGTGGGAGCCAACCGGCTGGGTCGGAACAGAATGCATGGTCATGTTCATTGGGAGGGCTTGGACGGAACAGGCGATGGAAACGAGGCCTGGCGTACCGCACAACGGAGGAAACCGACCTCCTACATTCGGAACGAGGTCCTGTTGATCGGGAGGGGTCTGGCGTACCGCAAAACGGAGGAAACAGACCTCCTACGGTCGAAATGGGGGTCCTGTTGATTGGGAGGGGTGTGGCGTACCGCAAAACGGAGGAAACGGACCTCCTACGGTCGAAACGGGGGTCGTGTTGATCGGAAGGGGTGTGGCGTACCGCAAAACGGACGAAATGGACCTCCTACGGTCGAAATAGGGGTCCTCTTCATCAGGAGGGGTGTGGCGTACCAAAAACCAGGACTCCACGGGATACTGTTCATCTCCACCGTCGACCTCCTCCAGCCTCCACGGGCTACCGTCGACCTCCTCCAGCCTCCACGGGCTCCTGTTCATCCAGCCTCCACCACGCGCTACTCCACCGGCTCCTGTTCAACCACCCCTCCACGGGCACCCCTCCACCGTCTACTGTTCATCCAGCCCTCCCCCACACCACGGGGGCCTATTCATCCAGAGGCAACGCCACCGCTCAATGTTCATCCAAACCCCCCACAACACTCACTGTTCATCCCAAAGGCAGCATCGACCGACTTCAGTTAGCAGCAGTAGCGAAGGAATCGCTCGATTGGGTTCAGTTAAAAGCCATCGATCGATCGCTCGGGTTCAGTAACGCATAGCCTGCAGTGCAATCGCTCGGGTTCAGTTAGAGCCCAACGCCTCACTCAAGTTCATTTAGAGCCAACGCCTCGCACACACGCGCGCACGTGTACGAGAGAAACGCACATCGCTCGGCGCCGACCTCCCATCGTAACCGGGAACTCCCCGAAATTTTCCTCCCCCTCGCTTCTACCACGGGTTTTTACGTCATGGACGGCCCAAAGAATGTCATGCAGCTGCGTCTCCGGCCTGCCCAGGACGAAAAGCCCATTTTCTGTCATGATTTTTTGTCATAGAAGTAGGAGCCCACCACATCTATGATGATACCGGGTTTTGTCACAATTATCGTCATAGAAGTGTCATATGTATGACAGAATTTTTTTTCGTTCGGCCCAAAATGTCACGGATGTGTCTTTTTTTGTAGTGTTTCCTATTCCAATTCTTTCTGCAACAAAATTAATCCACATAATAGAAAAGGGAAAAGGCCAGGATTGTGTGATATGAATAAGAAGGAAAAAAAATCACCCTTGAGCTCCAGGATTTATTCTCTATTTGATAAAATTGGTTTGGGGATTGTTTAGAGATAGAAAAATAATACAAGTTTGAATAAAATTCAAACTTGGGCCATTTTTGAACCCAACCAAAACAACTTCAAATAGGCTGAATTTTGGCAGAGAGGTTTAGGCCATGGTGTTAGAATATTGGGGAAAAGTTGGACATTAATGGGGGAGGGAAAGATGGCACTTGCAAATATGGAGGAAAGGGAGGGAAGGAGAAGTGATGGTGCAAGAGACACACATGGGGCATGCAACAATACTACATCCATGCATATGACAATGCACATGATGATCATGGAAACAACATGGATGACACAATGTGATACTATGATGCATCAGGCAAAGGATGGCATAATGCAAAATGACAAGAGGCTCAAGCAACAAAATGAAATGGTACAATGCAATATAATAAAAGATGAACATGATGCAATAAACAAAACATGGCAATGGCACTCATCATGATCATGGCATAAACACATCGGAATGAAATATGCAAAGCATTATGATAATGCAACAAACACAATGAATACACGACAACAACTAAAATAAAGAAAGGCATCTGGAGCATCTGTCTCGGGGCGTTACAACTCTGCTCCACCAACAGAAGATCTCGTCCCGAGATCTTAGGAACAGTATGGAAGAAAAGAGGGAGAGGTGAAACAAGAACACAAGAGAGAAGATGAACAAAGTCAAGAGCCCTCGGGTAGAAAAGAGGAACAGTGAATATGACAAGAGTCAAAAGCTGAACGGAAAACGATAGACACTGGAACTACTCCGGTTAGAACTTGATAGAAAAGGAATAAAATGAAAGAATTTAGGCAGCACTCTGGCTAAACATGGAAAGAATATAACATGAACTTGGCAAGATTGAATGATACTTGACGAAAGGATCAACACAATGCCTTTGGAAGAATTGAAGGAGTGCAATGAAAAGAATGGAGAAGAATATGACAACTTCTACCACAATTGAGTTTGAAAGCATCCTTAGAAGGAAGGATTGAACAGAGTTGTCGAGAAAATCAACAACAACATAATTGATTTGCGTGCGCTTATGGAAAACATCTCAAAATTATGAGGTGATAACCGGACACTACCAAATGATTGAATAGGTGAGAATAAAGAAATGAAAAACTCCACTTCCAAATAATACAGAGAATTAAATGTACTTCGAGACGCAAGAGGAAAAGATACTTGAGCTCCTCCAACAAGAATCTTGATGAACACTTGAAGAATTAATTAAATCCTTACGAACCACCGTGAAGGACTCCGGTAACAAAAGGATGATGAGATAGAATTGAAGGATGAAAAGAATAAGATCACGCATTGCGATGATTTAGATGGAGCTTCGCGACAAGACAACCGAGGAAACTTTGAACACCGGAAAAGAAAGGTGAAGAACTTGAAACCTAGAATCGATATCATGAACGAACTCCGGAAGAAGGAATTAAATTGCCTCAATGAAATAAGAATAAGAATTATGTTATGCTTATCCTTTATTAATTAAATTGATGAGAAGCAATGGATTTGCATACTACTTATTCGCGTTGGAAAAGATTAAGGGGAGAAATAACGCAAAACTTCGGGAGGACTTTCTGACCCATCGGTCGGATTGGAAAGAACAAATGAATTGATATGATACGAACGGAAGTGAAGATCTTAAACGAACCACCGTGAGAATTGAAATGGATGATGAAAAGAAAATGAATCACCGGGAAGAATTTACCAGAAAAATATGTTCGAGGGGATTTAGATGCAATGAATGAAGAGATCATAAGCTGACTAAAGAATTGTTGAACAATGCACCGGTATGAATATGGAGACGAATGAAGTGGAAATGGTTTAGAATAATTGTAGAATGAAGCTGAAAACTTGGAACGAAATATTCTGAAATGGAGTCCTCTGGATAATCGAAAAGGAACGATCAACTCTTGAAATACTCCGGGTGGGTAAGAAAAGAATTACATACAAACGAAATAATTTGAGGATAACATGAAGCTAGAACCATGAATCTTCGACAAAACGGACAAGATTTAGAGGAAAACTCTTCTTCGGCCTTCAAATGGTTAGAATGACGACGAGGAACACCACCAAGAATTGTTGAGGCACTCTGGGAGAATGAAAAGCGAAGCGGTTGAGGCAACAATTAAAATAAATTGAAATCGATGTTGGAAAGGCATCTGACTGATGAAATTCATTCTTACATCAAACTTTGGAAAGAATTTGAGAATAGCTCTGGGAAAATTAGAAGAGTCAGGTAAGATCCTGGGAAAAGACCTGTGGGTTAGGGCCCACTGAAAAAGAAGCACCGTTGGAAAAGGCTTGTTTGAATGAGAAATGATGCACCGGAATGAATTTGAATGACTTGAATGAGATGACAAACTCGAATTAATTGAATACAAACATGAATCTTCTGAGATGTCTTGAGCACTCCGGAAGGATAAAGTGGCGAGAGGCGAACGAGCAAGGGGGAATACTCGAGCCAAAGAAAGGAATATGATCAACCCGGAAAACATGAATTGAATCCACCGGAAAGAAAACAAGACAAACCATGATGAAGTTGACAAGAATTCACCAGTTGAGACAATTGAGGAAAAGCTGAATAGGCTGCACACGAATGAAATTAATGCTCGAGTAGAGGCTCAGACTCCAGGAAGAAAAGGGGTGGAAGGGCGGGAAAACAAAGGCAACTTGGAATGGGGAACCGACGAATAACTTGAAGAGAAAAGCACCGGTTGAAATAATTGAGGAAAAAATGCAAAGGCTTCGCATGAGTAGGATGGATACTCGATTACGGACTCCGGATCCGAGAAGAAAAAGGGTGGGTGGGTGGGAAAAATAAATACTACTTCAACGGGGAAACCACGTCGTTGAGAAAGGACTGATGATTGATCTCGCAAAAGATGACAAGGGTCGAATGACTCCAAAAGAAGTGCCCCGGATGAAAAGAGCTGACATCTAAACGAACAAAAACTAACCGCGTGACCCCAAAGAAAATTTGAAGGGGAAGAGGACTAAGTCAAAGCACCCACATCAAGATTTCTCATTAGAGCGACGAAGGGACCGAGGAGTAAAAATAATTCCTTCTCTCCGATATAACTAGACTCAGATTTTTTTTCTTCTAGACTCGACAACGGCCAACTACGGACAATCAAGGGGGCTCCTAGGGTCGGTCGAGGCTCTGATACCAACTTGTCATGCCCAATATGCGATACTATCCTAATTACTAAAGAGACTCGAAGGTCCCACCAATGATAGAACCGCACATTGACACGCTTTTGCAAGGTGGATATCATTACATCAACATTACATAATAGAACATTACATTATAGATGGGGATACATACAAGGTATACAAATGCCGCGAGAATACATCAATACAACATACATAGAACGAGATCCGACTATGGATGAATCACAAACAGAAGCTCAAACGACATCCACCCTGCTAGCCCAGGCTGCCGACCAGGAACCTATCCCTCATACGAAGAAGAAGAGGAACAAGACTCCAAAACAATAAACATCGCTCTCGCGTCGTGATCATCGCATTACCTCTACCTGCAACTGTTGGTGTAGTAATCTGTGAGCCACGAGGACTCAGCAATCCCATTACCATGTGTATCAAGACTAGCAAAGCTTAATGGGTAAGGAAGGGGTAAAGTGATGAGGTTGCAGCAGTGACTAAGCAAAGTATGGTGGCTAACTTACAAATACAAGAGTAAGATGAGAAACTACGCAAACGGTCGCAAACTAGAAATGATCAAGAAGTGATCCTGAACTACTTACATTCAAACATAACTCAACCGTGTTCTCTTTTCGAACTTCCCCGAAAAGAGACCATCACGGTTATGAAACGCGGTTGGTGTATTTTAATTGAGTTTACTTCAAGTCTTCTACAACCGGATATTAACAAATTCCCATCTGCCACATAACTATGGGAACGGCTCTTGAAAGTTTAAACCATGCAGGGGTGTGCCAACTTAGCCCATGACAAGCTCACGATCCACGAAGACAATCCTCCATCGTGGGACCCTCCGATCAGACTCGGAATCCCGGTGCACAAGACATTTCGACAATGGAAAAACAAGTCCAGCAAGACCGCCCGATGTGCCGACAAATCCCAATAGGAGTCACACGTATCTCGTTCTCAGGGCACACCGGATGGGCAAGACGTCGGTTTGGCATAGAACCTGGTTGCCTAGGGGGCGCCGGACATCGCCCAGGTTGGACCAACAGTCAGAGGAGCACTGGCCTGAGGGATTTAAAATAAAGATGACCCTCGGGTCCGTGGAACCCAAGGGAAAAGGCTTAGGTTGTTAGGCAAATGTAAACCAAGGTTGGGCCTTACTAGAAGAGTTTTATTCAAAGCAAACTGTCAAGAGGGGCCCATAAACCCTCACCATGTTAGGGACGCAAAATCAAGGAACATAACACCGGTATGACGAAAACTAAGGCGACAAGAGTGGAACAAAACACCAGGCAAAAGGCCGAGCCTTCCACCCTTTACCAACTATAGATGCATTAATTAAATAAGAGATGTTGTGATATCCCATGATATCCAAGAAATCCATGTCCCAACATGGAACAACCTGCAACTGCACCTGCAACAAGCAACGCTATAAGAGGGGCTGAGCAAAGTGGTAACATAGCCAAACAACAGTTTGCTAGGAAGGGTAAAAACGGTTAGAGGCTATCATGGCAATTTGGGAGGCTTTATGAACAAGTGGTAGGTAGCTGTCGGTGTACAAAAAGAGGGGTACACTTTTTTGTACCCCTATAACTGTGCACGGCCAGTCTGAGCCACGGATACCACCACACCAAGCAAGGCAAGGGAGGTGAGCCAGGGTAAGACCGAAGCTCAAGAGAACTAGAAAGACGCCAAGGCCAAGACCACGAAGAGCAAAGGGGACGAAGCGGACTCCCCCGGCAAGATCCTTGCCGGGAGACAGTTCTAACAGCCCCGGCAAGACCCTTGCCATGGCGACTCGTCCTGCGGCTACGGAGCAAATCACCCTTGAGTCCACTTCCCCCAAAGGGCAAGGATTCGGGAGACATCCCCGTGGCGGCATGCAGATCTTTGTGAAGAAATTCAAGATCAGATACACACTAAGGAGACGACAACCCTTGGCGGGATCCCAGCCGAGGAAGACCACAAGGCCCCTGACAAGTGCCTTACCGGGGATGACAGCAGGCGCCTGAGCAAGACCCTTGCCGGGGCCCTGGCAAGGCCCTTACCGAGGACACCCGCAGGGCCACCATCAGGCCCACGCCGACTAAACCTCCACCACCGCATACATGCAGCTGCCGAACCAACCAGCTGGGCAGGCACCTGCGTGGCGGCATGCAGATCTTCGTGAAGACCCACCATTGTGCCACCTCAGCTGCCTGCCTACCTACATGGCATCGCAGGCGTCGCTGGCCAGGGCGCGTGTCGACACAAGAAAGAGCGGCGACGGACGAGACAGGTTTCTCCCCCGTCCCCGATAAAGCAAGGACACCTAAGCAAGACGCATTAAATGCACCTTGTCATGTGATGCGAGGGATAACCTCGCAGCACTGTACCCTTTCCACCTCCTGTGTGCCACTGTGGCAACCCCTTTTTTCTATATAAGGCGACCCGAGGTCACCCGAGGAAGGATTCGGCTTTTTGGAGCTCCTCACACCCCACAGCTAGCTCAAGAACACAGATATACAATCCACCAAAGCAGGAGTAGGGTTTTACGCATCCTCGCGGCCTGAACCTGGATAAACGAACCATGTGCTATCTGTTTGATCTGCTCTTCTCACGACCCCGCGCCCCGCTAACCACAAGAGGGATTCTTGTGATCCCATAGGTGTCGTTCCCACCGACAGTAGCGCGACATAGCGATAGCATCGAGACAGCTATCATAGCAAAGATAGTAGTGAGATCCAAGGTGACGGTCATCTTGCCTGAAATCCCGCTAGGAAGAAGATCGAGTCCATGAAGAAGACGAACCAACGTAGTCGAACGGATCCTCACAACCGCAATGTTACCGAAACTACCAAGAAGAAGCAACACCGGAAAGAAGCAAACAACATGGTAAACACACAACACATAACATGACATGGAAAAAACACATCCCACATGCACGAGGAACACGAATGCAGACGCCAACGGGAAGGAGACGGTGGAGACAAGGTGGATATGGGAAGAATCTTAGTAGACCAAGCATGCCACTGGAAAGGTTAGAATATTTCGGTTGAAACCGATATACGGATCACCAGAAACGGATGCACGGTTTGCAAATGATGAGCAAAACAAAATGCAATGCAAACAAAACAGCAACATGCCAACTTGGATGCGACATTTAAATATGCTAGAGCACACAAACATGGAAACAAATGACATGGCATTGAGGTACATAGCACACACTACAAAATATGAACACTGAACTATTTCTAAAACCTACTATATCATCACCAAAACATCATGGCAAACTGACAAATGATAACAGCTTTACAGACTACTCGACATGGCAGAAACAACATCAGGTTGCAATGTTTAGAGCTAGTGAACTACATGCTACAGGAACTGATCATGGCAAACAAGAGCATGTTATGTTAGAACTAAATGCACTTAATAAAACTCCCTCACCGAGCATTGTCCAGAAACACATGGATTTGATAATCGCTTCAATGCAAAATGGCAAGTTAT
Source organism: Triticum dicoccoides (assembly GCF_002162155.2). NCBI lineage: Eukaryota > Viridiplantae > Streptophyta > Magnoliopsida > Poales > Poaceae > Triticum > Triticum dicoccoides. The sequence goes on along the minus strand of NC_041386.1, from coordinate 369,599,453 downwards.
GCTGGCAGTTTCAGACTTCGCAAAATAAACATGGCATGGCAGAACAGATTTGAGTAGGCATGTTTGCAAGCTTGTTGCACTCACTATAATGCACTTCATGGCATGAAATAAGTCCTAGAAGTAAGATGGCATGTAAAAGAGCATGTTTATGTGCAAAACTACCCCATAGGACATTTGCATAAATATACACATAAAAGACAAAACGACCACATGATGTAAAATGGCATGTGTGCAAACTTGCTCAGACGATGAAATGGGTCCACCAATGGATTTATTGGATTTTTCTACCCCAAAAACATATATAATATGTAGGGGTTACTGATGAAAAATGCTCATAGATGCATTAATTAAATACTGCCACAAATGGATATGATAGAATTGGAAATATTCCACATTTGGAATATCCAGATTTGGAAAGTCACCCCATTCCAGAAATGGAATTTCGAGATTAATATGGAAAACGATAAAGAAAAGGAGGGTCTGTGTGCGTGGGTGTATGACAGTGGGCTTGTGATTGTGTGTGGATGACAGTGGGGCCAAAGTGTCACAGTGAAAGAAATAAAAAGGCCACAACAAACAAAACAAAAATGTGTGGAGCCTGGGACTCGACTCCAGGTCTCCTAGGTGGGTTGGCGGGGAAAAGGACGTTGACCACTAGCTAGAGGAGGGGGCTATGCAATGTGATGGGCGCCTGGCCTCTTTTGACTCAGTGCCGGAAGGCCGAGCCTTTGGGTATGGCGACACAGAGATCACTGACGCCAGCGGTGACGAGCTAGGAGGCGACGACTCATGATGCAAAGTAGTGGCGGGCCTGCGGGAATGGGGTGAGGATGCGCGTGTGCAAGCAGAGCATCGATGGGATGTGCGTGGCGTGAGCATGAAGCTCACGAGCTTCAGCCATGGTGGCTTTTGCTCGATGCCAAGAGTGTGTGTACATGGCTTGGCGTGCGCGAGGATGCGGCTATGCGCATGCACGTGCGTCGGGAGAGACGTGCGTGTGTGCTGAGAGCGCGTGGGAACAAGGGCGAACACACCATGGATGAAGAAGCTATAGTGAACAGGGTGCAAGTGTGTGGGTACGTGCAGAGGCGTGGAGCTCGGGTGCGTGAGCGCGTGCATCATGTGGGCATGCGCGCATGATCAGGTGGAGGCTTCGCTTGCAGGGGAGTGCATGTCCCAGAACAGGAGTGCCCCCCAAAAAATATACTGTACCTATGGCCAGAGCACGGACACGAACTTGGTACGAACACTACGTCGTTGTATGAAAGAAAACGATGACAAGAAGGGCAGTGGGGGAAAGGGCTATACCTAGCTCACCTAGGACATGAAGAATTGGCTGGATACGCGATGGAGACGGTGCGGCGTTGCACGGAGCTTGCTGGTCTTCGGGTTCAAGAAGAAGACGTGGTCGAGGACGCCGGTCCAAGGGCCGTGGAGACGCGTGCGTGCTTGTAGGAGATGGAGGGGTCAACGTGGTTCTCTCCAGGCCATCGTAGAGAGGCCAGATAACACCCACAATGCGGCTATATCTCCCACGTGTTGGGGCACGACTTATAGGCATAGCCGCATGGTAGGTTTGTCGCAAGAGGGGTAATCTTCACACATCCCATGTACTGAATAAGAAAGGGATGAAGAGTTGGCTTACAATCGCCAGTTCACACAAGTACAAGTTAAACATACATCATCCAAATTACAAGCAAGGTCCGACTACGGAACCAAAATAAAAGAAGACAACCCCAAATGCTAGATCCCCGATCGTCCCAACTGGGATCCACTACTGATCAACTAGAAACGAAACAACACAACGAACACGAGCTTCATCAAGCTCCCACTTGAGCTCGGCTGCGTCATCTGCACTGGTATCATCGGCACCTGCAACTGTTTCGAAGTATATGTGAGCCATGAGGACTCAACAATCTCACACCCATGAGATCAAGACTATTTAAGCTTAAGGGCAGGATAGGGTAAAGAGGTGGAGCTGCAGCAAGCACTAAGCATATATGGTGGCTAACATACGCAAATGAGAGCGACAAGAGAAGCAACGCAGCGGTCAAGAAGCTAGAAATGATCAAGAAGTGATCCTAAAAGCTACTTACGTTCAAGCATGACACAGGACCATGTTCACTTCCTGGACTCCACCGAAAAGAGACCATCACGGCTACACACATGGTTGACTCATTTTAATTAAAGTTAAGTGTCAAGTTCTCTTCAACCGGACATTAACAAATTCCCATCTTCCACATAACCATGGGCACGGCTTTCGAAAGTTCAAACCCTGCAGGGGTCTCCCAACTTAGCCCATCACAAGCTCTCACGGTCAACGAAGGATATTCCTTCTCCCGGGAAGACCCGATCAGTCTCGGAATCCCGGTTACAAGACATTTTGACAATGGTAAAACAAGACCAGCAAAGCCGCCCGATGTGCCGACAATCCCGATAGGAGCTGCACATATCTTGTTCTCAGGGCAACACCGGATGAGACATCCTACGAGTAAAACCGAACCTCAAGTTTCCCCGAGGTGACCCCGCAGTCTACTCGGTTCGGACCAACACTTAGAGAAGCACTGGCCCAGGGGGGGGGGGTTAAAATAATGACGACCCTCGGGTTGGCCGACCCAAGGGAAGGGTAATAGGTTGTTAGGCAAATGAAAAACCAATGTTGGGCCTTGCTGGAGGAGTTTTATTCAAAGCGAGCTGTCAAGGGGTTCCCATAGCACCCAACCGCGTTAGGAATGCAAAATCAAGGAACATAACACGGGCATGATGAAAACTAGGGCGGCAAGAGTAGAACAAAACACCAGGCATAAGGCCGAGCCTTCCACCCTTTACCAAGTATATAGATGCATTAATTAACATAATAGATATTTGTGATATCCCAACATATCCATGTTCCAACATTGAACAAACTTCATCTTCACCTACAACTAGCAACGCTATAAGAGGGGCTGAGCAAAAGCGGTAACATAGCCAAACAACGGTTTGCTAGGAAAGGTGGGTTAGAGGCTTGACATGGCAATATGGGAGGCATGATATAGCAAGTGGTAGGTATCGCGTCATATCAAAAGAGTGAGAAACTAGCAAGCACAGATAGAAGTGATTTCGAGGGTATGGTCATCTTGCCTGAGATCCTGCAAGGAAGAAGAACGAGTCCATGAAGAAGACAAACGAACGTAGTCGAACGAATCCTCACAAAAGCGGCGTTATCAGAACTAACCCGAAGAAGCAACACCAGAAAGAAGCAAACAACATGGTAAACAACTATCACATAAACATGGCATGATGCACAATCAAGTATGATGCATGTCCGGTTTAATGCGGCATGGCATGGCAAAATGCACAAACAATCCTACAAATAAAGTGGAGCTCAATATGCAACGAGTTGCATATTGACGGGACACCACATTCAAGTTCTTTAGTTCAATCTCGTTTATGTACCCAACAATATTAAATGTTGATTAACATGGCAAGAGGTGAAGCAAAAGAAAACTACCTATCTAGGCAAGTTTACATGAGGCCGGAACAACAAATAACAATTCCGGTAAATCCTCATGTGCAAATTTATGGATTTGGTACTATTCTGCCCTAAACCATATTTTAGAGTTATTAAACATGCAAAGTGATGCCACCATGTTTATCTATGCATTTTTCTACTCCATTTACATATGAAGTTTATTAAAAATGGAGCATCAGTTATTTAGTTATGAAATAAAGCATTTTTGCATGGCAATAAAGCAAAACAAAGCAAACAACAAGTTTAAACATTTTTAACATGCATGCGAGTCGCATATTATTAATCTACACATAATTCTAAGCATTTTTCATATATAAAACATTTTAAACCGATGCACGGTTTGTGAGTTCTTAAATGCATGATCTAGGGGGACTTTTCTGTCAAACTGACACTCTCTGGAAAAATAAGAAAAACGTTCTATGGAAAAAAACATGTCGGTCCGGATCTGCTCTCATCATGGGCCTTGCCCAGAACTGTGGAGAGGTGCCAGGAGGGGCGCGCTGGGCTGGCGCGGTGCAACAGAGAATGACTGGGACTTGGGCCGTGGAGAGGTTGGGCCGGCTTAAGCCGCGGCCCACGCACGCACGACGCGGGCGGGCGGGCGGCCGGGTCGAGCAGTTGCTCGCGGCGGTGGCTTGCAGCGCTCGTCGACATGAAGGAGGCGGCAGGGCAACACGGAGGAGGCCGGGGACGCGGGAATGGGCAGATCCGGCGATGAGGATCCCGGATCCGGCCGAAGGACGGGCTGGTGACGTGGCAACGATGACGACTGCGAGCACGGCGGCGACGTTCATGGCGGCGGCGGCGTGCTGCGAGAGAGAGAGAGAGCTAGGTTCAGTGAGGGAGAGACAGGGAGAAGAAGAAGAGGGGCGGCGGTGTAGCAGGCCTGGAGGAACTCCGGTGAGGAAGATCGCCGGCGGGGCGGGCTCGCCGGCGCGGCGCTCGGGACCTCCTCCCGATCCAGATACGATTGAGGGGAGCCCTGCTCCTGGCAGCTGCGGGCGAAGGCTCTGGCCCGGGTGGGCCTCGGTTGGGCCAGGCGAGCCGCGGGGCTGGAGGAGGCGCTGGGCGCGACGTGGCAGCGCCTAGTTGGATGCGCGCGTCGCCGGCGGTAGGCTGGCCGATGGGGGCATGACAAGTGGCAGTGGGGGTGCAGCCGGCGCGGAAATGTAGGTGGGCAGCGGTTGGATGATGATTGGGGGCATGGATTTCAAGGGGAGGAAGGAGAAGGCCAAAAATGGCATGTGGGTGAGCTTAAATAGGGTAGGGGCTAGGGTTTGATGGGTTTGAGGCCGATTTGGACCATCCGATCGCAATCGAACGGTTTCGGTCGAAGGGGAGGTTTAGTGGGCTGGATTAGTGGGCTGTGAAGAAGGGTTGGACTAAGAGGAAAGAGGATGAACGTAGCCCGGCGACCGTTTCCGGAGACCGAAAACGTCCAACGATTGACCGACTATACTGCCGCTATAGTTATCCGTTGGGGCATCAAACGAACTCAGAATGCGATGAAACTTGGCAGGCGACCTATTGACAACAAAACAACACCGCATGCCAACTTTCAACCCATTCCGAGAACATTTTTCGGCCACTTATAAAATAATATTTCGGACGTGCCGCGGGCGCGTGCAAGTGTGTCTCGGCTCAGAACGGACAACGGAGAGAACTGGGGGAACCCGGACGGATGCAAGTTTTGAAAACAAGATGATGCAATGCACATGATGGCACGACAAGATGCAGCACGCAAGCGAATGACAAGGCAACAATAGCGAATAACTGGAAGACACCTGGCGCAACGGTCTCGGGGTGTCACAACACTCCACCACTACAAGAGGATCTCAACCCGAGATCCTTGGATGGCACCAGAGAGAAACGGAAGAGGAAGAGAAGAGGTAAAATTAAGTTGCTTCTTGTACAAATGAGTGAAACCAATGAACCTTTAGAGGTTTAAAACTTGAAATAAAGAATACAACGGAGATGGACGAAGTTGAAAACACTCTGTTAGAAAAGAGGGACAAGGAACATTACTAGAACCTTGTAGGTTGAAAGACATAAGAAAGGGTTGCAATGGACAAGAAGTACATGCAAGCACTCCGGTAGAAATGAGATGTACACGGAACGATAAGGATCAATTACAAAAACACTCCGCTTGGAAATGGAAGGTAAAGAATATGAGCTTGGCAAAATGAAAGCACTTGGATGAGACTCCGGTTAGAAGAGGAATGATAGCCACAACACTCCGATTAAAACAAGATAGAGAAGGAAAAAATAATGATATAATTTGGACAGCACTCCAACTGTAAATGGAAGGAATTGAAAATAATTTTAGGAGATGGGATGATACTTGATGAAATCAACAACACACTGCATCCGAAACTATTGAACGAATGGCACAAGGGGTAAGAAAAACGTCAGACAACACTCCGGTTGAAAAAAGAGGAAAAACTAGATAAGATGAGAGAACTTGAATGAAGGACACAACACTCCGGTTGAATGGATAGACAAAGGAAAGAGCATGATCTTGGCAAAACGAGATGATAGGACGAAGAGAGCAACATCACAAAGCCTCCGGAAGAAAGAATAGAAGATGAATCATTGAAATAACAAAATGGAGAAGAAAATGACAACTTCTGCCACAATTGAGCTTGGAAAACACCCTTCCAAGAAAATTATAATGGAGTTGTTGGAAAACCAACAAAATAAGCTTGTAGTGGGCTTATGGAAAACTTCTCAAAATTGAGGCGAAGTTCTGCCACTACGAAAACAATAGATTGAATTGACAATAACAAGGAGATAAGAAGCTTATTTCACCAGGAGGATAAATGAAGAACTTGGGTCATTTATAAGCACCATAAATAGCAACAACCCTTAGGGAAAGATTTAGGTGAAATATAACCCAAGATAACTCCAACGACGAGATTGATATGATTGAAAAGATGTCTTGAATGAATTGAAAATGATGGATTTAAGATATGTCACTCTTGAAAACTTGTGAATCATGAAACACAAAGGGAAATTATCAACAATGACATAACACCACCTCAAAAGATGAGATATGAAAGAATTGCATTTCGGAATGCAAGATTAAGAATGCTTGAACTCCTCAAAATAAGACATGTGTTGAACACCATGTTTAATTTTGAGTATAGCTTGGAAGATCTTTGCTCCGAGAGAAATCTTGAAGAACAATTGAAGAATGAAAGAAAGCCTTGACGAACCACTAAGTTGAGCCATCATGAGAACTTCGATAATAAAAGCATTATCAAAAGAAGTGAAGGATGAAAAGAATAAGATTGAAGCCTTGCAATGATTTAGATGGATCTTCGTGATGATGAGAGATTGGATCTCCGGGAAAAGAAAAGATGAAACAATTGAAACCGAGAATTACTTCATCGTGAACAAACTCTGGAAGAATGAATCAATCACTTGGATGAAACAAGAATAAGAATTATGTTATGCGCATCCTTCACCAATTAAATTGATGACAAGCAACGGATTTGGCATACTACTTATTCTCGTAGAAAGAATTAAGAGAGATATAGCGCAAACTTGAGAAAGGTCTTCAACGAACCACCGGTAGGATTGGAAAGAATGAATGAATCTGTATGACAGCGAAGGAAGAGAACTCTTGAACGAACCACCGTAAGAATTGAACAAGAAAGTAGCAAAGGCACAATTCACCAGGAAGAATATGAAGAATGAATGAAGATACATGAGGGTATTTAGATACAAGTGAACGAAGAGATCCCGAGTTGATTAGGGAATACTTGAACGATGCACCGCTAAGATTTGGAGAACGAGAGCTGAAAGCCGGAATGAATAATTCTGAGATGATGGGCTCCAGAGAATCAAACTGAAAAATACTACTGAATTGCTAAGGATGGGTGAAAAGAATATATCACAATCGAAAATAATTATGAGAGGATGGCATCAAGCTAGCACCATGAATCTTTGGAAGAATGGGTAAGAATTTAAGAGGAGCTTTTCTTCGGTCTGCAAAATCTAAAAATGGTGACGAGAAACACCACCATGAATTGTTGAGGCACTCCGGAATGAAAATTAGAAAGGTTGAACCAACGATGAAAAGAATTTGAAAGACCATGGAGAAAGACATTTGACTGATGACAATTCATTCTTACGTCAAACTTTGAAATGAATTTGAAAAGCTTCGGGAAAATTAGAAGAGTCAGGTAAGATCCTATGAAAAACCTATGGGTTAGGGCCCACTCAAAGGAACACCTTTGGAATGATTTTGAAGAGAGATCGCCCCGGTTGAATTAAATGGCTTGAATGAGATAACAACCTCGAAATAACTTGAACGGATCGAGAATGTAACCGTGAATCTTCTGAGATATCTTCAACACTCCAGAACAATCGAATAGCGAGAAGTGGATGATTAAGAGGTGCACCGACATGAGAAAGCATTGTGCAACGAGGAAATGATATGATGGACAAAGCTTGAGTTGAATCCACTGGAGAAGAAAAGAGAATGAAGAATGATGAACTTGAAGCTTCCTTAGCATATCCACGATAAATCACCGGACCGAAACTTGAAAGAAAAGGATGAAGAGACTTCACATGAATAAAATGGATAGTTGATTTAGAAATCTGAGTCCTTGAAGGAAAAGGGTAGGAGGGTGGGAAAACAAAGGCAACTTGGGGACGGATGAAACAAACACCGTTCAGAAGACTTAGAATTGATCTTTCGGATGGGGAGAATGATGGGATCATCTCGAAGAGAAGCACACTGGTTGGAAATAGAATTGGGATGACAATCTCGATAAATAAGAAGGATTAATATTCAGATAGGAATATGAGAACCTCGTTTACGAAAGGTATGGAATCAACACTTGACATTGAAGCAACTCGAATACCACAACTCAAAAGCAAAACAAAGGAGTGACTAGCAAAATAAGCCAGAACAAACATATGATAGATCCCATATCGTGTCATGTGTCTGTTGGAAAGATATCCTACGTGATACCTGAATTCCCACTTATAAACTCCCGAAACTTTCTGGTTATGCAATCAGGTGTTGGGGATACAAGGGAAGCATAATATCTCACCCAAAACTAGCAAATCCTACATCCAGCTGTATCCATCCTTCAACACATAACCAAGAAACCTTCGAAAATCATTTACCTCAACCTTCGAAAAGCATCCGTTATACGAGTTATGGAAATACTCCCGAACTCCCGCCCCAGTACTGGGTGCCATTGAGGTTATCTCACCAACAACTGCATAAAAGAGATTTTCGATGTCGGTGAACTCAGGTATTCCAGAACTGCAACGATAAAATTGTGACGACAACACCTCGGAGCTACCCTCCACGGGACACTGCCACAACCCCTAAATGTCATGAGGCACCAAGAACAATGTTCTCGTCACAAAACCATCGGAATGATTCCAAGATACCCGCGTGATCCTAAATTTTTTTCATGAAATTTGAGGAGAGAAGAGTTAAAACTTCTACGTCAGGAGGCCTCACCAGAGTGACGAAGGGACTAAGTAGTAAAAAGAATCCTACTCTCCGATATATATAATTCTAAGACTCAAAAACATTTTGTTCTAGACTCAACGACGTCAGCGATTCGATCAAGAAGGGGGCTCCTAAGTCGGGGATGGCTCTGATTACCAACTTGTAACACCCACAATGCGGCTATATCTCCCATGTATCAGGGCACGACTTAGAGGCATAGCCGCATGGTAGGTTTGTCGCAAGAGGGGTAATCTTCACTCATCCCATGTACTGAATAAGAAAGGGATAAAGAGTTGGCTTACAATTGCCACTTCACACAAATACAAGTTAAACATACATCATACAATTTACAAACAAGGTCCGACTACATAACCAAAATAAAAGAAGACAACCCCAGATGCTAGATCCCCGGTCGTCCCAACTGGGCTCCACTACTGATCAACCGGAAACTAAACAACATAACAAACAAGATCTTCTTCGAGCTCCCACTTGAGCTTGGTTGCGTCACCTGTACTGGTATCATCGTCACCTCCAACTATTTGGAAGTATCTGTGAGCCATGAGGACTCAGCAATCTCACACCCGCGAGATCAAGACTATTTAAGCTTATGGGTAGGAAAGGGGTAATGAGGTGGATTTGCAGCAAGCACTAAGCATATATGGTGGCTAACATACGCAATAGAGAGTGAGAAGAGAAGCAGCGCATGGTCGTGAAGCTAGAAATGATCAAGAAGTGATCCTGAAACTACTTACGTTCAAGCATAACACAAGAACCGTGTTCACTTCCTGGACTCCGCCGAGAAGAGACCATCACGGCTACACACACAGTTGATTCATTTTAATTAAAGTTAAGTGTCAAGTTCTCTACAACCGAACATTAACAAATTCCCATCTGCCACATAACCGTGGGCACGGCTTTCAAAAGTTCAAACCCTGCAGGGGTGTCCCAACTTATCCCATCACAAGCTCTCATGGTCAACGAAGGATATTCCTTCTCCCGGGAAGACCCGATCAGTCTCGGAATCCCGGTTACAAGAAATTTTGACAATGGTAAAACAAGACCAGCAAAGCCGCCCGATGTGCCGACAATCTCGATAGGAGCTGCACATATCTCGTTCTCAGGGCAACACCGGATGAGACATCCTACGAGTAAAACCAAACCTCAAGTTTCCCTGAGGTGGCCCCACAGTCTACTCGGTTCGGACCAACACTTAGAGAAGCACTGGCCCGGGGGG